>NC_061533.1:17605000-17905000 GCF_022379125.1 Scophthalmus maximus | reverse complement strand
GATCGCAGGGTTCCAGCTTTGGGGAGACTGAGGTTTGTCTGGGCGGGTACATAGAATGTGTGAGGTAGGAAGGACTAGCTAAAGATCTTTGTGTGTGATGAGGCCTCTCTAAGCTCCCTATGCTGGGGCGTCTGAATGGGACATACTCCCTCCAGGAGGGGCCTGGCCTGGGCATGGAAGGTGGTGTGCGGCCCAAACTGCAGGACTTCACCCTGACATTGGGGTTCGGGAACTCGTCCCAGTAGCACCTCTCAGAAATATACGTCCTTGGGCTCTCAAAGTGCTCCCACCTCTGTGAGCCCAGACTGATGGACTTCTTCAGGAAAGGACGCGGCTGTCCCATGCCCGAGAGTGTCCTACAGGGGCCAATGCTTAAAGATTTCTTGAGAAATGGCACAGGGGCTTGAGCTATCCGAGATGCAATGTTATTGGTCCTGCTGCCCTGAGAAGCTTGTCTTTGGGATTGCTCTGATAAAGTCTCACTACTGTCTACAAAACTCCAGGAGTGTTTGGACACTATGTCTGCCACGCCTTTGGCCGCACTGAGCATGGTGTGAGCGGACCTGGATCCAAGTCTGGATTCAGGTCTGTCTGTGCTTATATTCCCGACTCGAAGTTGTGTTTTCTCACGGTAGAGCTGCTTGCTAGTTTTCTCCGGGCCATGTGATGGAGGTATTGTCTCGTCAGGAAATCTTACTCTGTGTGAAGAATCTCGAGGTTCCACGTGGAGGGAGCGTTTATAGGCTTGTTTTCTACAAGCATCGAGGCTGGGCTCCGCAGCAGCCCCAGAATGAGTTGGTTCATGACACACCTCCTTTAGGTTTGAGCCCATTCGCTGGTTTTCTTGAACATGAACCTCCCAGTTTGTAGGAACTACGTCAGGCTTTGCCACCGGAGATTTATCTGCTTTAAGTTCTGAACTTTGTACAGCGGCGTCTGTGACTTCAGCTCCTCCCACGGGCTCATCCACACTCATTTCGACGAAACCTGGGAGGCTCAGGTACTCGAGAATTGCACTTGTCTGCAGTGGGGACATTTTAGGAGAGGGGGCTGCAGGTTTGACCTTGAAGGACTCTGACATTCTGGGCACAGAAAAGTGTGACTGGTCACTCTCTGTCTCTTCTACAAGAGTTAATGTTGAAATGGGGCTGGGACTATCAGAGAAAAGACACTTGTCACTCCTCCTGGAGCGTGCTCGGACACCCTCTTTTTCTAACTCGGAGTAAAACCCCAAACTCCGGCGGTCATCGCGGCCCTGAGTCTCCCTGTCTTTGGCCTTTGCCCCTGCTTCATGGTGTTCATAGGGTAAGGTAGAATAACTCGAGGGACTGGGATCCCTTGTGGCCGTGAAGTCTTTAGCTCTGTCAGGCTGATTATATGGTACAGAAGCGGAACTTCCCGGCCTCTCACTGTCGACTGTAGGACTTCTGGCAGCAGAATCCCAGGGCTGATTGGCTGAGTAAGCATACGAATGCCTGGACCTTGAGGAGACACCTCCGTCCTGCTCAGTCACGGATTTCCTGCATATGTCTGGCTCTCTCTGAGGACTCAGGGACCTGGCTCTGACTGGTGTTTCTAAACACAAAACCGGTGGGCTGACATCGGGCGAGAACATGGGGAGGGAGGTGTTCTGGGTGACCGGAGAGCATGATGAATTAACTACTGTGAGAGAGTCCTCAGGGATTTCCCGACCTGTGCGAGGATGCTGCGACCTGGGCGACGTGGTCTCTCTGGGACTCCGTACAGGAATGAGGCTGGTGACGGAGGTAACAGGGCTAATATCCCACTGTATGCGAGACGTGGGAAGCCGGTCCATGGGACTGCTGGTGGTCCCGAAGTAGCACGCCCTCCGATAGTCAGACACCCGACTTGTCTGACCAGAGGGCCTTCGTTTCTGTCTGATAGTAACATCTTGTGTCTTCCATACTGGCTCTTCCTCCGACTTGGGTGCATCCCTTTGAGGGTTCTCTGTTGCACTAGACTGACACTTATCTCTTCCACGGCTGCGGCTTCTCTGGTCAGCTGTATAGCTCTCGAGCTCCCTCTCCATTTCTTCCCTCTCCTGTGCCAGTTGGACAAACTTATTAATGCTATTTCTCTCCAACTCACTGTGCAGTTGTGAGACCAGGGTGCTGTTATCAGTCAGCTGACTTTCCATAGGCTGGTAGCCTGAATGGCGAAGTCTGTCTCTATCTCTATCCAGCAGCTTTGTTCTCTTGCCCAAACTGGAGAACAGATCATCACTGTGGCCCGGTATACGATATCTCCTGAGAGAATCACTGGGTTTCTTCTCACTGCTGTCTGAATAGAAGCTGATTCTTTCCAGAAGTGCCTCGGAGCCTTGTTCATCGTCAGAGTAAAAGCAGCCTTGGCGAGAGAAGTTTCTGGCCATGGCTCTTACTCTACCAGGTGAAGAAGGAGGTCTGTTGAGCTCTGGGACGTCCACAGTGAGAGGAGAATGCCTCCTCTCGTCCTTCTCTGAGCTCAAGATGCTGGACTTTGGAGAGTCCCTGAATGATGTCCGGTTGCTCCCTGAGCCACTTGCCCCGCCATTCATTTGCAGGACGTCCTTCTTAAAGATTTTATTATTGGAGGGACTGGAACCCTCTGGCAGTGTTTGGGTAATGAAGCGTCCATCTGGTCCTCTGGATATGGACTCCAGGGCAGATGGTGAGGGAGCTTGAGACCCCAGATGACTCTCAAAAAGTGTGTAATGTGGGGGTGGAGAAGAATTGGACAAGAGTTGTTTCCGCTGGTCATGGTATTCCCCACGGCTGCCTTTATCGAAGGAGGATCGATCAGACTGTGAAGAGGATTTGGGGAAGAAGGGAAGTGGTGGACACAGCTTCAGCTTTAGGACACTGTCTGGGCTGCGTGGAGGCGAGCGAGCTCTGGGAAAGACGTAGACAAGAAAAACAACTTTAAAACAACTTTACAGTAATGTACATTCATTTTAAAAAAGCACTATGAGCTACAATTTGTAGCTCCCTGCACATTTATACTACATTAAGGATTGCAGAGTAGGTATTTTCTTTAAAAATGTCATCAACAGCTCAGTTAATGTAAATATATATTTTACTGTTACAGAGTCAGACTACAGGTAGAAGAGTATAGAAATGTTGCTTTTAGTGTTTCACCATATTCTACCTATGGCTATAATAAGTAAAACAACATCCAAGTTTAAAAAATGTTCATAAATACAGCTGCAAATACAGTGAGAAATGGGTACTGTACATGAACTGTTAAAATCATATTGTAGATGAAGGTATGAATATTCGGGGGGATTGGTCGGGAGACTTACTCTGGAGATGAGTTCTTCTGGAAAGCAGATGGCAGATCTAAGGAGAGGGGAAGAAAAATGTCAAACAACAGAACTGTTGGATTTATTCAGTCAGTTTATTTAATATAAACTCAGAAATCTGCAATTGAACTTTTTGGACACCAACACATTCAGTTACATATTTTTATGCACAGTGTTCTGATGTCTTACCTTGTCTTCTCTTTCTGCGCCGATGCCGTCTCCTGTGACTCATATAGCATGCGGTCACCAAGGACAGGATGATGGCCACAAACAGGAAGCACACTCCTGCTAACACTCCAGCCAACAGGGGCTCAGGGATGACCTCCAGGAAACTTGGGCGGAGAGGGTAAATCTCCATCCCTAAAATCAGACCAGAATCAGTAATATTCAGTTTCTTTCCAGAATTACCAGCTCACAGTTGTATTGCCTCTGCCAACTAGTCACTTTGCAGTTTACATGCACTTCTCTCAGGATCATACTATGTATGTGGGGTTTTTTTTTACAATTAGCATATGGTTACTTCGGTTATGGCCGAATATGCATTTTGACCTTGGACCACCAAATTATAATCAGTTCATCCTTGAGTCAAAGTGAATGTTTGAACCAAAATTGAAGAAATTCCTTCTAGGTGATCTGAGAATGGGACGGACAAACGCTTGTATGTACAGAAGGACAACCCGAAAACATAATAGGCACTCACCTATGGTGGATACATTGACAGCCTCACTGGGTTCACTGAGCAGTTTGTTGCTGCGTGACATCAGCCTCAAATCATAACTGGAGTCCTGAGAGAAAATAATATCAGAAATTCGATAAACTCCTCAGAATGCAAGCATAAACTTTTATGCTTGTGAGGAAAGTTACATTTTCAATATAAATCATAACACTGGTTTGATATGACTGAGTTTTTGGCAAAATAGCTCTCTCATCGAAATACAAGCAGGTTGTGAAAGCACAGAACAGACAGATTCAAAGTAAGACACCAAGAGACGATTACCCTTAGCAGTCCTTGTACAAGTAGTTCACTCTGGTTGGCACTGATGATGCTGCTGAGGATGACCCACTGGCCCTGATTCCTGCGGGCCTGCAGCACATAGCCCGTCAGTGGAGAGGTTGGAGCCTCTGGAGGCGACCACTGGAGGAGAACACCTTGTCCAGTCTGGTTGGCTGACAGGAATGTGGGAGGATCCAGCATTGGGAGGGTGCTGACAGCTGTAGATGCTTCTGTCGGCACAGCTGATAAGAAGACCTGATATAAGTTCACACTGACACATTGAGGCAAAACAGCATCACAGAGAGTGAGGGGAAAGTGAATACAAATCATACGTCAACTTGCACAAACCTTGCGTTCGCACAGAAACTATTTCGCTAAAAGGCCCAGAGCCGAGTCTATTCTGCGGTAGAACACTGAACTGATAGTCGGTGCCAGCAAGTAGCCCTGTCACCAGAAGGTAGTTTTTGGACGTAGGAACAGGCAAAGACGCCCATTCGTGTTTCCCCCTGGATGCATGCTTCACCCTGAAAGAAATGTCACAACAGCCAAAATCAAGACCCAAATAAAACTTTGAGGCAGCTAAGAACTGCACAATACTGATTGTATTATATGTTCCTCACCACACTGTGAACTTCTGGGTGTATCCACCATCAAAACCAGGCACCCAGGACACGTTGGCCTGGTTCATCTCCGTTGTTACAGATACAGAGGAGACAATATGAGGACTGGTGCCTAAGAAATAGAAACATGTTTTGTAAGTTCTAACTGTTGACAATACACATGAATTCATTCAGGTCAAGTGTCATAAATCAACAATAATAGTCAGCCCACTCACCCAGCACCATGACCACAGTGCCTGCACTGACAGTCGCTACGCGATTAGTGGCCAGGCACTCCCAGCCCCCATGGTGATCTTTACTGAGTGGCTGCAGCAGGAGGGAGCCATTAGCCAACACAGTGTATGGAGATCGAGGTGTTGGGCCAATCTATAAGGCAATACCACCACAGGGGTTGAATAAGGAGTAAAAAAAAAAGGAGCGTTTGTGCAGCAAATCCTTTTTGGGGTCTAAAATCTCCTCCTGTACCTTGCTCCATGTTATGTTTGGATTGGGGTCTCCGTTGGCTTCACAAGGGATGATCAACTGTCTGCCCACCTCCTGCAAATACTCAGGCTGAGGAGGCACTCGGAGTGATGGTGGGTCCTGACGGAGGGAGGGAGCCTTGTTACATCTGTCCATGTTTAACTTTGCACTCACAGTAAAAGAGTTTTCCTCTGAACTGAAGAAGAAGCCCAGCCTTACCTGCAGAAGGACTTGTGTGGACTCAGACTTGCCCATGGTGCCATAACTGTTATAGGCAGTACAGGTGTACATGCCAACAGCATTGTCATTGGAAGTTGCGATAAAAACGGAGCCCTCTGCGTTCACCAGCCAACCTGGGAGCTGGACAGGTAAAAGGAGGAAAAAATACAAACAGTGATTCCAAGCTATCCGTGCCGTTTTGTGAGAATTTCCACTCTACAATCGTCTTTTACTTCGCCTTACGTTGTCAAGATTTAAATTGTTCCCGTCTTTGGTCCAGTTGACGTACAGCACAGGTGGATCAGCCTGGACAGGACAGACGATGACCCCCTCCATGCCCGCAGGCAAGTATGTTTCTCGGGGCATTCGTCCTACACGTGCAGGGTCTGAGGTAAAGGAAGAAGAATTAATCACAAGATGTAACTTCACCCATGGCCTGCTGGGAAATGCTCCCACATCTGCCGGGTTACGGAAAACTGATGTGTAATAGACGAACCCCTTACGTTTCACTTTGAGATGTGCAGAGGCAGAGGGCGGGGTCAATATCCCATTGGTTGGGGTACAGGTGTAGTTGCCAGCATCTTCTGGGATGAGATTAGGGATAAGAAGTGTTCCATCCACCAAAATCTTCACTCTGGATTTAAGGGATCTAAAGCCACAGAGATACAAAACATAGGGAAAATTTAAGAAATCATCAAATTGACGCAAACCTCTTTCTTTTAGTGAGAAACAGATTGATTGTTGTTAAAATTTCGAAAGATGTCACATTAATCTGAACCACAAATTCCCTTGTCTGAGATTAACAGTGCGCTCATGACCACATGATATAATAGACATAAATAATCTAATTAGAATTGATTGCATTAGCACCATGGTTTGGAGACTCACCTAATTGATTCATTGTGCCTGGTACAAGTTACCTGTTACAAGTTACCCAGTTTTTTTTTTTAAATACACAAAAAAATGTCCACTATCCCTGTTAAAAGCCCTTAATAATCAGGCCCCATCGTATCTTACAGAGCTCATAACTCCATATTATCCTCCATGAATGCTTCGCTCTGTAAACTCAGGACTACTTGTGGTTCCCAAAGTCTGTGAAAATAGAACGAGAGGCAGAGCCTTCAGCCACCAGGCTCCTCTCCTCTGGAACCAGTTCCCAGTTTGTGTCAGGGAGGCAGACAACCTCTCTTCATTTAAAGTTAGACTTAAAACTTTCCTCTTTGAGAAATCTTATAGTTAGCGCAGTGTTGACCATCGGAAGATCCTCACTTCTCCATCTCTCACCTATTCTCCCTCTCACTACTCCTCTCAGAGTAGTGATCAAGGAGCCAGAGTAAGCCTAGACAAGCGGGGGTGGATGTCGCCCTAGACCGGGAACGCCACCTTACACACTGCTTATCTCCTCTCTCACTTTTCCTCTACCCTTCTCTCTATTCACTACCCCTTTTCCTGCCCACCTCTTCCCTCTCCCCATTGTCTCTCTCACCATACTCTTAGTACTCTTTTTGTTATTTTAAGTATCAGTCTGGTAGAGATTATCGCAACTGTTATACAACTCCTCTCTCCCCCGATATGTTTACATTACATGTCACTAACTGTTTGTGTTTTCTCTCTCTCCTAGTGTATCTCTGATTCCAGACCTGCAGGACCCAAATCCATCATTATTATTATTTTTTATTATCACTAATAATAACAACCACATCATTGCATTTATAAGTGACAGTATTAATTTTGTAATTATAAGTATCACTATGGTAGAAATTAAAGCGGCGGTTGTACAACTGTTCTCTCTTGTCTCCTCCTGTCTCTCCTCTCCCCCTCTTTCTGCCCACCTCTCCTCTGTCCCCCATTTTTCTCCTCACCCATACCGGTCCAGACAGATGACCGCCCACAACTGAGTCTGGTTCTGCCAGAGATTTCTTCCCGTTAAAAGGGAGTTTTTTCTCTCCACAGTCGCCAAATGGCCAAGCGCTTGCTCATTGTGAGATTTATTTGTTGGGTTTTTCTCTGTAATATTGTAATATGACCTCACTATGTAAAGTGCCTTGAGACAATGTATGCTGTGATTTGGCGTGATACAAATAAAATTGGGTTGAATTGAATTGAATTAAAAACTGGTTTTAGAACTCAATTGAAATAAATGAGCATATTACGATTGATTGTTGGTCATGATCTTCTGTTCATGATCCTGATATTATAAACCTGGACTCACTCAATATGGTAAACACTCTGTCCTTGTTTCAACCACTCATAGGTGAGATTGGAAGGGTAGGCATCAGCCTGGCACTGCAGAACTGCATCCTGGGTCATGTTCAGTGTGGTGTCCTCTGGGGAGATGATGATGATTGGAGGACCTTTCAGGCAAAAAGTGGAAAAAGACAAAATATACTGATGTAATTAATATTCCTGTATATAGTAATGTAGTCAGTCACAATCAAGATTAGCAGAAAGATCAGTGTTCAATGGTGCGAAGTCTTATATCATTGCAAGGCAGGTAATAGCCTGTAGGTGGCAGTATAGTATATGTTCTCTGGGATTTCATTAGCCAGCTAGATCATAAAGCCTTTAAGCAGGACGGAGATGAGAAGACGGTTTCATCTAGTTTAAAATTACTAGTTCCTGGGAAAAAATATGTGGTTGTTGTTATTTTCAAAAATACTGAAGCTGTGTCTTGTTACCTGAACATCACAGTACATGCTTAAACATGAGATGAGCAGAGATTCTTACTCTCCCCAATAATTGACGGTTCAACACTGACCTTTCACCTGCAGCTGCAAAGAGTGGGTCAGGTTCCCCTCCGAGTTGGACACGTGGCATTTGTACACTCCTGAAATATTTCTTGTGACGGAGGCCAAAGACAAGGTCCCATTGAGCACCTTAAAGGGGGTGAAGGTGAATAGTAAGAGGATCAAAGAAGGAGAGAAAGGTTGGGGGAAGATTATGAGGAAGTTGTGGAGAGGAACATCAAAGGTACTGCTGCTACAGGAAATGCTAATTATAAGGAACTCGGTTAAATACAGCAAATGCCATCTGTTAATCCTCCTCACTTTTATTTTTTCATGTTTCTCAATCGGGCTCTCATCTTTGTGCCAGACAACAGTCGGTCGAGGGTTGCCATGGGCTCCACAGCTGAGAGTCAGTGAGTCTCCCAGCAGAACCTCCACAAAAGTCGGTGGTTTCTTGATAAACACAGGTGGAGCTAGAACAGAGAGGGCACAGATGATTTGGGGGGTTTTGTTTACATCACACAGAAGACAATCTGAGTCATGAATTTGACTTTGGCCTCCAAATGCATAAATTAAGAGTCTACCACATCATTTTCAAATTGGACATTATGTATAATATATAAATAAATATGATTAAATGTTTTGGGAGATAATCCCCAGACGTTGTTGTGAACAGTTTCTTTACCTTCTGTGTCAATATGGGCAGTCGGTTGGATATAGTCTTCTCGTTGAAGCCGTTCACAACAAGATTAATAGATTTATATATAACTGTATCAGTATATCTGGAAAGAGACACTTAATGTGGCGTTTTTGTTCTTTTGTGCAGAATGTGCTATAATGGATCGCAATACCGGAGATACCACCATACCTCAGCAAATCATATTATTTCGTAATATGTAATATATATTTCAGTAGAACACAGACCCAACTATGATAAAAAATATATGGATTCACTCAACTGGAGCAGGCTTAGGATAAAATATGTCTGTCTGCCGGGTTCTGTGTCGGGTTGGGATTTGTGATTACTGGACATATTCTTAGGTAACATGTATTCACATTAAATCTAATACATGCACTGATGCAATGCAATCAGTTTGGTTCTTGAAACCAACTCCTACTTTGACATCAGCTCACAGCAGGTTAAGCAGAGACAAAGACAAGATGTTATCACCATGTGGCCCTGTACATCACACGGATCCTCGTGTTCTGTGTGATGTATGGTTCTGTAAATTGATATGGTATTCAGCCTGCCAGAGTCTTAAGAGTCCCAGCTAGGCCCCATGCTTTTGGCTGTGCTAAAAAAAAAAGGACAGTGCAAGCGATGACTAACGAAAGAAGCCGCTTCCAAGTCTCTAGAACCCTGCAGTGCTGCACCTGTGATGGAGAGGAAGGTCCATGTGCCATTACGAAATTCGTCTGTCTTGCTGTCCAAGAGCAGGATGCGACATTCGAACCAGCCCTCGTCTTCCAGGGTCAGCCGATCCACCAGCAGAGAGGCACCCCGGGTCAGAGACACGCGACCTGTGGGAGGAGGGGTGAGGTTGGGAGGGCAAAGAGGAAAGGGTGAGAGACACAGAGAGAGAGTGAGAGGGTCAGACAAACACAGCCAGACAGGCAGAGTCAGCACATGCAGGAAGGGGGCTTACCATGCGGAGGACACCGGCATCCAGAGTCACAAAGGCCACAGTCAAAGTCATAGACCTTATGATAGCAGACACATCCACACAGTGTACACACCAATTGTGGCGCTAACGTTTGTAGCAAATAGACAGCCACATAATGAGGATTTATGAAAATAGGAGAGGCTGCAGACCAAATATGCAGCTCAGATGTTTAGATGTCAGTGCCTGTAAATGGGAGGGCAAACGCATCAATCACTCACGTGATGATTGTAATGATATGCGAGATTACAGATGAAGATGGAGTCCTGTCATTTAGGGTTTAGGCGGTGGCGGAGTGGAAAGCTTGAATGAGGGTGCCAGGAATTCTTGACTGCAGCTTCATTAAATCACCAAAATAGGTTTTCAAAAAAAAAAAGTCAGTTAGTACTAAGTCACTAAGTCAGTTTTCTTCTTTTTATTTTTGTAATTTTTAGCACAAAAGCGATTTTTACAACAGTTGCATAATGAAATGAGTCCAGTGTTTTTGTTTATCAATGAGGGGTATTGGCCAGAGATAAAAGATGTGTGACATGGCAGTTGCAAGCACAACACCCTGCAGCACACAGATGGATCCATGCATGAGCACACACGTTTCCCTACCACACACACACCTATATCCCCCTCTACTCCTCCTCCTCCTCTCTGTACTTCTTACAACTCCTTGTCAGGCTTTGAAACTTGATCTGTTGGTTGCCTGGTGACTGCAGCCTGGTTTTCAGGGTACTGAAGTTACCCCCCCCCCCCCTTATTCTGTCTCTCAATGAACTCTCTTCCCACCCTTCAATCTCAGCGCTTTTAAACGACAGGAGGATGCATGCAGAGGGGGGGAAACACACACGTTGCTCATACAAGGCCCTGGCCAAGAGCAGTTTGAAAGTAAACAGAGGAACAAGGGGAAGTTTCCGGCATCCAGTCATTCTTGCTTGCTACCAACAAGCTGCAAAGTATAAGAAGATAAAGCACTGCAAATGGAGAAACAAATGAATCCTCTTCTTTTTAGCACAAATATATTTTCTTGCATAGATAGCTGTGTGCAACAAATGTGAATTCTTGAATGCCCTGCAACCTTGAAGTAACAATATCACGAGAAACACAATATCCTCACTATTCACACGGTTTCCCTGCAGACAGCTGGGGCTGGAGCAGAGCCTGAGAGCCATGCAATTCACGCAGCACTATACGCGCCCTTAAGACAGGGTGAAACACTCACTGGGAGTAAAGACAGACATCAATAGCTAACAATTAACCCTGCATTCCTGACTGGGACCGTTGCTATGCTTAATAGTTTGGCTTAATGATTGACTGACCTAAAAGACAGACCGGAGTTTGATGGGCGGTGCTCACTTAAGAGTCTCCATAAAGTGAATGCCTCTGATTTCAGGTCAGCATCTTTCAAACAGTTGGGCGGGGCTCGGAGAGAGGAAGTGTGCAGATGGATGATAACAGGTACGGGGATAACTTTAGGCATTTTCCTCTTATCTCTCTGTGAGGGATCCTCCCTGAGGTGTCCATTTCCTATGCAAACTTTTCCAATCACACGTGGAATTCACTGCCCGCTGCAGATTGTGGGGGAAAAACACTGTCATGTGCAAAATCCCACGAGCCTTCTTTAAACACTCACCTAATCCTCATGTGGCTAAATATTATGGTATACTTAAAGAGCTCTGTGGCTAATAGCACCTCTTGTCATATTTTGTAAGGGGACCAAAGCCACAGCCCCGTGAAAGTCCCACTGACTGACCGTGTGGCACTGGTCTTGTGGGTTCAGAACCACGTGGGCGTGTATACATGTTGATTTTCAAAATTTGATGTGTGCCCAGCCCCCTGGATTTCAAAGGAGGAATTCTGTTTTCCCTGTCAAACACTTAACCCTTTCCTGTATCCTTCCTCTTGTCCATCACTACAAAGGCAGCCCCCCTTTTTCCCATTCTCCAAGGTTACCATAGTGATGCGACTGAGAAAAGCCCGGGCTGTAGGTTCAGATTTGAATTCAGTTGCTGTAGAAACGCGCCGCAGCCAAACATGGGTCGGGTTGATTACACGGGGGAGGGGTGAGTTCTTTCTGTCACATATTTGAAAAATTAGAAGTAGGGGAAAAACATGTTTAGGTTTAGAAAACAGCCGTGTCACATCCACAGCACATGAGGCAGCGGAGGGAGAGAGAGAAAGGAATGAGAGACAGCAAAGAGTGTACTTTGTTTTCCTTTCAGCCTGTGGACAGACAAAAGGCCGACGCTGGGTGACAAATGTTGCTTTATTTAAATTTGAATGTTGCATCTTTGAACTGGAAATGGACTCTGTAATGGCACTTGGCAGATGCTTTGCCCTGAAAGATTGTTCACAACAAAGGTTGTTTTTCTCGCTGATGCACAGATACAATGCAGATACGCTGGAATAATTGATCACGAGTTGAAAAATGATCAACCATATTAGTATATTATCCCACTTCTAAAATCAAAGAAGAACTGAAGGAGGGGTTACAGAAAGGTTACTTGAATTGCACACATCGATAATCCACTGACAACCAATGAGAGCTTGACCTTTCTGACCTCTGTGCTCCGTAACTCCCCGGCAGACACATCCATCACTCTCCTTGGTGCTACATTTGCACAATGTCCGCGAGTCCTCTTGAGGAGACAGACATCATTAGATTCTACAGTGAACAGGGAATGGCTGAAACAATGGCTTTTCTCGTGTCCGCCCTTCCGACTCCTCCTCGCTGTTTTCTCTCCGGGAGCTATCACGTGACAGCTCCAGTCTACCTTAAAATGAGCCCTTGTTTCCAACAGGTCAAGCTGCGGTGCAGCCAAGGGTAGAAAATGGAAACGCTAATCCATCAGAGCTGTGTGAACCTCTGAGGCGCACCCTCTTCATTTTAGCAAGGGTCAGGTTCTCGCCCAGTGGGTGGCAGGTTGGGCATAACTCAGCTTTCAGAGCCTTGCCGCTGGCCAGGAGCTGGGCTCGTCTCATGCTTTCTGATCTTCCATGCTTTTTTTTTTTAAGGTAAGATTGATGTGGCTTTTCTGCAAGTGAAGCCGCTGCAATGCAACTGAGTGAGGACAGCTTACACCACGTACATTTTATCGACATTATTCTTGTTCATTTTGGGTTACAATTGTGATGCTAAACGTTTCATTTCACATCGTACTGTTATAGTGTAATTTGACTTCATTTTTAAAGCAAAGGAATCAAGATGTGATTTTTGCACAGAGCCTTCCCACTGATATTTACTGACGTAGAAATACATGGTGTGTAGTGAGTTACATGTGATACAATAGCAGTGGTGACTATGGAGGAAGACAGATTATTCTGTTTGGAGAAGCATCAGCACTGCTTTTCTTTGTCCATCAGTATGTACATAAGAGAGCCAGGCAGAGGTGCATTGTGGGATGTGTTTTGATTTGAATACAATCATAAGTCTGGGACCGGCCCCCTGCCTCTGACAGCTCACCCCTCCCGCCCCCCCACATTTCTCTCTTCAATCCTCCTGTCTCTCTAATCAGTTTAACCCTCTTATGAATAGCTCTTTGTCGTGAGATAGATTACAGTTAACTCTGTCCCTCTCGCTCTGTCCACCACTGTTAACCCCTGCACCGGCAAGCACACCCATCTCACGTGCCTAATATAACTACAGCAGCAACTTGAGTTACCGCAGGCGTTAGCTCTCGCACATGATCACAAAGCAAACGTGTGAATTTGAATATTCTTAATATCTGGTGTTCTCTGCGGTGAGGTGGCGCTAAGTGCTTGAAATATTTTCCAGTGCAGAATCTTTGGCCTTTTTTTCTGGTTAGGAAGAGATAACACTGATGTTAATAACTGTCAGTTGCCTGGAGTTTCCTCAGTTGAACTGACCATTGGGAAAATATGGATTCCTCCAAGAGTAATGCACATCATTGGTGAACCTAGTCAAAATATTGTGGGCAATGCAGCTAAAAATAATGCATATTTTACCTAACACAAATGCAGTAATCTTGCTGCAGTTGATTACTTCAGCTATAACACTTCATATTGTTCACTCACGCCACACGAGGACACTTGGACTACGTCTCCAGGAGAGCAGGATCTAACAGGAAGCGCGGAGCATGATCTCATGCTCTTCATAAGAATCTGGCCAGCGACACACCTGAGGCATGAGGTAACAGGGCCTTTGTAATAACTCGCTGCCCTAAGCTGTTGAACGTGAAATTCCCCAGCTGCTGCCAGCTATTCTTCTTTCATTGTGTCATTGTTTGCTAGACACCGTTCCTGGTCTAGTCGTAGCGGGAAAAACTGGTTGGCGATGATAAAAGTGCTCAGTTTCACCTTTCAGCTTCTTGAGTCACCAAGTAGACTTGTGTTTGCAGAAGCGTAGTTGTTAATTCCACTTTTTACGTTTACAGAGGGAAAGGTCAGGGGTTTGTGTGTAATGCTAGATTAAAATCTGTGTGCGCGTAGGTGAATTGTTCATGTGAGTTACAAATTGCGGCCCTTAACTTCTCCAGTGTTCAGAGGTCACACAGAGAACGTGATGGAGGCCTGCTGAGATCTGGGGGTTTTCCCATTGTCGTTCTAACCTCAGGTCGGAGTTCCCTTCTCACAGTCTCTACTGGTTTACTTCAGCCCACAGGAGACATTTGATCTAGCTCCGCAACAGTAAACCATCCTGACACCGCAAGACTTGAACATATTGTCTCAACAAATGCAACTCAAACAGACTATAATAGTGTGTCAGTCAGAGTTTATCCGGCTGTTTCCTCTTTGTTGTGAGTTGACTAGTGTTCGGGCCTGCAGGGCATGCTGGAAGTGAAACGGAGAGGAAGGGAGATGAGGGGCACTAATACCTTCCTGGTTCACTTCAAGGAGAGAAGAGAGGCTGGTGTCTAACAGGTTCAACAGAAGGACGCTGCTCTCCACTCATGGCACTCCTCAAATACAGAACACAATCTCCAATGCACCTGATATCATATCAAACATTTGTTGGTTTAATGGACTGAAATAGTCATCCAACATATCGCCTGGTCTAATTTCTTTCATCTCAGTTTCTAAAAATGCCAGACGGCATCGGTGTGTTTGAGACAAAGCAGCAGACCTAGGACAGAAAGCATTTCGGAATGCTTTTATGGTTTATTTTAATCTACTTTAATGGGACTGCACAATAGGAAGGACAGGAAACACTTAGAATTAATATTACATATTCACGTCTGTCACCCTACTTAGCTTTATTGGAAGCAGCTATTATGCTGTAAGTCCACCCCAGGTCACTGCGATACCCATAATTCTTTGTCTTTTAACTGTTTCTTGATCTTAAACCTTGAAAAGTAAACGATCCCTGCTCTCTTGTTCCTGTTCTTGGACAAGCCTAGACATATATCTGAAAATGGCTGCCTACTTGATTGTCTAGTGGGTTAAATCTGAAATCCCCCAACATTTTAATTTGAGGGTAGAATACATTAGACCCACTGCGCTGACACGCTTCACATGCAGCCATCTGCCTCCAGTGGGAGGGGAGATATGAGGATCTGAA
Organism: Scophthalmus maximus; assembly: GCF_022379125.1. Classification (NCBI taxonomy): domain Eukaryota; kingdom Metazoa; phylum Chordata; class Actinopteri; order Pleuronectiformes; family Scophthalmidae; genus Scophthalmus; species Scophthalmus maximus. Next base: position 17,889,511 of record NC_061533.1, on the reverse strand, counting down.
TCAGACAGGGGCAAAGCCCACACCAGACAAGTACGCACAAGGAATGGATATGGAAAAATATCAGGGCATCCCGAACAATCTCTGCCACATCTCTGCAACGTTGTTTACTTCATTATAGCTTCCTTTGCATCAGATGACTGCCCCTAGACAATGACGTGGTTAACGGCCTACAAGAGGGTTAACATGCCAAACACATGCAGACCAACTGTGGAGGCAGTCTGTTTGTGGCTCAGCCCTTGTGATCCTTAAATGTGGTTCCTGGGTTATCATGTCACTGCAATCAAGTTTCTGAATAAGTGGCTTTCATTCTCAGTGGGATCTCCGGTTAAAATAAGTTGTAATACGACAAATGCGAGGGGGCATTTGCGGCAGTTTCTCGGTATATTTCAGTGACCTAGTTGGGACAGTATGGGATTTGGGGTGTCCTAGTAGTCCTGTTAGCTTTGGCAAAGCAAGGCGAGGTTGTGATACCCCTCTTTGTCTTTTGTCCTCTGGTAGACAATGACGGGATTATAGGGCTCCAGCAAGAAACTCCCATTATTCCCAATGCTTCATCCATCCTCCTTCCAGCACAACAATCTCCCCTTACTGGGTCACCCCTCAGCATACTAATAAAACACTGTCATCAGACCACCAAGCCCCCACTTATACTCCTAATCCCCCCCATTGCACAGCGTTACTGGTACCCCTCTTCTTATTGCTCAGCTACCCCGCCCCCCCTTTCACTGCCTCCATGAAAACAGATGCATTCTTGCTATTTCCCTTCTCGCCACACTACAGCTGCAGTCTAGAAACACACAGACTGAACATGGGGATTTGTGTGTGGATGCATTACCTATTTGGGCTATTCTTTCATTCAAACCTCCCCTATAGCCACGTTGTCATAAATAGCAGTGTAACCTCCTCATGTCTACCTTTGGGCACACTAGACAGAGTCACGTAACTCGAGGTGAAAGAGACAAGTTGCCCCATGTATACACGCCCTCCCCCTCACCAAAGTCTACTGAACCATAATTAGAGAAATTGGTGGTCAGTCTCTACCATTTAAGAAACACACCGGCATGATACTGGCTTCTTCTTTGTCTGACTGAGCGCAACCAAAAGGAGGATTCAGTCAAAGAAAGGTGACAGATTTACTTCACGCACATGTATTTTCCAGGCAAGTAAAATCTGTTTTCTTTCAACAGATGTGTCAGTGAACACACATGTATGACACTTACCCTTATAGTTTGGATGAACACGGGGAGCGTACACTCCAAATTTGATGAGGATGGGAACGTTGTAACCCAGGCGCACCCACTCCACCACATGTAGAGGAAAGAGGTTTGGGGTGGTGGCTTCTTTGTATGTAGGCGCGAGATTGCAGCCCAGCTCTGCGGAGCCCCCCACTCTGCCATGGACCAACGATGACACACCTTGAGACAAACCTGTTAGGACAACAGCATATCACCAAGATAAAGCATGGGAGTCACTGTGGACATTTGCTGATAACATAAGAGGGCAATAAACGTTACACGTGTGAATAAACAGAATAAATCATGTTCTATAGGGCCCTGAGAAATATGAGCCTATTAAGGTGAGTTATGTCTGCGAGAGAGGCCAGATTAACCTCTTTGGAATTTTTTGGTCAGTCGTTCCTGCGAAAATTGTCTTCTATGCTGAGAACAGTTCATAAATGTGAGCATTAATATCTTTGGGGTGAGAGGAGGGAGCTGGGGCCACACAGGCAGCAAAAGGTCAAGACACAGGAAAAGGTGGTGGGAAACTAATTGCAAAAGAAGCAACAACGGGTCCACAAATGCTTTGTTGAACTGGACCTACAAATGTGACTTCCCCAGAGTGTTCCCTGCTCAAAGCTGGGCCATCAGAGGGCGTGTAAAACAACAATTTGGTGACAAGATCACATAGCTGCAAAGCCTGCAAACACACACAGCAATCCCATTAGGGACACCTGGAGCAGTCGCTCCTGTGCCTGGCTGCCATGTGCTGGGTGCCAGTGTTTGCTCTGCTGCTCATCTGGCCTGGTGATTACTTTAATCTCAGAGGGGGGGGGGGGGGGGGGGGGTTACTCTGATGCAGGACAGCAGGATCCTCTGTGCTCTCTCCAGCCGACCTCTCACCACCCCCTGGGGTACACACATGGTCTGCGGACCAGCACAATCAATCCCACCACCCCCCCCTTACAAATACATGCACGCACAAAGAGAAGCGTGCCTAGGGTTGGGGGTAGCATAAATCCAGGATTGATCTAAATCCACACCCAGAGATATTATTTAAGTTGGATTTTGGCCCCATTCCCTATTGCCCACTCATGTGCTGTAACCCCTCCTCTTTACTTTCTCCACGGCAATGGGACATGTGCCAACTTCATTATGGTGTCGCTCAAACTGTATGTAGGCAGCTAAACGGCGACATATGCCAGTTGCTTTGCAAATCTTTACCATAACAAGGGACATGGGTCTTGTTGATGTTTGTAGACAAAGAGCTTGCGGTGAAGAAATGCAAACAGACAAATGGAGGAAAACAAGTGGTTGCGTCATGAACTATAAAAGATTTTAGTAAAAAAGGGTAGGGTTATAGGGTTAGGGCTTGTTAGGGTTAGGTTTCACAAATCACATTAAGTTTCATCCACAATCTGTTATACAGGAATGAGGAATGAGGTATATAAGGAAAGTGAACTTAAATTACTTCTGCTTGGCATTATATGTAAAATACAAAAAATAAAAACATTTATTAAAATGTATTTGCCCCCCCAATTCAATGGTAGGGGAAACACTGTGTGTATACATGTACAAGTTCTTTTTATACATGTTGAGTGAATTTTCCATGTCAGTGTTACATAACCATGTCTCTTATACTGTATTTTTCCAAGTAATCAGAACTGAATCTATAATAATTTGTCATTTTCGGGAAAAAGTATTTATCGTTTTGAAAACATGAATGCTTTTTGTGAATTACCAGTTTGTTAACAGTTTCCTGAAGAGCATTTTATTGTTACGAAGACAATACAGTACTGAGATAAACCATTTGTGAAAAAACAAGATCAAAAGGAGAAATTAATTATGGAAATGCACAGTAAAAGTAAATTTAAGCGATGGATCCATATTTTCATTAGCATACTTACTAAGCAGACAGATGGCTACTGCAGTGGTGACAGCCTGAAGCCACCGTCTCTCCAGTCCCATGGCCGTTCGTCACACTTCTTCACACATCTCCCAACCTGAAAGAGAAGACCACACATCCCGTTTACTCTTCAACAGAATAAATACTTCTGTGCCATTCACACATTTGCTGCTCCACAAGGACATCCCTCACATCCCCACTCAGACAAGTGTAATCCCTCAAGTTAACATCAACTCATAATCCAGCAACTACACTACATTCCAGATGCTTCTTGGTCAATAAATAACTGTATTCTTTTAAAACAGTTAATCCCCTGGAAAATTGCATGTCTGGGCTGTGGTTGGATTAAGGCAAATAAGCTATTCCTCCATGTGCTACACATAGAGAGTAGGGCATGAGATTGCATAGTGTGTGCATCCTGTTGAAATTTGGTGTGTGTGTGTGTGTGTGTGTGTGTGTGTGTGTGTGTGTGTGTGTGTGTGTGTGTGTGTGTGTGTGTGTGTGTGTGTGTGAGAGAGAGTGTGTCCACACAGAAGACCTATACAAGGCGAATCTAAATGTATGTGCAGATTAACCTGATGCATGTGATTGGTCCAGCTCATCCACAAGGTCTCGTCTCACGTTAAATAGGCTAACGGCAATTGACAGGTGACACGAGCCACGTTGAAAGGTGTGTCTCCACGACACCAGATGTGATCTTATTACCAACGCTTAAAAATGGAACCTAAGTGGCTTAAATAGAATGCCATTAGATGACGTGCATAAATCAAACTGAAATCAAGACCACATAGAATATATTACACATCAAGCAGCCAATGTAGTTCACCTGACTATTACGGTAAAAGCACATGACACAACTCATGTAAGCGCACCAATACGATCTTCATCTCCTAATGAGCCCCACAAACAGGATTCCACTTATCCAAATTGTGGGCCTACTTCAGTGGAGCTGCAGCAACTCGTGAGGCCCTCCACTTCAAATTGGATTGGAGGCACACGTTTAAGTTAATGCCCTTCAAACATAATAGAAGACCATGTCCCCCACCCCTTAAGTCACTCCATTCAGCACCCCCAGTACGAGCTTCTAACTCTAAGTTCATTTAAGTGATATAAGAAGGAGACTATTCTTGGAAACCAGGTAGGTGTTAGATATTAACTGCTGATACAACCACAGATGCAGAAGCACAGGATAACTGAGTCATGTTTAGTCCCTTAGAGGGAATGTTTGCACTCGAGTAAACAAACAGCCCAGAATAGAGCAGGAGAAAAGGTGCGTTTAATTCCTTGTCCTTTCCTGACACGGGGAAGGGACTGTTGCTGTTGGGGCTTTCCATGATGCACGATAATAACTTTTGTTTTATCACCTTTCCTGAAACAAGAAGATAGACAAGGCTAAGGTTACACAAGCACTGAAGAGGAGTGGGACAAAAACACATCAGATAGAGGTTGGCTTTACAGTAAAGGCTGATGAAGAGGGGAGGGTAGAAGCCCACGAAAAATCGCTGAGCGGTTTTAGCAGGACAGAATCCTTTCGGTGCGATGGTGGCAAATGCGGAAAGGATTACTCCTGCTGAGCAAACATTACTTGCTCAGTAGGGGTGTAGGAATAAACAGAACTCTTATAATGGATTCCAAAAAATACAGCAATAAATCTTTTCAGTCCAATCATTCGTGTGTCACCTCCAGCCATCACGATGGAAGTGATGGCACATCACTGCGCCATCTTCGCTGTTGACCTCACAGTCATTTTAATGACATGACAGCAAAGGTTATGAGGAAATATATATATATGTAATTCTAGCCCAATATCTAGACCTCAAGTAACATTTGACAACCACAAAACAAATCTTGCCCTTGCTCCTGCCTGCTATATTGTGCTTCCACGCCAGAATATATGACTTGTGGGAACAGACAGACGGGGCTGAGCCCGCACCGAGCTGGCAATTTACAGAGGAAGCCTGGAGGGGGCTTTGTCTGCAGGTGCAGGAGTAGACAGAAGACAAACAGGTTATTTCCTCAGGCAGCAGAGCAAAGCAAGGGGCCATTTAATTGATATGTACACGTGGAGGGCATTAAAAAAAAGAGTCCAGATGTTTACGGTGGGAGTTTAAAAAAAAAAGTCAAAAGCAGCATCATGTGCCATTTATCTGCAATTTCACATAATCACTTATAGACCTGTAAGTAATTATGATCTACATCTAATAATTAACTTACAAAGAAAGAATAAAGTGGATTACAGCTCCTGTTTAACAGTGAGGGCATGCAGCGCACAAACTGGTGCATGTGAGAGGTGTGAGGGGTTTACTCCGACACACTAATCTTCTCACAAGGGTAACTGAGGGAAAGTGGACATAGTTAACTGTTTGCGAGTCACAGTACAATGACTTTATAGAAAATGTCATACCATGTCCCTCCTTCACTTGAAATCAAGTTTTGGAAATAGATAGAACTTGGATAATGTGATGATTACTGGGATAAAAAGTGACAACACAAAAAAGAACAACAGTCAAGCACGACTTAATATTGGGCCTTCATATGATGAGTTTGGTTATCACAGGTAATAGTAAGTACTTATGAAAAGAAACATCCTGCCATGGCACAAGACATTCTGCTCTGTAAGGTGCGCAGACGTCGCTGACTGGTGCGATGTTACGCTGGGCTTTCATTGACACAAATTGCTTTGGATCTAGTCGTGGCTTTGCCTTCTGGATGGAACATTTGTAACACCCAGACTAATCCTGCCCTGCTGCTTTGAGTGTTAATAGTGTAATTGAATTAGAGACCGAATTGGTGAGACAAATCAAGGACACCGTCATCTGAATGTGCAGTGATTAATCACTGGCAACATCAAGTCACAAAGCATACGGTGATTCCGCCATGTCGACTGGTGGAGAGGATATGACCAAACTTGCAGTTCGGGTTTTCCACATTTTATGGAGGGCATGTGCCACAACCAACAAAGTGCAACTTGGTTCTTAACCCACCAAAAGAAAATAATGTATTGTGCACTTCGTCTATAGCAGAGCTATAAATCTCCTATTTAGAGACTGGTTTTCTCATCTCCACTGCCTAAGGACAAATTTACATCAGCTAACAACTCTGGTGGCAGTATTTCACTCAAAAGAAAAAACAAAGAGGCTCATATACTCTTCAAAACACAGAAATGTCATGAAAAAATCTGCAAGAAAATGAAAAACAAATAAGATGAATGAACTTGTCCAAGCACTGTATTTTCCTGCCTTATATGCAAGTAAGAAGCTGATTCCAAGCTGTCAGCTGCAGCAGCTGCTCAGCCTGATCTCTCCATATGCATCGGCTCTGCGTCACATTGGACTAAACTGATTGGGAAGCATAAATTGAATAATGCAAAAGTTAAGGTGCACTTTATAATGACCTACACGGTGCAGGAGTTAACAGGAGCAGGGCCGTTGAAAAGTAATCTTTTCAACTCTCTTGTAAACTTGATAAGGGAAAAAATTGAACTGTCAATTTCTCCTTCTAGTCTAATGCCTCCTTTGACACAGGGAAAACTCAGGATAAAAAGTTAATTTTGGACAAGTGTGTTAAATGGGTGTGTTATCCCTCAGTATCTAAGGAGAGCAACAAGTGATGCTGGTGACAGATACAAGCCTGATAAGAAGTAGCATTACTCTCTTAATAATCCTTGCTAATCCTGACAGAGGCCGTAGCTTCAGTGCAAACCAGCCTGTAGCAGGAAGTACAAGTGATTCTCGAGCAGAAACTTTGAAGAGAGGTGCACAGAGGAATCTAGAACAGAAGGGAGAATCTCACGACCAACCCACAACGAGGACAACATCCACCCAAATGTAGATTTACAAACTAGATTGTAAACCACCAATCCAAACACAACTGGTTGGACCAGCCTACACAGTACAGCAATCAATTCATGGATTTTGTCACTGGCACGCCAACCCAGTTCAGAAACCGCGTTGTTGACCTTTACTTTAACCAAAGGAAATGAACTGGGCACACACTGGGCACGAGAGCGGAGTAGTCTCGTGAGGGGAAAAGCCTGCTGTGTATGGATTAACACAGTGATCGTTGGTAACCTAACACATTCCGCTACAGGGAATAACAGTATTGACTAATGGGTAGTGGTTTTAATGTTTTTTATTTACTCACACAGAGAAACTTGCAATTTTGCCCTAATTGACCACTGCTGCAAATAAGTAAATCACGGAGAGGCTTACGGCATCAGTGGAGTGATTTCATGTTTTTCGCCTCCTTGATGATTTCATATGGCCCAGGGGGTCTCAGGGGAGCAGAAAATGACCTGAGTGTAGTGAAAGCTAAGCAGCCGACATCCCTCATGTTACTCCAGAGTATTTGTCCTTCCCTGCCCCCAACTCTCAGGAACAGGTCGGTCCCATAAAGCGACTTTCAAGACACGACACTGAGAGGAACCAAGGGTCAAAAGCCAAAGGTAACAAGCCTGAAAGCTGAAGTCCAGTGTTATAGCAGGGCGGTGGATCTATTCTTTAACGTGAAGATCAATGAGACGCGCTCTCAAAAAAAGGTATTGAAGTATTTACGATAGAAAAATGTTCACTGATGCGGTTCTTCTCATTTCCTTATTCAGGACAATTGTTATAGAACTAGATGTGAAGGGCTTTTTCACACACACGACTCCACTGATGAGACATGAGTGCATCATTTTCTGTTTATTCTAATATAAGTATCCCACAAGCTTCAGTTTTGTGTCACTGTTACACATTCACTGTGAAGATCTACAGACTGCAACTTAACCACCAATTTAAAAAAAGATGCAATTTGGAGAAAGCAATTTTAACTCATGAATAATTACTTTCTCATGCAATCAATTTCCCCCAGCATGACAGTGTGCCTACAGGGCCCAGTTGGCCACATCGTGTTTTGAACAGTGCAGTATAATAATGAAATGTCAAGGCCTACTAAATGTTGAAACACGTGGGCTATTACTGAGTGGGTGTCTGCCAGATAGACCAGGAGAGCATGGATGACTTCAAAACATGGTGGAAGGAAAAAAGAATTGTCAAAAGCGATCCCACAAGCTGACTTGTTATTTTTTGTTTGCCAAGAAACACCAGAATGGGCGTGAATATTTCTCACCGGCGTACCTCAGACGTGACTAAAACTACCCACATGCTGATGAGGAATTGAAAGAAGCTTATATTTATGAAAGTAACAAGTCCAATGGCTTAACAACATAAGAAGATAACAGGCATCATGTGTCCGTGCACCTCAGGTTCTAACCACCGAGTGTTAAAAAGCACAGCAAAAAAACAAAGACGGGGAAACTCTAGAGCAGGGGGGAGTATGAAGCATTAGAGGACTGCACTCCTCTGCACAAAACATCCAGAATGAGGCTCTCTCCCTCTCTCCCAGCACATTGCATCATGGGGAGCAGCGGGCAAACAAGCAGCCCGGTCCATGTGACACAGACACAGGACAAAAAGCTGCTCGCCGCTTCAGAGAATTGTGACGCTCAGTCTCCTCAACATCACCAACCAGACCTCCTGTAAAACCAAGCAGGTGCATCTTTTGTCCAACAGCCAGACTCACACAACAAGCAGACAGGAGAGAGAGAGAGAGAGAGAGAGAGAGAGAGAGAGAGATTTTTGATTTTGAAAACACAATGTTTATTAAGATTTACCAGAGAACATCACGGTCCTCTACAAATGAAATGAAATGTGTGAGAGAGAGAGAGAGAGAGAGAGAGAGAGAGAGAGAGAGAGAGAGAGAGAGCCCTGAATAAAAGAAAACAAATGAATACATACATTTATTTTTATTTTTTTTTTTACTATTTTGACAGACTATCGTTCTCACCATTGTTAATCCAATGAGGTCGGTTGGGGCTCATTGCGGAGTGTTTAAAACCTGTTCACTGTGGTTTTAATGCGAGAGAGAGAGAGGGGGGAAAGACACGCACTCTCTCGGAGATCACAAGTGGTGCATGTGATCGCACCAAACGTAAACAAAGGCGCGAGGCATCATCGCGTCACCGCACTACACTCGCCACGCAAAAGTGCGACTGTCACAGCAACAAGATGAGTCTCCGCGATATAATATTGTGGCGCTGAAACTGGACACGGAAGACGACGCGGTCCCAGCTGAACCCGCACAGCTCCCTCGAAGTGGTGAGAGCAAGGGAGGGATGTCACAGATTGTTGGCAGATGTTGATGAAGGTGTTCTCTGCGTTTCACTGACGGGCCTAGTGAGGGTGTTCTGGTTACCTTGCTCGGGCCACTTCTCACTTGAAGCTCAGAGTGCGCCCTTTCGATCCATCGGTGCTCCTCGTGTAGACCCTTTAGAGTGGAAGGAGAAGGAGGTCCGCATGTTTTTGGTCTCAGTCCGTGCGTGGATCAGGAGGAGAGTACAAAATGAATCCTGATGGTTGAAAGACGTCCGGTAAAAAAAAAAAACACTCTTCAATAAAAATGCATTAATCTCAGGCCACCTTCATGGAACCGACTTCAGGGCATTTAAAGTCCATTTCGAACTTCCCACGCCTTGTCCGTTATCTTCTTTGTCCAAACTTGCACCGAAGCGCCTTCAATCGTAAAGTGAGCGTATGTGATTCACCTCGTGAACGTGTGTGGATGTCTGTCGGTCGACGCAGTGCACGTTTGACATCGAACGGGGAGCAAGTGTCCACCAGAAACTCAGCCCCAGTGCACGTTGAGTTAGAGACCTGCTGTCCGCACTCCCTCCGCGTCCCTCCTCCCACCTCCTCCCTTCTACTACTCCGACGCTCCGCGCACACCGACGTGACCACGGTACTTCCGGTTACACCTTTCAACATAAAGCCCCGTGCTGACGAACAAGGCTCTATTGTTAAAGGCATGAAGCGTAAATACGAACTGACACGATTAGTCAAACAAGCCACTAGTCGAGGAGAAACTGCAGCATGTATACGCTATTCTGTTTTATATATGATTGACTACAATGAATACGTTTTGACAGCAAAAAGTCGATTTAAAATGATTAGCCTACCTCCAGATGTGGGAAATTGTGAGGGGCATTTACATTTCTGACACTTTATGAGCATTACACACCACGATTATCAATGTAAAGTTTATATGGGAGATTTTGAAAAGTGCCACAGGATACTGAATTAATTAAATAAATTGGACGCTTGGACAACGACCAAGGACAATATTCAAAGCAGACACGTCCGGTCCCATCAGCTCATGCTGCGGTTAGAGCGTAGTCTGTGGGACAGAAGGGGGCGGGGGGGGGCTTTTATTTTGAAGGATGCCGTATGAACTTCCGCTTATTTGCCACCTGTCTCCGTTTGACTTGTTGCTGGTGCTGGTTTAAGCGCCTCAGACAAAAGCGTCTGTCCGTGGGAAAGACTCGAGGGGTCGCAACAAAAGGCGAGCGCGCCCTCGAGGACGACGTTCGACCGCTCGGCCGTTCGGCGGAGCGTCCAACCAGGCGTCAGTTCAAAACACCTCGCGAGGCGCAGAGAAGACATTTTAATTTACAGTGTGTAAAAAAAAAAAATTGAAAACGGGTGTGATCTAAAAAGTGTAAATAATTTATTGAGGTGTACTACCCCCCAACCACAACCCCCCCCCCCCCCCCGCCTACACACACACACACACACACACACACACACAAACACACACCCCTTGCCCAAGGAGTCATGACAATTGTCCTATTGAAGACTCAAATTGCCACATACCAACTTGCTGAATCTGCTATTCGCAAAGTCACAATAATAACCATATTATTCTAATGTCTATCTCAACTGACCCCCGACCACCCTGCTCCATAGCAACAACAGAGCAGGAGCACTTCACGTTGTGCAGTTCCCACGGCTTACTGGAGCAAACGACCAAGTGTTGTGGGCGAAGTGCTTTAACTGGAGCTGATTGGCTAACGGCTCAACATCAAGCTAGCACGAGACGGCTAATTACCCCTGTGTAAAACTGTATATTTAATATTCATAATACATGTAATACTTGAAAACCTAAACTAGCAAGTCAGTCAGCTCCATTATTTTATTAATTTAGCCCAAAATTTGGTTTAATTAGAAAACTCATTCTCGCCCAATGGCCATTGACTTGTAACAAGTTTCCTTTTCCCTATTTTTTCTTTTTACCCCCACAAAGTCGTAGAAAACAGGCGGGAAAATGTGCTCTTCTCATGTTATGCGGTGCTAGTCCCGGATCAACGGGCACTGATCGGGTTCGTGACGGAGTCCATTAGTAAGAAGGGCTAAGGCAGACCCCTGTGTGCTGATACGGTACGTTTAGAGAGAACAAAATCAAGCACAAGTCTTTTAGCAATATTTGACTGAGTGATTTTTCCATGATTTCTTGTTGTGACATGACAAGATTAGAAAATAAAATGATCTCAACTGTGGTTAAACGCTATTAAATCACTATAATAAACCTAGAAATGTACTAATTTAGTCATTTATTACATGTCTGCTCAAAAGTTGTGCTGCTTTGTCTCATGGTTGACTAATATTAGGTTTTATGTGGGTTTTTTTTATGTAAAATAAATTCTTAACAGTAATTCTTCTAGAACATCAATGCCTGAATCTACAGTGGTTAATAACACAATTAAAATCAATGCTCAATTAAAACAAATGCTGGATTGGTCAATGGTAGATTGCTTAGGCAATGGCTGCATAAGATACCAGGAATTGTACAGATCTCTGTTTATTCTGTGAGCTTGGATGTAGGTTTGAGTGCTTTCTGAAAAAGTAGACAAGTAGAAAAAAAAAATCTAAGCTCGGTTGTTGGATGACTCATTGTGTCCAGTTAGTAGTAAGAAAAACAAAGCAAACTGAAAGGATTGTACTATACAAGCTCAACCTTTACTGGTTATGTGTTCCACATGACATTATCTGACAAAGGAAATGGGAGGCGCTCGTCCTGCCTTTCACTAGCACACTTTTTTAAAGGATGTTGAAATTTGAAAGTTGATGGCGCCGATTAAAGGAGAAAAGGCTTTTGACAGAGGTTAATAGAATGTCAGGCCTTAATTGCATGCGTGGCTTCCTGTGCTTCACCGTTTTACAATGTCTACTCACACTGGACAGGTGCACCATATGGAGATCGAAGGATCGGGATTAATCACTTGCAAATCCTCCTAGAAAGCACAAGTCTGCGCAGTTAGGGAGATTTAACTGGCGGTTGAGTCAAATTGTGTTACACAGTATGTTGACCACATTGTGGACAAAGCGGTATTTGCCTTTTATTGAATTATAAATAAATTGAATTACAATAAAACGACTCATCAAAGCATTGTTTCATTAAGCAATCAGGCTAAATGAACAAATATACAATTCGAGCAATATCTGATGCCGATATGACTTCATAACAGCAGACTGGCATTATCAGATTAACATACTGGTTAAGGGCAGCGATTAGACCCAATTTTCTTGAAAAGGCATCACTACCTTAAGTTCAGCACGAGCAATGATGAGGCATGTGTGCATGTAAGCACAGAAAGACTCTGGCTGAAGCTACAGTGCGGGTCAGTCATCAAAGTCTGGGATATCGTCATAGGAGTATCCTCGGTAGCCCTTTGATGCATAGTAAGCTATCCGCAGGTGGTAAATTCCAGGCAGGAAGACGAGGATCCCGATGATGAGGACAGGCACGGTTCGGTCCGAGTGCTGGGAGAGAGACAACATTTCACACATTTATTTATACACGATAAAAGACGTTAAAAAAGAACAAATCTCTCCGTCTTGAAAAAGTACTCACAGTGACTCCAAAGTATCCAGCCAGGAGAAGGGAGCCGATGATGATTAACAGGGAGCCAATTAAGAAGAGGACTGTGGCTAGTGCAATTGCTTTGTATGGGACTTTGGGTGGGCTCTTTTTGAACTGGAGAGAAAGAGAAATATTTAATTAGACCACATTTCCCCAGACACAGCAGGCTTTGTCGAGCACTGCTGTTTTCCCACTCATAATGTGGACAGGCAAATTTAGTCTGGCTCATAATGTGCGGGAACTTCTTGGAAAAGTCAAAGTCCGCGACTGGTTGTCAGATAATTTCTACTGAAAGGTAACGGCCTATATGAACAGTGAAAAGTCCCACATTTTTGCACTTTTCCTGTGTTTTAATTGGAGTTTTGATGTCATTAAAGATATATTACTGTGGTTTAAAGTAAAAAAAAAACATCTTGATGTAGTTTTACATCTCCTCCCTCTGACACAGCGAACACGTTTACACATACGATTTACTTTGCTTTTACTGCTCAGGAAAAAACAGCGTATTAACAGATTATTTACAACCTGTGGACATTTATCCTTGAATGTTGTGTGAACAGCTCTGCCAGAAAGCTCGAATCATAACCACAGCACTATTGTGTATAGGCAGCTTATTGAATTCTCCTCACAGAGTCAATATTTGTCTATGTGACAGTTCAATTTTACGCAAACCATCAGGGGGATGTGAGTAACACAATTTGGAAAAATCAGGAGCAAAAGAGAGACAATACACCCGCGTGCACACAAAGCCGCTTTAATTATTCATGTCAGGGAATTTGTTAGCCAGGGCTATTTTTGTGGGTTTGTCTATTTCACAGTCAACATTTATGCCTCATGTTAAGGCTGTGCATGAACAGGCCAATTTTACTCACAAAAGATACATTTATTAGACTTGTTTTTAGTAGCTAATTGAACTCTAATTGAAATCTATGACTGTGGAGAAGCCTATTCAAATAATGAGAAGAAAAACACCCTGATGAGGTCAGTGGGGTTATCTCAGCTTGGGCCTGGGGACAATAAATTCATAACAATTCAAACCATACAAACTAGGGGCAAGAAGTTTGAAAGAAGTGGACATTTACCAAAACTGAAGACCGATATGGAGCTGCATTGTGGGAAATTTAGGATCAACTTGAACAGGCAACATAAGACTCCACCGCTTCCAAACTGCCCATTCTTTTAAATCGGACTCTCACATATATATTTTTAATTTCTGTGTCAATACATTTGGCCCATCTCTTTCTGGGATTACAAGCCACCCGTAATTTACCAAACGTACAACTTCTTTCAGTATTACATATAAAAAAAGGGGAAACTGAATGAAGGTGCACACAAATAAAAGAAAGACACATCAAAGGAAATCCAAAATGAACCAATTACATACAGAACTATTACACATCTATACATTGATTCAATAAAGAAGTTTTTTCCCTCTTCTCCTGGGCTTCTATCATGTACAAAATCTTCTTTTTTTAATTTCAACATCATTTTGATCCTCACATTGAACAACATTTGTATTGCAGCAAGGCAAACATGGAAGACAATTAGACACACGGCACAACAAAAGACAACAAAAGAAGGAGATCCACATGAACTGGGGCACTGAATAATAAGCACATGGAATACAACCATAATTTCTCATAATTTATAATTTAGTTCTACATTCCATAATTAAAGTGCCAGTTTTAGACAGATTATGATCACCATAATTGTCTGTGCCAATTCCATGCCCTCCAATGTTATTGGAGTACAATACTACATCACCGTAGTACCCCCCCGAATCTCATTATAACTCACTCTCAGTTCAGAATTGCCCTTGTAAACCATAACTTGATGATGAAGATGAATGTGGTGACCTGTGACCTTAAGTCAATAATGACAATATGTAAATCATTGTTGATTTTCAAAAAACCACCAACAACAGAATTATATAATATATGTTCTGATCCAACACGGATCATTATGTGCTCCTCGTCCTACACCGTGTCTTACCTGTAGGTCAATGTAGCCGTCATCATCGGAGGCTAACCTGGAGTACTGGACCTTGCTGTTGGGACTCCCGCTGGACACAACGTTACGAGCGGGCATCTTGGCCAGCTGCTCGCTAGCGCTTTGTTATGAGCGTGTCTTTGTGGCAGGAGTAGCTCGGCTACAGCTGCATTAACGAACCGGCAGCCATCACAAAGTAACACTTAAAACAGAGAGATCACAGCGTGCCGCTGACTGTTGTTGATTTCCCGATATAGAACTTCCGCGTTTCCGTCTGCTCTGCGCATGCGCGCACCGAAAGCGCGTTATCGGATATAATGGATGGAAATGTAAAATCAGCGTTATTCCAAGATTGCATGTCATGTGCGCAATGCTGTGTCAAACGTTTACTTTAAAGTGCATCACAGCAATTCAAATTTGTCCAACTGCTTGATTTGACACACTGTGTCTAGTCTGATTAAATGTTAAATGTTTTCCTTGTGGTGATTTGCAATGATCCATGTCGGCCACAAGAGGGCAGAGTCGGGTGTTATTCAAATGAGCAGCCGCGCGTCAGTCTGGTGTCAACGTTCATCTCAGTCTGGATCTTCCCTTTTCCCGAGGTGATCTCCAAGGCTTTCTCCAGAATCTTGTGTTCTCACAAGATAAAGTTTCTGTTGAGGCTGCACATTTTTGATACAATTTCATGTAACTGGATACACACACACACACACACACACACACACACACACAGTTCCTGCAAAGGCTGTTTTTAGCCACATAGATTCAATCTGATATTTCACTCAGATCATTTATTTCTGTGAGCATTCAGACATTGATTCCACTAGTTGAAAATCTAATACCATTATATCAAAATAATGTACTAAATCAACTACTTTTCTTTAAGAATTACTCATTGATAAGTTTCTTTGATGGCCATGATGCATCCTTTTTTCTTTAAATAATTAAAATTGGTATGTCTAATTGTTTAATACTTTAAAAAAAATCCTAACAATAGTAGGAGCGTCCGCAATTGTTTGTGTTACTTCTTTCTGACTTTTAGACCTCAATTGTTTATTTTTATACTGAGCTATCTCTGCCAGATGTTGTCATCTCTCTGTTCATGCACGGCAATAATCTGGCCTGTGAAAGACTGACCAGGAAACAGACAGAATACAAAAAATAACATTCACTAACAATTCCCCTGAAATGAATAATTAAAGCTACTGTGGGAGGTATATTGTTTTTTGTTCTTTTTTTTCAAAATTGTGTTTCTCACATTCGCCTGCTGGTTTGTGGAAAATTGGACTGTCACACAGACAAATATAGACTCTCCCGTTGGCAGAATTCAGGTAGGTGCCAAGCCCTGAAGCTACACAACAGTGCATTGTTATGATTTGAGCTTTATGGTTGAGCCATACACTCCACATTCAAGGACAAATGTCCACAGGATGTAAACAAAGGGTGCTTTTGCTCTATTCATTAGCAGTGATAATAAATTAAATGCATATTCTCATTAGACGTGCTGGTAGCATCAATAGTACGCTCTTGTTGCCTTTAAAGAACTTGTTGCCGGAGAACGAGTCTCAAGTGAGCATCGGTAGGCTCAGTGACCTTGACTGCAAGATGCATTGTTATAGTTTAAGGCCATATGTTGCTCTCTGGAGACATGTAAGCCCCCAAATCATTTGTTTTCCTGTTGTTTTTCTCTACATGTATGAATCACTGTGCAATATGCGTCACTGTATTTGCTCTCTGTTCAATTTTCAGATGGATATTTACAGATATATCCAAGCTTCTACAATCCTGGATGCAGTTTTTTTGTTTTAGTGGAATCAAACAAGTGTAATTTCTTTTACCTATGCATCAGTCTTTCTAATGGCAACTGCGGGGTGCATTTAGCTCCCACATACAGTACAGTATCTCCTCTTGCTCCTAAAAAACAACCCAACATAGAAGCCACCTTTGCACCCTAAAATGATTGACTGCTCAAACATTTTCCATGTGCATGATGACATCCTCACTATACCTGTTACTTACAATAAAAGTAACTTTGCCCTTTGCTTTATTATTGATTACAATGTCCTTTCACATATCTCAGTGTGCTAAGCCGACACTAAGGTTGCATCACTGGTGCATATTTGTACGCCAAATCGTTCCTCTTATCTGTCCCGTCTCCTCACGTGGATGTTCAATACCCATAATCAAGGTCACCGTGCAAGCTGCTTACCCTTCCTCAGCCTGAATTTAGAGAACATGGCATTTAATTTATCCGAACATAAAAACAGTCCTCAAGACCGGATAAATCTGCAATTATTTTGCATACATGAATTCAAAATTAATGGGCTCAGAATGAGGCCACTGATGGAGTAATCTATCTGAAAGAAACCCAGCAGCTCTTTTTTTTTCTTTGTCTAACATTACTTCATGTATTGTCTGCACATCTTGTCTGTCTTTTTCTTTTTCTTATTTTAAAGTACATGTAGGTTATAGGATTTCAATGGGATTTCCCTTTGAAATATTGGGGCAATATTCTTTCCAGTCTAAACAATGATGCGGCTCAAGTGACATCTGGAGTTGTGATTAATTAATCAGATGATAGGCAAGACTGTCATTGGTCAGAGGGGGAATGTGTGTGTGTGTGTGTGTGTGTGTGTGTGTGTGTGTGTGTGTGTGTGTGTGTGTAGTCTTGTTAGATAATCCCTGCCACTGGACTGTAATGCCTGTTCACAAAAGCATCGGAACAGCTGAGCACACTGAGCCCTCCGGGTGTGTGTGTGTGTGTGTGTGTGTGTGTGTGTGTGTGTGTGTGTGTGTGTGTGTGTGTGTGTGTGTGGGTGCGTGTGTTTGTGTGTGTGTGTGCGTGTGTGTGTGTGTGTGTGTGTGTGTGTGTGTGTGTGTGTGTGTGTGGGTGCGTGTGTTTGTGTGTGTGTGTGTGTGCGTGTGTGTGTGTGGTAAGAAGACAGCAGCAGTCACTCCCACACAACCCCTCAGTACAACGTGGAAGAGTAAGAGGGCAGCATTTAGGCCATAATTAGAGTCCTGCTCAGAGTGGAGTTCTTTCTACCAAGATAATTAGATCCGTCTTCAATACAGCAATTGCCGATAGCACCAGAATTAAATCCCAATAAAAGGCAGAATGATTATACCACTCGAATATCATGCAGTATCACCATGTTTCAGAAATGATCGCGTGTGGCATGTGGGTGGTGCACGCAGGTGCTGCCGAACAACAAGCTTTTCCAATAATCCTGCAGAGACAAATATGAAATTAATTTTTTTTTACAGCTTTATAAGCCACGTGGAAAAAAGAAAATGTTTGAGCTGCTTTGTCGTTATGTGTTTTTTCGTGTATGTGTGCTCATATATTGAACATTTGATGAACAGTCATAAATGTGGGTGGAATGTGGGCAAGGATAAGGTACATCAAGGAGTTTCTCCCTGTTGTTATAAAAAGCCATGCTAGAGGCACGGCTCGGAGGATGGCAGAGTGGGCCAATCAGTCCACTACTTTGGTCCGGACTACATAATGGACTAATACAAAATAATTCCACAATGATTGCACTGACTTTAGTAATCCTCTGACTTTTCATCGAATGCCTCCAGCAGGTCAGAGCTAACACTTATCCAATGAAATATATGAAAAGCATCAGCGTCATACTCTCTGATACAGACATTCATGGTGTCCAGGCGATGAATCCTTTTCAATTTTGTCTTTTTCCTTTTGCACCACAATGAGACTAATATTTTTAATTTTAAGTGAAAGGTATAGCCACATAAGTTGGTGCAAACATTCATGTTTTCCTCAGGACAAATATTTACAGCTTTGAAGATGCCCTGATTTCATACGCCACCATCAGGTCTCAGCTATACTTTGTATTTAGTGCTAAAACAGCGCGGTGAATAGCAGCGCTGTGTGAATGTGTGTGAATGGGTGAATGCGACTTTCCTGTAAAGCACTTTGATTGGTTTATATGACTAGAAAGGCGCTCTATGAATAAAGTCCATTTACCACTTTACCTTTAATTAGCACGCCAGCATTTCCACATGCTAAATTAAGATGCTGAACCTTATACCTGCTAAACATTAGCATGTTAGCATTGTGATTAAAGTTGCAAGCCGCAACCAACCGAGCAACCGACAGGGGACACGGTGCACAGACGTATGGTGGCGCATCGCTCATTCTATTTCCAGTTTCCGGCAGCACTGAAAATTCAACGTGATTGCGACATATTCTGGACCGTTTTGTGCACCCGTATTCAACATAACGTAGCAAACATGGTGACTTACACGGAGGTCGGGTCCACCTCATGTAACTATATTCATTGATTATACATATATGAACACATAGTTATGGACAATTTTTTAAATTTCTGCGAATACATTCTTCTAAATATTAATCACTGTAGCTTTAATGTTTCATGGTCTATTGTGGGAGATGAGAAAACGTGTCCTAAAACAGACACTTAAGTTATTCAATTCTGTGAGAGCTACAATTCATCATCCCAGTAATACAGCAAGTGCATCATGCTAATGTAATGGAATCACTTTTTAATGACTGCCTCATTGCTCCATCAAACAAAAACAATGTAATTTGTGAATAACCACATTGGATTCATGACATAGGACTGGAGAGTTTGTCAGCTTTGATTGATTCACCGAATATTCTCACCTGGGCCAGAACATTAGGAGTGCAACTGTGCGAAATGAATACCAAACAGTATTAATGAAGTAATGCTTTACTTATACCACTGTACTGTATGTCATATGAGATGGTGGCAGTAATATGTCTTGTAATTCTGTCCATGGCTACAGATCAGTCAAGTGATCATTTTCCTCTTCAATGTGGATTTCAAGTGCAAGGATCAGCTTTCACTGTGGTGGTGTGTGGGTGGACAGCTGAGTGCTGCAGGACACTGAAACGCAAAGCAATGACAAAGTCTGTCACCTTTATTCCTCAATGTCAAGTCAGTTTATTAAAAAAAAACAACGACAACCACGGTGGTTCAATGGCTTTTAGATTACATGCATGTATGTAATGTTATGCTTTCTGTATCAAAAGCTTCCTCTAAAGCTAAAGCAGCTGTCTTCGTTGACCTGTTTGGATTGTTGAAATCTGTCCCTGTTACACTGGAATTTTTGTCAAATTCATAACCAGTAGAGGGAAATCACTGTAATGCCACTGAAAATGCAGACATTAGTGTTCATTTTTGATGCAGGTTTTTTGCCGCCGTGATGGGAAATGTTTCCTCCCTGCAGAGATATTGATTTCAGTATCTTTCAAACTCAGCAGCCCGCCTCGCTGCATGGGCAGCTCATACAGGTAATTGCTTTTCCAACAGGTGTTAGATAGCATGATAGACCTAAACAAGATGCAAATACACAGAAATCAATAAGCACAGGAGAACCACATGAGTATCATTTCGTAACTTAATTGTTTTGTTTGTTTTTTCGTTGTGTATTTAATATCGTTTCCCTTTTTTATGCATTCATAGTAATTAATCTGTTGTTGTAGTAAGAACATAAGTGCTCTGCCAGTGTCAGTTCACAGCAGTTATACAGAATAAAGAGCCGTAATCACTCCATCTGTGGTATTTGCTTTCATAAAATAATCAATTTATTATGCACACAAACTAGACTGTCTATTTATGTTACTCTGAGCCTTTTTTCTGAATGAGTTCAGAGATGTGCGAGTGATTTTTCTCTTGACGCGTTGACCAAGTACTTTGAATCAAATGTTCACTTCACAGATCTGCTTAATATATCTCCCACTGTGACAGCAGCATCCGTAGGTAAAGCTTCCATAGACCAAACTGGAAAAACAAAACAAAATACACCAGCAGGCTAAATTAAGGGGAAGAAAGGAATCAGCACAAGAAAATCAATACTTTTTTCTGTGTGCTTGTGGGTGTGTTAAAGTACGTATACAATCATTTAATGATAAAGTAGCAGACCAGATTAATTGCAATTGACTGCACCTCAGGCAGTGACAAATGTGTATTGACTGAGTTGAGCAGAGTTATATAATGCATATGTTATGCTAATATGTAGATTATGTCTTATTCGTGAAAGAACAACCATCTTTGTTACTCATGTCGAGGCAGATGAAGAGGAAATTATTTTGACAGTGTTATTATTCACTATAAATTATTTTATATATGACAAAATACATACATATATGGGGGGTTAGGAATTAGCTTTGTCATAGAACAGGCAGATAACCTATTTAATTACAGATTAGATCATTATTAGCATACATTATTGTTGAAATTGAGCTAATTGGGTAACAGAAAATGCCTTTGCAAATTTGAAAGAATCTGAATATGGGAATATTTTCTTCTTATTACAGTGTACATAACTGCTGTCGCTGGGTAATTAAAGTATTAGGCTAAGCCTTGGAAGGAGGGTGTGTACCTTAATGACTAACAGTGATCCGCTCTCTTAATGATGATTAAAACAGCTTTTATGTCCTGTCAAAGCATCAGATCATAAAATATTTATTGCGTACATGGGCTGTAAAATAAAAAAAAGTAATTTCACATGTAGGTACAGTTAATTTTCCAGTTAGTATTTTACACTTAACATTTCTGACAGACAATAAAATGATTAAACTGCATCATAAAAAAGGAATAGGCAAACGTACAGGAAGAATAATCAACTTAACTTTAAATATTGAAGTTGTTTAAAAAAGATTTCAGTCATTACAAAGAAAAGCCAATCACCAGAAATGCAGTGATTTGGCAGACTATCTGTTTTCAATAAAAACAGGCGTAGCCTCTGCATACATAATGGAAAACAATAAAGTGAAGGTACCCGAGGCCAACAAAAAAAAAAAAAACAAGACTATTTTAAAACAAGACAAGTGCAGGAGGACATCACCCTCCAACATTGGCAGCCATTGGTTCTCCCGCAGTTTGACAGGTGACGCTCGTTAACGACAACTCTCTGAATGAAAAAAGTCCTGTTGGCAGACAGTGACGGGTCGTGATGACGCAGGGGGGGGGGTGATGGAGTGGGTTGGGTTTGCAAGAGACACCAGTGAGTCACTTGCTACCCCTCGTCATAAGAGAAGACCTGCGGGTCGGCCGTGCGCGCCCGCAGTTGTGCGGCGCTCTCCACGATGAGCGCACTCCTCTCCATCCCCTCGCCAGCGTCTCGGCGCCAGTCAGCGGTCGCAGCCTCCTCCCGACGTGGCTCAGGCGAGCAGCCCGCCGGGATGGGAAACCCCGGCTTAAAGTTGAGGTGAGTGTCGTCGATTTCAATTTCACGCCTTTAGCTGGAGTTTTTTTTTTGTTTTTCCTTTGGCGATCGTTCATTGTGTACTTTTCCCTCGTAGAATTTACGCGCGTGTTCCTTTGTTGTCCGCGCGGGGCAGTGGCGCAGAGGATGGCAAACGATCGTTCAACAATCGAAGCCATGATCCAATGATGACATTCTGCAGAAGTAATGTTCATTCGGTTAGATATTTCAATTCCATCCTGCGCAATAATCTGTGAAGTTGTGGGGCTCAGCTTGAACGTCTCTAATTGTCCGTCCAATCTATACGGGAGTTGTCGCTCGCAAATAGTAAAACTGGGCTGCACCGATCCAGAAATAGATTATTTTATATGAAGCCATATTTCTGGAGGGTTTTCAATCTCCACGTTCTCAAACTTCTTACATGAAAGTGAAGAGCAACCCTTTGTTATAAAGACATAGCAGGGAAATACATGAGGTCTCCCTGACAATGTGCCTTCACGACTGTCTACAGGGTCTTTATCATTTTACTAAGGTGGATGTCACTTTATGTCAGGGACACTGTGGAGCCTGTCGAGCAGGGACATACCCCAGCTCACCAGCGAGGAGGTCGAGATTACATTTGAGCCAGAATGGACGTAAACTGCTGCTCAATTAGAATTATTGCGCTGGTCAAGGTGTTCTCAGCCTTATGGTGGACTCTTGTCCAACCCCTCAGCAGCAGCAGCAGCAGCAACACATTGTCGACTGGTGTGTCCGCCTGGAAAGCCGCCAAGAAAGCACGACCTGTAATTGTAGACTCTTCTGTAGTTGAGAAACATGCATCTCTAAGTGAACTAAGTGAAGAGGAATGACCATGGCTACTACTGTACATGCCCTTCAGCAAGGCATATATAAGCCCCTGCTCCCTGCTGCCCTTCAGTATGCCGGCTCTTTTTCTGGGCAACCCCCCACCCTGGATGTGTGTGACTGTGTGAATATTAAACAGATCGGTGCTGGAAAATAGCCCAACCAGCATGCATTACTTTGTTGCACCTGAATCCCCCTCCCAGTTTAAATCCCGTAATCCCCAAGCTCAAACGGCAGTTTAGGGAAATCAACGAGTCTTCTATCAGAGACCCTAATGTAATAAGTATGTTGTTTTCCATTTATCTTAAATTAACAGTTTTAATCGGGATATTGAGGCTTTGTTATTGTTGAGTGTGAGCTGAAGGAGTTGATAAAATGAGGTATTCTTGGGCTCATTAGAACCGTTCACAAGTACTGCTCTGAACAAATTTTCTCAGATAAAAATAACAAAAGGATAAACATGATGAGTAATAGGCTATTCAATTCCAAGTCCCAGACTCTTTATAGTTAATGTAATAGAGTCGCAAAGGAGCAACAAATATCATATCTTCATCTTACTGGCACTAGGGGTAACTTTATCTTTTCTATAGTGCAAAACGATGATGATGTAATGAGTTCCCGCAATCCATTCCATTCCATTCCAATGCCCCCGTGGATAAACATGTAACTCTTACTTTCATAATTACCTCAGGAACATCAGCCCCCCACCTTTTTCCTCTTCTTGAGGGGGTGGAAGAAGCGCTCAGGTGCTGCGTTACAATGGCCGCGGTATGCGGGCTTCGTCAAACCATGCCAGCACAGGCGCTAACCTGAGACACGACACATCGCTCGAAATGTTTAACAGCTGTACATCCAGTGTGCAGCCGAGGTTTGTGGGGCGCAGAGGAAAAGGTCAGCCATTGGTTAACAGTGGGAAGCAATGGAGCAGAGGAGGGGGCTGACGACTTGAGGGGACTGCATAATGCCTCTGCCCTCACCTTTGTCTTTACACAGTCTGTTTTTGTGTTAAGCAATGTTGTGATAGATAGATAAATAGATAGATGAATAGATAGATATAGATAGATAGATGGATGGATAGATAGATAGATAGATAGACAGAAAGATAGATAGATAGACAGATAGATAGATAGATAGATAGATAGATAGATAGATAGAAAAGAGGGCAACTCACATGAACTTTTGATTTAGCCTCAAATAAAGCAGCTTAACCAAATCCGAAAATCATCAACATGGACGCACTATTTTTTACTAGTCCCATCTAATCTACATTAAGTTAAGGGACAGCCACATTACAAATGTCAGTAATCTGCACAGACAAGATTAATTTCACATCTGTCAAAATGAAGGAGCTTGTGTGGCACCAAACCAATTGTTTTGAAGTCAAAGGACGAAACATCCGAAATGAGTTCAATGCATCTAAGTCAGAGGGAGCAATTCGGGCCAGAATAATGGAGGAGCGGTGCACATTTACATCATTTAGGATTTCAACTGAGCAACTCAATCTCTCAGTTAGCAGATTTTATATATAATAGCCACAATGGAAATAGCCTAATAATCTGGCTTGACAAATGTACGACATTATTATTTCATAATTCACATTTACTGAGAGAGATAGATGAGAGGATTAATACTACACCCACGTCTGTGCGTTAACTACGGGCTGGAGCAAGCAGACAATTAACTTAATTTGGCACAGAGATTCCTATAGCAAGGGAGTTACTTACGTCCTTACCGGGGGCAATGACTTGCAGGAGGTTCTGGTAGGCAGATTTTGTTATATTGAGTCCGCGGTCACATTGATGTGATAGCATCCGTGGTCTTGATGGATCTGAGCCCAACTCAGATGGACAAGAAAAAATAAAATGCAAAAAAAAAATCAAACAAGGATTAATGCTTTTGTGTTTCAGTATATGCGATGAATGTGCCAATTCTCTCAAAGCAGATTATTTTGTCCCTCTTTTCAAAGGCACTGGATGCTGTTGCTTCCTCCAACATGCTGAGTCAAGCTGAATTTGCCCCCTGCATTCAACAGAAGGAATCTGGATGCTGCTCACCAACCATCCAACCCAGAAATTGGTTTCTTACTCCAACTGTTAAGAAAATGGACTCTCTTTGTGCCCAAACCGCAGTTTTTGTTCAGAGAACATGCAACCGTTGGTCTAGATGTGTACGCCTATTTGTCTACCCCATCTATAATTCAATAGTGTTTTAGTACCAGCTGCATATAAGATTTTAATATTTTCAAGATGGATTCCGTGATTTCAGCCTTGTAGGTTTTGTCTGCATATATTATACTTCTCTCTCAGTGTCTCTGCATGTGTCCTGGAGTTTTATTTTCTTGATGTATCGCCAAAGTAATGGCTCATTTGCCAGAGGCATCACCATTCAAATTATGTTTTGACATAGACGGACTTAATGTGATCATTACTATAACGGCTTTAATGACAATTCCCTAATGTCCCTTTTTCTGCTGTAGAGAACTTAAATAGGTGTGTGCTTCAAGTCTACCTTTGTAGCACGGGACAGTGTCGAGCATCAGCACAGAACTGGAGCAGATGGTTCCTGTCCAATATGGCCCCAGCTGCTCTCTGCTCCAACTGCAGCGAGGTTCAAGTCCCAGAGCTCAACATGGTCAAAGCTGTGGTTTTGGGCTTGGTGCTTGGTATTCTCATTGTGTTTGGAATTGTGGGCAACATCCTGGTAATCCTCTCAGTAGTTTGCCATAGACACCTGCGGACCGTCACGCATTATTTTATAGTAAATCTGGCGGTGGCAGATTTGTTGCTGAGCTCAACCGTACTGCCCTTCTCGGCCATTTTTGAGATCCTGGATCGTTGGGTGTTTGGACGGGCCTTTTGTAATGTTTGGGCAGCTGTGGATGTGCTCTGCTGCACTGCCTCCATCATGAGCCTCTGTGTAATATCTGTGGACCGCTACATCGGGGTCAGTTACCCTCTGCGTTACCCAGCGATCATGACAAAGCACCGGGCTCTGCTGGCAGTGATGCTGCTATGGGTGCTCTCTGTGATCATATCAATCGGACCGCTGTTTGGCTGGAAAGAGCCTGCTCCCGAGGACGACTCCATCTGCAAGATCACAGAGGAGCCCGGCTACGCCATCTTCTCTGCTGTGGGCTCCTTCTACCTCCCTCTCGCCATCATACTGGCCATGTACTGTCAGGTTTATGTGGTCGCTCGCAGAGAGAGCCAGGGCCTGAGGGAGGGCCAAAAGACAGAGAAGTCCGATTCCGAGCGGGTGATACTCAGGATACACAGGGGCAACACGACTGTATCAGAGGACGAGGCCCTTCGGAACCGCACTCATTTTGCCCTGCGACTGCTCAAGTTCTCGCGTGAGAAGAAAGCTGCCAAGACATTGGGCCTGGTGGTTGGCTGCTTCGTGTTATGCTGGCTGCCCTTTTTCCTCGTGCTACCCATAGGTGAGTGTTGTCATGTTTATCCTGTATGTGATTCTTGATTGAACCAAACGATGTTCAAGACCTCTTTAGCATTTGTCTAGGGAAAACAGTTGTGAACTAACATAAACATACATCAACAGTATCATTTTAATAAACGTATACTTTATGTCCTTTATGTACAGTGGCAAGGTAATAGTTCATTTGCTGAGAGTTAGAGGAAATCCGGTATATACCAAGTTACAGCCAATATCAGGTTCGCTTAGCTTCTATCTTTAAATCCAAAGCGGAATGAAGACAAAGAGTGGTTTCATGAGTGCATTAAATGTGGAGAAGTTGGAGAGTCCTTAGTGAGCTTTAGAGGCACTGGTAGGCGGATGTTGTTACCTTTAGCTAGTCGTTTCCACCTTTTCCAGTCTGTAAGCTAAGCTAAATTCCCCCGAGTCTCCTTCAAATTGAATATGCAGGTATGAGAGTGGTATTCTCATCCAACTTCCAGTAAAAGATACACGCGTTCCCTAAAATGTCACATTCCATAAATCAAAAGCCTGTTCACATATGCACTCAGACATATTAATCAGAAAGCCATTCAGCTTCCACAGTGATTCATTTTACAGATCCATTCATCCACTTATGCTGGTGCCAGGTTTTTTTTAAGTGTTGGCCAGTTTCATAGTTTGGCGATTTTAATTGAATTGCTGTTCTGTGGTAGGACACTGAAATTACTACCGTCCAGAGATTTGCCATTGAGTGGCATCTTGAGCGGCGAAGTAAATGCTTTGACTTGGGCCAGGTAGACGTTCTATAAATAGGCTCAATAAATCTTTCAGATCTGGGACCGACTCCAGCACTCCCCTGTCTGTAAAACAAAACACAGAATTCCAGACGCATATATATATATATATATATATATATATATATATATTTTAAACAAAGACCCTTGAATGGGGCATCGAGCCATTATTCGGCACCTTCTTCTGTCCCCGTTTGTCTGTGACTCACTTCATTACAATTTTCTGTACGGGAATGACACACAGTATACAGCCAGCACATCGACGTCAAACCTGATATGATGATCCCCCCAAGGACACACAGCTTGATGAAGAGAAGCTTGGTGGGAAATCACACAGCTTGCCAACCATGTATACAATTAATATGTTGCTGTCAATATGGACGGGAATGTGAGATGAAAATCTGAGCCAAGTATATACGAGATATGAAACCTCAAACACCCCTCGGGGTATTAATTTATTCCATGCTCTCATGCTTGTAAATATAGCTGCTACCATTTGTCTGAGTACTGACTGGGAGGAAAAGCCCGAACTTACCACGCTCCCCCACTGATGCTGTTGTCGGGGCTGCATGCTGCCTCACATGTCTATGGAAAATGACAGATATAGCTGTGAATCAGTGTCATGTAGCACCAGAGATTAGAGGAAAAAGATGATGTGAAAACTTCTTATCAAAGTGAGTTGTAAGGCCTCATGTCTGTTTCCTTTACATTTTGGAAGTCCTTATCAGAGACTGTGAGACAGAGTGAAGCAAGCTATTATAAATTTGTAGAATAACTTTTTTTTTTGGCCTACCTTTGTGCCTTCAGACACCAACCATAACCTGGTAGAGTGGTCAGAAGTGTACACCTGGAGCAGTGATATCACAGTATACTGACACGACCTGGCGCACACTCCACAACACAAGGGTCAGAAGTTAGACCACTCAGCTCTACTACTAAGACTTTGAGCAAACTACCACCTCACTGTTTGACATGGTTTCAGTGACAGTCAAAATGAACAGAAAGCTGGGGAACACAGCGGAGCATTCTTCAGCAGCTAGACAGCCACATATTTGCCTCAGAAGTTGATGGAGACCAAGACACAGCTAAAAGGAGAGCGAACACTGGACCCACATCAATCAGTTTGCCAGAAACTTGATTCCAAATGACAATGTTGCGACAGGCTGTGTCAGCGAGCTAAGTGCAGTATTTTCAGTTTCTGCCCCCAAGTGACCAAAATGTTCAAAGGTGGCAACAGACAAGTTTTTAAGTTTTTCATTTCACACCTAGGGGCAGCTGTATAATGGGCGAGTGATCTATTTCCCACTTGTTATCTCACCCGCGAATGCACCATTTTGTTGCCGTTTGGTCAAAACCTTTTACCTCAGCAACTATGGAAAACAGCCGTCTTTAGAGACCGACCGTTTTGCACTGAATTTTGCAGGGTATCCAAAAGATTCTGAGGGGGTTTCATAAGCCAAGGTGTCATACAACGTTCTCAACCCAAAGTATGTTTTAGTGTATTTGACGGTAACATGGCAAAAACTGGAGTAAAAACAATTTCCACATGACAATAATTATGTACCAAAGAGCTGCAATACTTTTTTTACCAAGTGAATCTATCTGCAATAATAAAATAGTTATTTTTGGCACAGCTGCAAATAAAAAATATAAATTACACTGCCAGGCATAAAATAATCCAGCACACTTTTTTTTTTTTTTCAATCATAATCTCATTTTTCAAAAGCCCATGTTTGAATGTCTTCAACAGCTCATCCAATAAGATATTTCACAAAGCAGCACCTCCTCTGCCGCTGAAAGATAGATGGTCGTCGGTCCAGATAGATAGATAGGCTGTATTACAGCCAAATAAGAAGTCAGCCATTTAATTATTTTAAGGTTTCACTGGCAGCCACAGGATATGTGGAGAGTCACAACAGGCCTGTGCCCGCCAAGCCATTGTCTCTGCTTCTTCATCACGGATCCCACGCACACACTGCTGTGAATGCTTCCTCTAATCAAAAGTTGAAAAATTGATGGTGGCAATATTAATAAAACTGGAAACTTGATATAACTATTGAAAATAATTTGTCTCAGGTGGATGAAAATGAGAGCAATAATATGTTTCTCTCAGCAGTTGCAGATCCCGTATTTATTTTTATATGGGCACAACCTTGATACTAGAAAAAGCAACTGGATGTCTGAAAATGAAATGTAAATGTTTTTAGCCATGCCAGCACCATTGTATAGGGATGACAATGTCAACTGGAAATTCAGTTTACCATTTTGGTTCAGACTCATCATTTTTGCATGTTCATGGTCCCCAGGGGATGACTCCTGGTGACCTGGTTATTTTTTTCTAATAGCACCACCATCGGGTCCAAGTTTTTTTTAATAATTCCTCTAAATGAAATAGCTGGACATATCATAGACTGATCGACACCAAAGATTATTCAGATGTTCATGGTCCCCACAGGATGAAATTTGCTCAGTAATTTGTAAACCCGGCAGCCTCCTCTGTACAGCAGGTTGCTTGAATAAATGTGAGCATGCTAACACGCTGAACTAAGTTAGTGAACATCGTAAATGTTACCTGCTAAATCTCAGTATGTTAGCATGCGGATGATATAGTTTCAGACAAGAAATCAGTTTGGATAGCGCTGTTATTCACCCTTGTTTGTCTAATCTTCCTACAGCCGCGATGTTCCCAGCACACAGACCTTCTGACACTGTGTTCAAGATCACCTTCTGGCTCGGTTACTTCAACAGCTGCATCAACCCCATCATCTACCCATGCTCCAACCAGGAGTTTAAAAAAGCTTTCCAGAGTTTACTTGGAGTTAACTGTTTAAGAAAGACTCCCAGACCACATCATCTGACTGCAGGTCACGGTCAAACAAAAGGTCACAGCAAGCCCCTCACCCTGGGCCCGGACAACAGGGGGGCTCCCTGTCGCTACAGTCCCTCGACCTCTATGGCCCTGTCCAGAACCCCTTCGTCCAGGGACAGCAGGGATTGGAGGGTCTTTTCTGAAGACCCCACAAATGGATCCGGACCAGCCCAGACGAGCCGGGCTAAAGTAGCCAAACTCTGCAGTAGAGGCTTCCACCGAACCTGCTGCTCCTGCATCCTCAGTGGTGGGACCCCCCCGCAGGAGTCAAACTGCGGCCAACCCCCTCCTGTCGGAAACCTTCCCACTATTAAAATCCACCAACTGTCCTTGTCGGAAAAAGGAGAGTCAGTGTGACCACTGTAATCCTACATCGATTAGTAATGACCCCCCTTTCAAGGTCACATATGAGAATATTTTTCCATTTGCCCTGTTAACATCAGAATGGCTGCTTTGATTTTTAAATCTGAAACATCTCTGCCTTGATATCATTCTGTGATATAGTTGTTTTGCTTGATGTAAGATTTTCAAAATCTTCCAAAGATATAACACAAGCTCTATATGAGATTTGACAGCATATTAGTGATTACTGTTTAATTTCATAAAATAAAGCAAATGTCTTTCCAGTTTTATTTTATACAAAAGCGTAGGGGGGAAAAAAGACCCTGCAAGCACTCCCCTGATGTGGACCAAATGAAAAGATCCCTGTACTAGAAAAGCTGTGAAAGTTTTCCTCAAGAGGACCAACATATTACTAGATGTTTACATGTTTTTGTATTACAAAGTGGCAATTCAAATGTGTAAAAATGTAAATGGGAAAGTTTTATATATTGCATGATTTCACCAAATGTTTCCAAAAGGCTGGTCAGTGGTGCTCCCGTCATCTCCAAAGTTTGCCTAATGCTGTTCCTGTTGTCACAATGTTGTTTGTGTACTGCTCTGTACACAGTCAAAAACCAAGGGACGTTGCGTGCTGTGTCACATTACAATAAATTTGTATGACACATTCCTATCAAGGGAATCATGGGGGACATCTTTGGACTCTTGCTGGTGTTTCATTCTTTCTTGGGAGGGGGTTGATTCACTAAATATATAGGCCCTCAAAACTTCTCGTTCATCCCCGTTCCCACAATTGCATCCACCTCCGAGCGTTGCCAGATGGAATTTTCACTGACCTTGCGGTTGCTGACCTCAATCCTGACCGGGCCCCAAGCCTCTTAAAGAATCCTCTAGATTTAGAGATGTCAAGTTGAGTCACAGTCTCGGACGTTCTTCTCTCAGGCCGAAACCCCTTGTGTCTCCGTCTTTTTAAGTCACCGTCCACGCACAAAGCACGCAGAGTCTTTATACCGACCATCTTAAAGATCTTGTGTGTGTGTGTGTGTGTGTGTGTGTGTGCCGCGTTCATCAGTGCAAAGTGGAAAAACTGAGCGTATTTGCTGTGAGGTCAAAACTTCAAAGTGTCTTTCTGTTAACACCGAGGCATCAAATGGCAAGAGGACAACCTCTGCCAGCGGTATTGATTTATTTTCTCTTGGCTACACCCTCTGTAGTACAAAGATGGACTCCCTTTGTGAGTCTAAGAGAGACAAGGGATACAGTCGGCATCATTAGGCCCTACACCCTCCTCAGTTCACTAAGTCCAGTGGTAGAAGTGGATTCGACAGCGTTGCCACAGGGGAGGGACCCCCGCAATGCAGTGTGCTTTGTCTGCACCCGCGTCGACATTGACGCTTGTGTCTGTGAACCTGTAAATCTCTCCCATCTCTGCACAGATGCCATTAGGAGAGGAGCAATCCACCGAGCCAATAAACTACAGATGGTACAGATAACCTAATCCACCCAACTCTCCATTGTCTGTGTTTTCTGCGCTCGCCCGTCCCTCTTTTGCCTGCCTCCACTCAGGATACAAATACCTGTGCACCGTGCTTCATCAAGATATATCATGTTCCTAATGCAATAGCTGCAATGAATACCAGAATTAGATATGCGGCTTGATATAGATTAGAGCAGAGCAAGAACACGGCTCCTGTGTTTCACCGGCATTCCCTCATTTTATCCAGCAACCAGATTTTGTGTGTTTACGGAGAAATGATCAATGAGTGTGTATTTCTGTGCCTCCTCAGTATTACTCTGTGATGCATTTGTTCTGGTAGGTGGAAATGACTGAACCCACAATCACAGATTCTTGACAGTCGCATTGGATCATAAATGCCCACGGTTCTAAATCAATGATCACAATGACACTTAAGTGATGACGGATCACTTCTCGAAGGATTTGTCTATTACAAAAGTGGTTTCTGTGTTCCAGTGGATTGAGAGCATGACGAGCACTGCTGGCGACTCATATGTGCATGCTTCCCCAGAGAGGGTTTAGCTTGGTAAAGTCGTCCTGATGTTTTCTCCCTCTAGAGCTCCCGTCAGTGGGAGGAGATGTTGACATTATAGGATTCCCCCTCTCAGGTTTAATCAGTGGACTCATCATATTAAATCCTAATTGTACCACTGTCAAACAGCCAGGGGAGCTTCATTCCAACTAATCACACAACTTCTGTTGATGTGTGCACTCACTGTTATGTAGCCATTCTCTCAATCAGTTCATTTTACTTACGGCACCCCCCCCCATGGATGAAATGACTGAGGAGATGGAAGGACAGCCTGCTGCTCTGAGGCCGAGGCTGCACATTGCGACTCGGCGTCTCCACCTAGTGTCTCACTGTCTCTCTGCATTAACTCCATCCACTGTTTGGATGTGGTCAGACTCAACAAAATACATACACTTTATTTTATATGTCAAATAGTCTAATGATATTTTCTTGAAATTATTTTTTTTATTTATCTGTAAATTCTTCAGAATATCCCCGGAAGTGGTTATGCAAAACAGAATTAACTGAAAAGAACAATCCTATAGAATCTTTTAATCAGGGATCAAAAAATGTAACTAAAAGGAGCTAAAAATATTTCATCACTAGTAAGACTCTTGCAGGAGTGTTAGTAAAACTACTTACATAAATACATACAGAGCAATATGATAGAATCCCTAATTGTTTACAAGATATATTTATTTCTGTCTGATAAACTTATTCTACAAAAACGTTCAATTAGCAAGTTAAATGTACATCTGCTCTTACTTTGTCAATTAATCTGGTCTTCAGATCACTTGAATCAGTTTGTATATACAGATTTTAGTCACCTTTTTGCCCTTCAGCATCTAACTTTATTCATGTGCAGTGTCATTCTGGACAGTGATAGTCAAACATCCACCTGACGTAACAATAAGCAAAACAAGTTTCTTTTAAATCTTGCAGTGTTTGATTGTTAATACTGATATATTGGTGTGCAATCGCATTAATGCTCATCTGTAACAATGCATCATGTCAAACTTTGACCTTAACCAACACTTGAGTCCACGAGAAGGTATCTCTCTTTCCTGCCAGAATTATTGTAGAATGAAATAGAAAATGCTCGACTAACGTGAAAGTACCTCACTAAAACTTTGCTCAAGTAAAATTGCGTAGTGGGTCCGCTGAACAAGCAAATGTGTCTACAGGCAGTAATACAATCATTAAACATGAGGATGAAAATTCAAAACTGCTGATAAGAAATAACGTTAACTCTGTTTCCCATAATGATCTTCCAATTACAGTTCTTTCAAGGAATGTTTTGTATTAAACAATAAATTTAAATACTTTGTGTATTAAAAAGAGTCAGTAGCATAAGTTACTTCTTTTTTTTTTTATTGTAATCCACTGAAGTCAACACATAAAGGGTCAAATGCTGACAGGACCAATGATTTCCCCCCAAAACCCTGATATCCTACAAAACATACATCACCGAGAGAGTAACACACTTGCTGGGAGAGGGGGCAACGACAGTGCTGAACATCACAACTCAATAACCATTACCAAGAAACGTCCCTGCATGTAAATCACTTCACATCAAAAAGCTTGGCATACAAAACCTACACTTGACAGCAACGGAGGGGAAATAACCCAGTGTTCTACAGTGCGGCCGGGGTGGCTCGGTGAATACACTACAACCCCTCGAGTGAGTGTGGTGTCAACAATGTTGGGCAGGGGGACGGTTAAGGGAAGAACAACTGGCTATCTGGCAATTCATTCACAACACTAACACCGGGAACAGAGGGACACATCATCATCATCATCGCCGCACTGTGAGGGATTTCATACACATACTGAAGCATTTTTCATCAGGTCTCAAAGATCTTGGTTCCGCTTTTTCAAAGAGCCTTCATAGATACAGCGTGCGATCAATATCTTACAGAGGAGGCAAGCAAGTAGTTCATATTAACAAGTACCCGAAAACATACAGACAGATCCAATACGGAGAAAAGAAAGAAAAAAAAGCTCACAAACAGGTTTACCATTTGGATTGTAACAGGTGCAAAACCAATTCCGTCAAAAGTGGGTAATTGGCAGCTCTAGTCTGGCTGCCGTTGTTACAGAGCTTACATGACTGTTGTGTGCATGTTGACATCATCCTCACATATACAGCATTGGTCTAATAGCACCAGGTGTAGAGAGGTCGTCGACAAACCTCCCGTGTAGCTTCTTCGTTGCGCCTGTCTGCGTTCTCGACAAAACACACTGATCTCAATATGGGAAGCTTGCCATGACAACCATTTCAAGAACGTGAGGAAAAAAAGCTAATTGATGAGATGAAATGAGGGGATAAAAGGTTTATGTTTCTCAGATAAAATGTTATGCTTCAGCCATTTCTCCCCGCCCCCCCATATTCAGGCGGAAAATTAATGTGTGGTTTCACTCTAAAATACCCTTTCTTTTCCTTTCAGTGCAGTCAGCGCTTTCTAATAATTCATAAAAACACAAGACATCAATTTAAACAAAAAATGAACAAAGTGCAACTGTAACACAAAAGGAAGACCAAAGTGAATTGTTCAGTTCGTACTGCAAGCATCAGATAGAAGTAAAAGAGGTTCTACGGTCTAATCTTTCATGATCAGTATTTTGAGGTGTTTGTATTAACAATGTCACATTTCTGTTGTCAAACAGCAAAGTTACAGTGTAGCAGTGTTATGACGTCGACAGTGCAGAGTTTGCTTTTGACTACAGGCCGGGTGTAGCACGACCACCAGCACATTCTTAATAATATCGGGCAAATGAACAGCGCAAGAGGAAAAATCGTAAAACAACTGCTAAATATAAAATGCCCGCCCATGAAACCGACCGTTTCTCAGGCCAAGATTTTTGTCACCTTTCTGAGCCAATAGGGGGCAACTGAACAGCTCAAACATGTACAACGAAAAATATACAAAAATGTAAACAATTGTAAACAAACTTTCATCAGTAATCAACCTGGGCTTAAAGAAGCTGCATCAATTCACGTGATCCTTCTTTGAAGACAGAGAGTGGAATATGGCAGGAAAAATTTAAAGAAAATGGAATAGTGCTTTCTTTCTTTTTTTTTGCGTGAGGTGACATAGTGGTAGTGTGTGAATAAGAATGGATGGAGTACTTCTGGGTGGAGTGCAGGTGGAGTCAGAGGTGACCAGAGTGGACTCCTGCACCACGACTCAGTTGTGAGAGGAGATTAGCCGAGGCTGGTGATATTGGCTTTTCCACCAGGAGGAGCAACGATGCGCTGGGTATTGCGACGAGGAATATTGTCATCAACTTGGGCACCTAAAAAAATAAATAAAATTAAGATACAATATGGTATAACTCAAATGCCTTGTTGCGACGGAGGACAACGGACAGGAATGAAAAATCTGTGCTCGGACTCGACTCACCAGAAAGGCTGAAGCCAGACTGGTGGAGGTTGCGCACAGGCTGGTGAGTAACCTGCTGTTGCTGCTGCTGCAGCTTGGCAGGGGATGTCTTCACCGAGGAGACTGTGGACATCACCTTGGGAGTTGCGGTCACTTCACATACCGGCCCATCGTACTGGCCCCTGGGGACACCTCGCAACTCTGTGAGCTACACATACAGGCAAACTCGTCAGACCACCATCTGCCTACACTGTAAAAATTGAGCGCGCCTGCTCAGACTCACCCTGCTGCGAGCCTTTATCCTCTTGTACACTTGGTCAGGGAAGGGTTTGCGGCTGACGTAGCGCCCGCAGCCCTCGGTGGTGTGCAGGCTGCCCTCCTCTAACACAATCTTGCCCTGGCTGATCACCACCGATGGACCTCCACGAACTTCTGTGCCCTCAAAGATGTTATAATCCACAGCCTGGGAGAAGAGAGATTTGATGAGGTGAGAAACTAAAACACTGCTCACACTCAATGGAACGCAAAACATGTCTTGTTATAATCATAAATTGCAATTGTTTTATACATAATCAAGCTTCACAGAGGAGGAGACTGGTTTAAACTTAATTTGATAATCATGTAACTACACATCTGAAAGTTGCGGTTTTGTGTCTTTAATGGTTAAGAAATGTCCAGATCTCTCGTGTTTGCTATAGCCGCCCCAAATCTTTGGAACAGTTTACCGTTTACAACTATCTAAACTTTCGGTGCCATCTTAGCTTTTTGAAACCAGAAGTAACCGTATTTGGAGGAGCGGGGAGTGGGCCTGACTGAGTGCTCGTCCACTGCACGTTCCACCTACACCTGCAACATGATGCTGTATTGCAGAAGACTTGAAGCTAGAGATTGAGACCATAAACTCCTTAGGAACATTTTTACTAACGTTATAAATCAAGTGAGAAGTAGGGAAATTTTCTCAGGGGACTTCTTATTGTAACCAGTAATGTTGCCCTCTGCTGGTCCTTTGAGAGAATACAGGTTTTAGCCACTTTCCGGACGCCAGTTATTACGCCAATTTTTATAAACAGTCTATGGAATTATCATGAATTTTGTCCAATCTATTGTTGCTCTGATTGAAAAGTTTTCAAACCTTTAACTGCTCCAATTACATCTCTTGTTAAATTAACAAAGCTGGGGAAGCGTTACAGCAAAAAAAGTGCATTGAAGGCCATTACACATGGTTTTTCAATGCGTGACACAAAAGACATTATGATAAGAGTCAAGTCAGACAAAGTAACCAGCTGACCAAGTTGTGGCTCTTAGCTGAGATGATTTTGGTGATATCTGGGTCCCATAGCACAAGGTCAGCGTCAGACCCCACAGCGATGCGCCCCTTGCGGGGGTACAGGTTGAAGATCTTGGCTGCGTTCGTGCTGGTCACTGCCACAAACTGGTTCTCATCCATCTTGCCAGTCACCTTTTGGGACAGGACAAGGTGTCACATACAAGCACCTTAACACACACTAAAGGGTTCACAGAGGGGGTCCCTCCTGATAGGAATTTTGGGGAATGTGTGAAACAAGCTCACCACACATTTGTCCCAGATTAGGGACATCCTTTCCTCAGTGCCGTTGGTGCCCTCTGGCATTAGGGTGAAGTCATCTTTTCCTATTGCACGCTGAGAGGTCTGGAAAGTGCAGTGAGCACTGCCAGTCACCTGCAAGTCCCCACTACATGAGAAAGAAGAAAGAAAGAGGAAAAATAGAAAAATAAGGCTACACTTAATATGTGCAGTAAGTCTTTGACCAATAACTCATTACATGTATTTGCTACATGTTGAAATGAGTGCAGTTGAGTAAATGCCACTTCAGTGTGCCTCCTCCACAAAAGGGGCATCTCATACAGTCACAAAAAGAGGTACTGCTGGGTAAAAATAAAATGTTTCACACAGCAGTAACACATGTCAAACTGTGTTCCTGTCATTTTTATGTCCTGGCACAGAGCGCCCACCATGACAACAGGGAGTTGAGGTAGTCTGGGGTGGTGGGATCAGGGCTGAGCGGTGGAGAAGTGACATAGGTTGCGGCCTTGGCCCAGTTCTTGCTCCAGTAATGGGTGCCGTCTGTGCCCAAACTGGCAGATATTGGCTCTCCATAAACCACAGCACCTATGGGAGCAGAGAGGCCAAGGTCAGTGCAAAGTGCAAGAATCTTGTGTCTTGGCAAACACCTTTCTGTTTTTTTTTTTTAAAAACAATTTCTCTTTTTACCCCTTTTCCTGGCGAGAGCAATGACATCAGCAGAGCTCTTGCTCATCACCTTGGTGATGTAGAGGGGGCAGTTGGTCTGATTGGCTATGGTGACAGATCGATTGACTGCCTCAGCCTCCACCTGCAGACACATTAAATCAGATTAATTTAGTCTGACGGCTTTCTCTTTTGGCTGCATACAGTTATTTCAGAAAGCAGTCCTCCATCTTACCTCCTCTGGGCGGCTAAGTACATGACCTTCAGGGCCAGTGATACCCAACTCCAAAATACGTCTCTGCTCCTAAAACGTCCACACAAAAATATTATAATCCAAGATAGAAAACAAGAGCTTGCAGCTACAACTTGACCAGCTTTTTTCAGTGGTTCTGTTACCTCGGCAATGATGTCTCCATTTTCAGCATGCACCTGAGCAATGGCTCCGAGATCTCTGATGACGCTAAACACCTCGTAGATCTGAAATAATAAATAAATAAATAATGAACACACTCGTCAGCTCATAGGTCAGATATCCACGGCAAAGACATCTAACAGCCGGGGAAACATATGCTCACAAATGCACTGACAGATGACTGGGCAGAGATCTGCATGCAAAGCATACCTGAGAGTCAGAAAGTTGGAAAACATCCTTATAAGCCAAATAGACCAGGAAAGAGTTGACACCTGAAGATAGAAAATGTATGAGCGAAAACAGCAAAAAGTGGAATAGACAGAGCAAAAGAGGGAAAACCGAGAGCGAAGGAGAAAAGTCAAATCAAAAGGATAGATATCACAAAGCATAAATACTGAGTTACTGTGTAGCGGCAGGTTTTTTTTCACTCAGTGAATAAGTTGCAGATCACCCCCCCCCATGCAGTGTCAGAGAAAATATTTTTTAAACATTTCACTGCATCAGTGAAAGTGTCAGGTAAGTTGGTGATTTTAAACTCTATGTGGAGATGTAAGCTGTTGACTACGTACCGTGATCCTTCACTAAGGTCTCCATGTCTTCCTGAGTGCCTTTGTTCCAGTCGGTGATGTCCACATGCAGAGAATAGTCACAGCAGGACTTGCTGTCGGCCCACTCCCTCCACTGCTTGAAAGCGGCAACCAAGCTGACGCCAGGCTCCGGAACCACATGGTCAACTACACAACACAAACAAAACAGGTTAGAATGAATGTGCATCAACAAAAATGCATAATTAAATCACACGCTTGACAGCATGGACATCTGCAGTGTTTAAATCCCTGTGCTTTTAAACTAGTCTTGTCTGACACAACACGTACGGATCATGGTGGTTCCACCAGCCAGGGCCGCCCGGGTGCCCTGGTAGAAGTCATCTGCCGCCACCATGCCTCGGTCAGGCATCTGGAATCGCGTGTGCACGTCAATACCCCCAGGCATCACCATTCTCCCATGAGCCTCTATGATCTTAACTCCTCCGGGAACAATGAGGTTGTCTCCAATTTGCCTGAGAAAGACATGTGAGAAACCCCAACAGGAATTAATTAAGGGGACATGACAAACACTAAGACAACCGAGATTCAAAGATTTAAGGTGCCTGTGACCTTTTTGTAAACAAAACTGAACTTACTTGATGACTCCATCTTCCATGTAGATATCAGCCTGGAAGGACTGATCATCGTTCACAATCTTTGCTCCTTTGATAAGGAGACGGTCACTCTGAAACGAGGAGACAACATTTCACATCAGCTATGAAGCACAAAATAGAGGACGACGTCATCTGTTTTAATCACTATTGGCTGATAGTCAGCTGCATAATTGAAGAGCAAAATGTACTACTTTCTCAGACAGAATAAAAAACATACTTGGGCCAACTTTACTGATTCAGTGATTAGAGCTACTCTTCGTGATTTATTTAGGGCTGCAACTCGTGATTATTTTTATTGTTGATTAATCTGTCGATTATTTTGATAACTTAAGAAGCTGAAATAAGAGAATTTATGTATTGTGGCAGTGAAAGTAATGTGTCTTTGCTGTTGTTTAAATGCTGAAGCATCAGTTGCAGAAATCCCCACAGAGGGAGTTGTTTTCCAGGGGCCTCATTTGAGAGTGTTATCTGACTTTTTTTAGTCTTAAGAGAAATGACAGACTTAAACTGATTCATTGATTATCAAAATAGTTGCAGATTCATTAGGTAGTCGATTACTAATTGGCTAATTGTTGCAGCTCTAGTTTTATTCACACATCATAGACATGATGGCGTTTGAAGGGAGGGAGCATTCCTTGATCAAAACCCTCAAGTAAAAGCGCAAACTGCTGAGTGGCACAATGAACTCCACCTGTATGGGAATAAAGCAGAATGTACTCGGCTGGCCTACTTCTCCTACAGGCTTCCCAGCGTCTCTGCGGGCCGTAAGGAGAGCTAACGAAGACTGAAGTGACTGAAGTTTCTAATGTCCAAGGATGGGTGGACGCTGACAGAGGGACTGCATTAGGTGAACAAGTCGTGGCCAACTGGCCTCATGTCCCAGGCCATTGCTTTTCTATAATGGGGTCATATAACCTAATGTCCTCCTTTCTGTGCCTGATTTCTAGGTGACAAGCATGCTGAGCTAGTCATATACCTTAAATCAAATCATAAGGGCTTTCGTTGTTGATGCGGTCCTTAACCACCTACATGAATGAACCATAATGTCGAGGATATATATAGGCTGGCACATTTTACTGCCGTAAATATAGATCCCGTAATCTCCAGATGATAAAACCGAATTGGTCACTAAGAAGTGACTGTACTTGGTAAAGGGCTCAGTGTCAAGCAGTGCAGGCTCGGCTGTACTATAAATGGACGTAGGTGAAAGAATTGAATTACTAATATTCGGGGACAACGCCTAATCCTGGTGTTATGCTAAAAAGAAAAAATCAGTTCAGATCAGAGTTAAACTTTCTGGCTTTCACTATCTGCTTCATTCCCAACTGGTGGCTTGGAGACCTGGGGACCTGGGCCATCGGGGATATTCACAACCCTGCATTGACAACTAGATGGAGAACTGTACGTACAAAATCAGACCAATGCATTTCACAAGACAGCTTGGTGCAATGAAATGATCAAACTTAAAGCTGTTTGCTGTGATATTGCTTGAGCAGTCTGCCTAAAACAGCTGCACGATGAAAGCTTAGTGGGGGCAAAAAAAAAAAAAAGAAGGTTTGGATGGGTGCTGTCCAATGACCTACTTTACAAAAGAGGTTTTACTTCTTGGAACTATCACGGCATCCTTCCTGTCAATGCTGTGCTTTCGGGTTTAAAGGCTGCACCACAAAACTGAACAGCCGTTAATTATGTCGTCAAACAGCCATTTACCACAGCGTTTAACCGAATCAGGGGTTAAATAACCCGAGCTGGTCCAAGCTGCAGCATTGGAAGATGCTTTGCGCGCGCGCACGCGCGCACACACACACACACACACACCAAAAAAAGTGTCCGC
The DNA here is from genome assembly GCF_022379125.1 of Scophthalmus maximus. NCBI lineage: Eukaryota > Metazoa > Chordata > Actinopteri > Pleuronectiformes > Scophthalmidae > Scophthalmus > Scophthalmus maximus. The sequence continues at coordinate 17,848,100 of NC_061533.1, read as the reverse complement.
TGAAGACATCAGGATGAAAGAGGATGAGTGAAAGACATAAGAGGATGAAAGATGAGGGGACGACAGTGAAGGAACCTGTGCCTGGATACGTTCACAACGCGCCTCAAGCTGGAGATGCCGAGGCCGAGGCCAGCCGAAGGAGGCGAGATGGTTTCACCTACACTCGAAATGAACAACTGTCACAGAGCTCACTATAAATGAAGCCACGGCGTCGATCTCATTGTTCAGCCCGGGCTGTCAGTGCGCTGGAGCTGGAGCAGAGCTGCTGCTGCTGGTGGAGGAGGTGGAGGAGGAGGTGGAGGTGACAGTGTCGGAGTCAATGAAGGGACACGGGGGCTAGCGTTGGCTAGCTGTTGAAATTAAAACAATGCCACCTTTACGAGGTAAATGTACCCCCCCCCCCCCCCCCCAAAAAAAAAGATTAAACAATACTCACGGTGATTCTTGGGATGTTCTTCTTTCCTTGGTAACCCGACATTTTGAGGATCCCCCTTTTTTTTCCTTTTTTTTTTAACACAGCTGCCCCCTGCCGCCTGGCTAACGCTAGCTAGCTCGCCTAGAGGAGAGAGAGAGAAAAGACCCTCAGCTGCCACTGAAAAGGAGGAGCGGACGTTTCTGCCTGTTGGCCAGTCGACGCGCCGGGCGGTTCCTGTCGACGCACAGTCAAGTTGGCACAGTTTACGCAGCCCGACAAAAAAAACAATTGGAAGCGAGTCGTGATGATGTATGTCGTTGCCTAGAGAGTCCTGTGCTCGAATATACTGCTGTAGCAACCAGGCAGGCACCGAGAAGAGGAGGGCCACGGAGAGATACCGCGCATGCGCACTGCCCCGCCCTGCTCAGCTCCATCTTTCTCTGATGTTTTTTTTTTTTTTTTTTTTTAACAAAGATCATACACAGAATATTTGGCATTAAGATCTTAATATTAACCCTTACAAAACATTCAAGGCACATAATGATACATTAAACAAGATTCAAAAAATAACAAATAAATAATATGCAAAATAAAATAATATCATAATAACGTAAATAATAATGACAACTAGATTCCCTGAGCGCGTAAGAGGTCATGGAGGTCAGTCTTCAAATATTTTCAAAGAATCATAAGCTTTGAGGAGCGATTTTGGCCAGTTTCTTTTTCATGAGCTTCAAGGAACTCAGGTCATTTTCAACAAGGTCCCTTTTAAAAATCTTTCTCTGATGTGTTCGCATCACCTGTGAAATTTACCGTGTCAGAGAAGCAAGGGCAGGGGGTCGCGAGTAGGACTTTAAATTATGCCTTAATCAGATGGGAAGTACATGGAGTAGTGAAACTTTTTTTTTTTATAAATGGTCTGTGGATGATACCTGAATTGTTCAGGCAGGAGACAGTGAGGACCTACTAAACCTACCTGAACATGCAACAATCCGACCTTGTACCAACTTGTATGTACCCAGCCTCTGTGTTCATTATAAGGTCCATTCGAATTTCACAAAGCTCATTAATCAGATGTGAGGAAACCCATAATGATGATATGTGGATTTTATTAGTTATTATGGCTTAAATAATGCATCGAGGTCTATTCACTTCCTTTGTATTTATATTTCAGTCACTGCATACAGTACAAACTTTATTCAAATTCCAAAATGTATTGCACACTGATCGACTGTACACAAGCCTGTTAGGATGACATGTACAGTTTATAAGTTAGTAGGAGTTATATGATGCATTCAAGCCTAAATGCATGTTCAGCGCCTGAAAACCAACACTGCCACTACAGCTAGTACTGTGCATTATGGTTAATGATTTTTCTTATGATTATGTCATCAATCTACAATGACATGAGAGTCATCCAGTCAGCATCATTACACAGAAATCACATGCATTTTCTTCAGGAAATGCTTCACATATCTGTCTCTGTTGTTTTTCTGGAGGTTTTAAATACACTATACGTTTATCACTGTATTGCCATATGTTGAATGATTGCACAGTGAAGACTAAAAAAAGTCAGATAACACTCTCAAATGAGGCCCCTGGAAAACAACTCCCTCTGTGGGGATTTCTGCAACTGATGCTTCAGCATTTAAACAACAGCAAAGACACATTACTTTCACTGCCACAATACATAAGCTATAATATGCATTAATCTCAACGTAAATACAAATTATACAATGCCAAAAGGTGTCTATTACATGGGGCAGATCACAGTTTTAAATTATCTTTCACATCTACATCTTTAAATACTCAAACATATAAGAAAATCCAACAACAGTTAAGATGAATCACCAATGTGCAGTGGTGAAAGAATAAAATTTGGCACTTTGCCATTGCTGCTATATTATGTGTTAAAGGAGATATGTAGCAAAAAAGAAAAACCAAATGGCCTGGTGAATTGCCATTTGGCATTGGTTCTACTATCATGATATACTCAAACAACCCCACTGCATAATTTTGGAGCCACACACTATATCAGTGGTTTAGCTTTCCAACCTTTAAAAAAAATAAAAGCTTTTAAAAGAAACGCTCATCAGGCAACGTGATTCAACTTTTCTCAAAAAATGTGTGGAATATAAATCCCACGTGTGCAGCATCATTTGTTGTCCACCCCCAGTTACCTGCACCTTGAAAGTTAAGCTCAAAAAGTTAAGGCGATAAAGATAAAGATCCATCTGTTCCCAGAACCAATTCAGTTCGTTTGTATTGCAGATATGGCGCACACTTTGGGTTTTTACCCTCTGCCTGCTGAGACACCAGAGGAGAGTTTCAGCTCAGGGGCGGGCCGGATTACTCATGACTTAACATCAAATCAAGTGGAGGAATTTCAGAAAAAAATCCACAACCCTGAAGTAATCTGACATCAAATCCTTATCACATGATTCTTTTTGTTGTTGTTGAAAAGAATGACTAACATATTCCAGCTCTAACAACATCTGTTATCTACTGGATTTGAGTTGATGACAATTTCTGGGTACAATGCTGCTCTGTCAAAATGTGTTGGGAGTGCAACCACATTACATCATGTGCATACTTCTTTAACTAACATCTACAATGGAACAGAATCAAATGCAGATTGAAGTGGAGGTGTGGGTGCAGAGAGACATCTTGACAATGGGAGGATGGTTGGAGACACAAGAACATACAGGCACTGCATCATCATTTAATCAGTAAGAGCTGGTGGAGGCTGTGGCAATTCTCTTCCCAATGTACACCCTAGAAAAAACAAAATAAACATCCATTAAATGCATGAAATCGAACAAGCTGGAAAAACATGGGATGATGCATTAAACGTTTTGGACACAGAGATAGGTGCATCATTCAGGGGTGATTTACTGTAGTGTGCCCAAGGACTGCTCCATAACACACTCACTGTTTTAACAATGAGGCCCAGCTCTGAGCGGTCTGACATCAGATACACAGAATTACATGACGACAGAGTTGCACAAATTCAGATTTACCCGAGGCCAATAGCGAGGATGTGTGAGATGAGTAAGGAAGGGATGAAGACTTTGAGGATTTCAGCAGAGAAGATGCCACCTTTCTTCATGACTCCACTCTTTCTCATACTGAGAGATACTGAACGTCGGGGGTGTCTGAAGTGGAACTCCCTAAGAAGAAGAGGAATCAATCAACCAGTTAATGCTAAATTATCTCAGAAAACAACTGAAGATGAAATCCTGAAAAACTATTTGCTATCAGAATGATTGTGGGAGTGAGAGTCTGCTCACTTTGGTGGAATGTTTTCTGGTCTGCTGGACCAATCAGCGACCCAGTCTACTTCTTTGCTCATTAGGATGTCTTCCTCTCGGTCCTTCTCCACACAGTCGTCCTCTGACTGTGAAAAGGAAGGGAAAGCAATTAAGTTTTAGCAGAAAATGACTGCACTTGAAAAAGGGTTAAACTTCAGGCATAAACGCGTTGTTTTACCTGGCTATCTCTTTGGCTGGACATCTCCACATCGAAAGTTATCTGACCCTCATCCTGATCTGGACTTGGTGGCCTGTGAGGACTGAGTCAACACAATGGAATAAAAAAATAAAAAACACCTCACATTTTAACAGTACAAAATAAAAGTCTTCTTTACCTCCATGCAAACACACATCAGAGCTTCTAATGGCATCTAATGGCTTTCGTCCCTACCTGTCACAGGTGGAGTTGCTTGGGCTGGATTCATGCTGAGCATCCAGTAGGATCTTTTCCATGTCTCCGTTGTGGATTGAGGAAGAGGACGGCACATGCTCTAATCCTCCAATAAAGTTTTCATCGCTCTCGGGCACCACTTCCAGGGTCTGCAGAGTTTGACTCACGCCGGCATTTGCATTTATCTGGTCGGCAGCGGGGGTCATGATCAGGTTGTTCGGCATGACCTGGGCCCCCGTGTTCCCATTCAGCTCCAGCTCAACCCAAGAGCCTTGGCAACACGAAGGCCAAGGGGGTGAGAAGGGGAAGGAAGGGAAATTTGGCTTATTGTGTCAAAGTGCAAAAACAGCAGATTGTAAACAACACACAAACACACCCAGCTGACCTATATTGCCTGCTCCGCTGACGCCGTGCATTGAGATGAGCTGGCTGGCTGTGCACTGCATCCATGACGGCATGCGTGTCTATGTGCCACTGCCCCACAAAGAGCTTGCACATTTATTTTCTTCCCAGGCGGGAGGGAGTTATGTAATCTCAGCACTTTTGGCTGAGCACAAAACGTTTAACGCGCATGGCTCCATGCAGAATATAATCCACGTAATTTGACCACGTACGTATCTATGACCGACTGCGCATTTACAGATGGAGGCAGACTCGGTTTGCCATCAATGCTGCTCTCATGTGAGGTCTTGCATAACCGCCCAGGGATGTCGCTGTTCCAGCTGTGATGTTGTAATAACACGTATACAAGATCGGAGTCCGAGTCGTTTGCTTTAGTCATTCGAGAGAAAAAAAAATGTTCATCGTGAACACACCATTTGTCATTTTAGTGCTTTAAATGTATTTTAGGAACTGTTCGTGTGCAAGCATTGGGCTAACATCCTCTCATTGTTGTCCTTTGGCACTGGCATTGAAATACAAAGACGGTGGCCAGATGAATAAAAAGGGCAACTTGGCTACTCAAGGTGTCCAAGTCATAAGAGCTATTATCAGAAAAATAAAACAGCATAACAAATAAAAGCAATACGTATCGGTCTTTTGTCCCGAAAACTTGTTTACATGATATCTAGGGCCCGCCTAACGCCGTCTCGTGCAGGCCATTGGCTCGCCGCGCCATCAATCAAACATTTATTGCAACTCAATTGGCTAAATAACGGTGACGCGGAACAACGTCGCCCTCCACCCCCTCCCCGAAGAAGAGGAAATTCCATAGCCGATGTAACTTTGACAATAAACTCTTAATTTCACGAATATTTTTTCAAAAACACACACTTTTTTAGAATAGCTACCATAGCCTTTGTAACGTGGAGCCTAACCCCAAAACTGGCGACGGTACGTACCGTGAAGCCCGGGCTCTTCGTTATTGTTTTGCTGAGCAGCAGCGGTGGACATGTTGACTCCCCAGTTTTTGCATTCATCTCATCAGCGCGACTCGCAGCCAAACCACTATGTGCGCATGCGCTAAATCTGTCCAGGATCCAGACCACAAAACAGTCCAGACATCAAAGGCAGCAAAGTTTGTTTATTTTATTTTCATACAAAGGTCAAAGGAGTCTCCAATCACAAATATACAGGACTGCAAGATTTAGAACAATGTTATGTACAAATGTTGCCTGTATGACCAAGGAAAAACAAATTATGTCATTATAAATGACCAGGGAATTTATGACTGATGATGCATATCGATTAGTGGAGTTTGCTGTAGCAAATAATAACTCGCTCCCCATGTTCATGAAATGGCCCTGGTGGATTACGAATAGCTCGTTTTGGTAAATGAATGGGAACGGATTAATTTCCAGTTACCCTCTGCCTCTTTCCTGATTGGAGCAGGTGCAGACTAGTCATAAAACTACTGCATAGATCATGATGGAAAAGGACTTGCCAAGGGTCATATGGCATAATGGTGGTTCCTCTCTGCTACAGATAGCTGAATATCTAGGAAGCAGCATGATCAGAGGTTTTGCAACAAGAAGGGATTTACAGTGGTAAATAAATTCCCTGACAATAATTTTACCAGCAGCATTACTGTCTGTCATTGTAGTATGATATTTTTTTTGAAAGCACTGCATCTCCGTCTTGGTGATGAAGCAGATCTTAATCAAGCTTAACAATGATTTGGAAAGCTTTTTTTGATTTTGAAACAAAAATGTTTATTTTTTCAATTCCTAAATTCTAAAATAACAAAAATGTCTCAGCTAACCAGTTAGGTTGCAGGAAATACAGTCACATTCTCCCCTCCTGTTCCTGAGTTCTGGTGTTGAATAATTGCCTGAAAAGTGAACATTAAGGTGTCACAGTGAAGTTGGCCTTTTGGGTATAAAAATGTCTTTATCCCGTTAGATATTTGTATTTAATTGCGTCATAATCGGCATGTGAATTCTGACATCTTGTTCAAAAGAAAGGGACAGACAGACAACCTGAAAACATAATTTATCCGGCGTAAGACAGAGGCATAAAATTCAGATCTTGGTAAAGCTGCAATAAAGTGACAGTTTCGCTTTTTCTCCAACACACAAACCACAGAGCCGTTTATTCATTTTATTCAGAGTTCTTATTTGAAATTCTTTATTACTTTTAATCTAAATTGTTCTTTATACCATTTGACAAGGACAAACAAAGCTGTACAATGAACCATTTGAACAGATCACCAAAACTCTCCTACAATCTTTATGCAAGAGCCCCTTGAAAGAAAATAAACAATACAAATTTATGAAATTCACAAAAATAAAAGTGCATTTTGTTTTAACTCCTGTGATGCAATAGAGATGTATATAATGCTGCTGCAAGTGTGTGTGTGTGTGTGTGTGTGTGTGTGTGTGTGGAGGGGGGGGGGGGGGGGGGGGGGGGTCCTCATAATGCCAATTTAGACCGTTTCATTGAGATTTCATTGTCTTTTTAACTGTATGGAGGGTGAGTTTAGTTTACCAAAGGTTCATGTTCAAAAGCCATTATAGGAACTTGAATGTTAAAAAAACTAAAAAAAAAGAATCTATAACGATCTACCTTTAAGTAAGGCAGTTTTTCCTGAGAGGCTGCCGTCCTTGCAGGTACAAGGTTTTGATCATAGAGCAGCAGTAAAATCCCCTGAGCAGTCTCCTGTCTGGCACAGGCCAGAGAGTTCAAGAAACATACTTGATTATCTTATTTCTTCTTAATGCTATAAGAAAGGCAACAATGCTCTTGTGAACATCTTTGTGGTATACACCAAAGCCTTGAACAATAGCTATGGAGACATGAGGGGAAGTGAAAAAGATTATTGGTTCATTTATTTATTATTAGTACTTTTTTTAATGAATGAACTATCCCTGCCATCTCTATATATGTGAAGCATCTTGCAAAGTTGAGGTGTTGGAAAAGCCAATATGAAGATTTTTTTTTCCCCAAAAAGAAAACTTCTGATCTTGTAATATCACTACATAGATTTCACTACATAGATTTCTGCATTTTTACAAAACCTCCACAGATGTTTAGAACAATAATTTTTCAACAGAGAATGAGTGAGTGAGGGGGTAAATGCTTCCTTTGAATGAATTACAGGACAAAGCCGATCACTGATCTAATAATTCCCTTGTTGATTGGTGGCTAACTGATAGAATTATCCGAGTGTGGAATGGGACAAAGGTGCCACATTATAATTTTTTTTTTACACACATTGACATGAGGTAAATAACTTGAACCACCCTCACGCAATATTGCAGACAATAGAGAAAAGTTGATGTTTTTTTTGAAACGGTAGCAAAAAAAAAGTGTCTTATTACCAGAAGACATTACCCAGAGCCCTGAGAGACACACGCACACAGAAACCCAACAGTAGCTTAACACCACATATTGAGATGGGCGCTAATTTGGGATTTTGGAAATCAGTTCTCTATGGTAGGAGTGACACAGAAATGTGGTCCAGTGGACCAATAAGCTTCGTGCCCTGATTCAATGGCTGAAGCTGTCACTGGAACATAATTGTATAATGAAGTGAAACACGTGCTCTAGTGAGCCACTTTGCTGAAAATTAAAGGGGCAGCGTGTGGCCGAAGCATTGTGGAGCAGAGAGACAACGGCGTTAACTTTTCCCATGCTCAGGACAGTCGTGAATGATGGCTACCATACAATAATGGTCTGCAAACCAAGTGCTTCACAAATTCTCTTTTTTTAAATAATCAAGTGTGCACAGGAGAGCTACCGCTGAATCACAGGAGAGAGAAGACAATGTCATAAAATAGTTCAAAACAGTAACTCTGCCTAGTCATGGACTTGACTAGCTAAAGCGCTTAACAGTTTTAACATTAAATGTTGATTTAAAATGCCTTTCCCACCTAGGCCTGCAAGGACCTACTCTTTCACAGCAAGCAGAAATTATTCATAAACAAAACAAAATGGCACAAAAAATAGAACATTAAGATCCAAATAAACTCAGAATCTAACTCTGGAGAGTCCGAATAAGTTCTACATAAACATCAGTTACAGTCAGCCAAATTAAAAAAATATAACTGTTATAGTGCTTATGACTACAGATGTACTGACAGCTGAAAAATACTTTTCTTTGGACATCCCAAGTCATAAACGACACACCTCCCTGATGTCACAAAAAGTCTCTAGCTTGCAAACAAAAATACCTGCCACAATGGACAACATGTCTCAAAGTCATATTACAAAGAGGTTACCTGACCTTCCATCTACAATCAGTCTGAGATAGACAGCTAAAGAAACTACAGTGATCAGACTGTAATCCTATTGCTTTCATTTATACAAAAATAAATCAGCTATAGTGGTTATTCTTTTATCAAGTATGGTACAAAACCTCATAAAAAAAAACAACTAAAAAACCCTCTACAAACAAACTAGATCCAGAGGGTTAAAGCGTTTAATCAATCTACACAACGCGCGTTTTGTGGGGAGGACACAGTGCACTCAATGATGGTGCCACAAACCACAAGTATATCAGGCCGCAGCGAGCCAGCATGGCCTTTCATTTTCGAAAGCTTTTGTCCTGAGCTTAAATGGTGGTCCACACATGTGCAAGGGTGACCGGTCTGACCGGGGACACCTCGTCTGCAAGACAGCTTTAAAGGTTTCTAACTTCGGAGAGTAGAGGACTAGTTACTTTGGCATGATAAGCCCCCATGCATCTCCCAAAACCACAATGCCCGACTAAGTAGCACACACCACACTGGTGTCCACGTTTAAGGATTACAGAAGCCTTCTTTATGTTTCAGCCCATTAACATATGCATTATTCCTGCTGCCAATTTTCCTAAAAGGAAGACATTTCAATACACTATGAAATCAACAGAGCCCTGAGCTTGGGATAAGTCCACGCAACTCAGTGACCCTTTACCTAAGTATATATATATTCAGGACACGCATTACAGCATCACAGTTTGGAGATTTTCCGCTACTCAAAAAGCCACTTTATTTTCTTTACAAGCCTTTTCGTCCAAAGCTCTAAGGGGACAAATGTTAAGGAACATGGATGTTGTTTAAAGGATAAGGTGAAGTTCTTTATTTTGCTGCACTAAAAAGGCTGATTTTGTGTCATCAGATGTTATGGTATGTTTGAATTTACATGGAATTTTCTTGCCTGCAACTGAGCTAATACAGAACAATTACTCTGAAGACAACAAAAAGCTCATTGAGGTGGGATACATGTCAAGTAAGGTTCAAGTAGATCATCTTCCCGACTGTAGAAAAAATGTATATGGCTGCTTTGAAGTTAGGACTTTGATGCAATAAATATTGGTTCAATGTCGATGGAGGTTAGAAGTAATGTAAGTGGTACATTATTTGGAAAGAATGAGCTGAAACACTTGAAAAGTTCTTTAACGCAAAAAAAAAATGGTGGAAATTAATAGTGAGTGAACTTGGCAACTTGACAAATACTTGGGGCAAATAAAGGAGTGTTGACAGCTTGTATTAGCAGTTGTTTCAGGCCAGAATGAAAAGGAGCATGGTGACAGAAACATGGATTAACAGTAGAATTTCCTATTCAAGATAAAAAATAATAAATCCTGGTGGCTACAAAACTAATTAACAATTGGAAGCTTTGACATACAAATGAATCATGTCACAATGGCACAAAAGAATAAGGAAACAAACAAGCCATATATGTGTGAGACACATTTTTCCTTTGGTTTGGGATGTAGTGGAGTTGCAAACAGTAAGTTGGTGAATGGAGTGATTCTAGTAGAGGAAACCTTGACAACAGATCGACAAACCCTACATGTTTATATTTGTAATACACATGGAAAATGTGCTTGTGATGGCCAGCTTGGAGGTACTGTGTTAAGTTGCTGCTTGTTGATGGCAGAGTAAGGTCAATACTTACATGACCAAGGGCAGATCACATCAAGACTTGGGGATTTAGTCAAAGACAGACAGATATGGTTTGTTATGGGTGTATCAGAGCAGTGGGGCTCAAGCGGAAACTGGGATCTGAGCAGTTCAACAAATTCTAGTTGAGTTTTTCCTGGAATATGTACAGATTGTTGGTGGTGGCCACAGCAATGATGTTGTCCAAAGGATGCCAGGCCGTGTGGAGGATCTTCTTGTTAAAGTCAAGACTGTCTACACTGATCTCATCCTTTTTGCGCTTCCCACCTGTGCTTACTTTGCGAGGTTTCAGGACCGACCGCGGCTTGCTGTTCTCCCGGGACGCCTCTAAGGTTACGTCCTGCCGGTAGCCTCTGTCGAACATCCTGAAGAAGTTGTTGTAGGAACCAGTCATCACAACACTGCAGAGGGAAAAGGCATGAGTGATGGTGGGCCATATTATAAAGCAACAAGTATATAGTTATTCGTCATGAAACACTGCCCAGAGCATGTACAGAATAGCCCCTGCCATCCACACCACATTTTTTGTTGCCTTATGCACAGATTCCCTGAGTTCAGCTGCATCAAATAAGGGTCAGCCCAAAACAACATGGGCCCTATGATTATAAATATGGTTGTGTAAATGAATGGTACCTTTGATTTTGATATATTTGGAATCTGTCCAGGAGATCGGCGGGTTCGGTTCAAGGACCTTAATGATACCTGCCTACCCGAAACCATTTTAGTAAGTCGCTTTGGACAACCGCGTCAGCTACATGAGCACAACGACAGTGGCTACAACATAATCTTACTGGGCCACAGCAACAATCAACAAAATGTCCACTAAAATAGCTTTAAACATTTAACATCTTGCTCAACAAGAAATCTTGTGACACTTGTTGCAGAAGGACGGAGGAGGGGGAGCTAGCAGCTGCAAAGTTACAAAGCTCTGGAAACTGGTGGTGTTCCTGTAGGTGCTGTAACCCTATGCCCACAGAGGAAGAATGCCTACATTGGCCCAGGTGGAAAAATACCAGAATTCCCCCTTAAACCATAATCAGTTAGTTCCCCCGCATTGCCATCTTGGACAAAACAAGCCAGAGCATCTTTTCTCCTATAGTGATAATGGCAGAAGTCAGACAATTCACCAGCACTGACACAGCAAAGTGTGGAAAAAGGTCTGGTTGAGAAAAAAAAAAAAGTTGCTCACCTGTCGTTCCCATTCCAGCAGCACTCAAACTTGTCGAAGATGCAGTCATTCTCATAGAGTGAACACAACTTACTCCTGAGATATTCATGAACCTGTTTATAGAAAGTAATGAAATGGTGTAAAAAAATGGTGTAAAATCAGCAGTTGTGCAAGAGTGAAACCAACATTGCAAGAGACCTTGATATTTAGATTATGTCTTCAGTAAAATGCCTCCCTCTTGTGGAGATGCAGTAGAATGATGTCAGACTTACAGTCTACAGAAAAACTGATGTAAACATTATTTTTGTCTTGGCATGGCAACAGTTACAGACCTGATATGTCTCTACTGGTCGGCTCTCCATGTTGAGATCCCAGATTTTGACAGACAGGTAGTCACGGGTCATCAAGTAGCGTCCACTGTGGCTGAACTTTACATCAGAGATGGATGAGATGATTTCAGAAAAGAACGAACGATTGTTTGGATCCTCTGGCTCTTCAAACACTTGAAAAAGAAATGAAAAAAGATGTATGACATTCATTTACCCTGACTACTTTAATAACAATGAAAGGCTTTTTAAAAAGGATGTGTCCCAGTCCCACATTTTTGGCAACTACTGACATACACGTCGGCAAACCTGTGTTTTGTAAATTCTTAAAAATTGAGACACAGAAGAAGCAGTTTTGGAGCTCTGGCTCTTAAATAATATTGAGGGAACTCATATCTTAAGCACTTCTCAACGTCTCAATTTTTACCCACTCACACAGATTGGTGTTTCACTAATCAAGGATTCTAAGGAAACTGTGGGGTTGATTGAAGCAGATTTCTTCGAAGATGCCATAGCTGAGCGGTTAGAAAAGCTAAGCACAAGCAAAAGATCTGGGATTTGAACGCCATTGTAGACAAAATGTATGTAGATAGATTTAAGAAAAGCTGGCCTAACAATAGGAGCTGGTTGATCAGAGATCTTTAGGTTCTTGATATGCATTAAAGCACTGTCTTTCTACAAAAAGTGAAACATTTTGCCTCTTAAACCTATTCTAGTTTCATTGTCCATCATCCAGTTTCCTTTAACATACCACAGACACACCTCAGAACACAACAGCCCCGCTGCAGGAACACAGCATGAATGAAACTGGCTTACATTTGGTGTGTTGGTCACACAGCGCTGATGCCCTCATGTCACACAAGCGAATGGTGCCTTTGCTGCTGCTGTAGACAAAAGTGTTGCATTGGTTGGGGTGAAACTCTGCTGCTGTGATCACCTCTGTCAACTCCTCCATGTTGGCTGGCTTAATGTCAACAATATCTGAAGAAGTGAGGTTAAGGTCAAGGGGCTCAACAGACATCCCATCAACTTAAGAAAAGATGCTTCCAAAATATATGAAAGAAAAAGGTTTCATTACTGAACTCGTACAAAGCCAGGCAAAACCCAGAAGGAGCAGCATGGCTCTGGGCCAGCAAATACTGATTTTTGCAGGACAATGTGATCATAACAATGGTATAATGGAATAATTCTTAAGTCTGCTGTAAAACAGTGCCTTTTTTTAATACAAAGGCACTGAATCATGTTTTGCATAGGCTACATAACGGAACTTACTAATCTACTGACATGCATCAGAGAATGTTTCCTAATATGCAGTGAATTTCAGTTTTGCTGCAGGGACAGTCTGTTTATATGCAGTCCAATGTTTGGTGGGTAGGTGAACAGGATGATACTCCAACAGTGAGTCAGAACTACCTTAAACGGACCCAATTCATTATTTCACACAGTATATATATATATATATATATATATATATATATATACACACACAGAAAAAAGTAAACCCCCAAATGTATGTACACTTAAAATCAACCACAAGTTTGACAACTTTTTCTCTGTCAAGCTACACACAAACAACAAATCAACATTTCTAAATAAGAATACATTCCTGCTCATGAACTAAATTGCCCAACCATTGTCCTTAAAGGCTGAATTGTCTTGCAACACACAGACGTATGTGCACCTTTTTCTACAGGCAAGACAATAAAGTCTACAAGAAGAAATATGAAAAATGATGTTAAGATCTGTAAAAGATGTCAGCTGCATAGAGTTCAACAACAAAAGGATACTAAAGCTGCGATCGTTGATCTCCAAATGCCAGAGGTTAATGCGCAGGTCATCTGCAGACAGGTAGGTCTCACAATCACTGTTGACTGAAATCGAGTTGATATGATAAGTGTGAGCATTCGCAAACACTCTTCTAGGGCTGGCTTCCACCATCAAGTCCATGGGCCTGAGTACTGGTACCTGAGGAGAGGAGAGGGAATAGGACCAGTTTTAGAGATAATGAACAGTCTTATAAACTAAGAAAAAAGCGCCTGGCCCTAAGTTTAACAGGTTAGCCTGTTAAATTGAGTCCATATAACTATTCAATAAAGAGAGATCTGTTTTTCAAAAAAAAAGGAAGGTTTACATGATCAGGGAGAAACATTTGATGTGCATGTAAGGCTGAATGAACCTTGTAATACACAGGTGTAACTAGAAACATTCTCCACTGCAGTAACTGCAGGATGGATTATTAATGTTATTGGGCATCCTTCCAATGGGGATGTGTTTACCACGTTCGCGGGAAGAGTCCATATGAACGGCCCGCTCTTATGGTATTCACAATCTTGGACCTTGGAATTTTTCACAAAGTGTTTGCTGATGTTTTCAGAGATGACGAAGGTCACAGAAATTAATTTTTCATTGGATAAGATACTATATTGTTCTTTTATTTGTATAGAATTTGTCTTAGTAATTCTACAATGCCCAACAGCCAAATATTTTTCCTGTGATTATGCTTTACATTAATTTCATTACGTTACACGACTGCTAGCCTGCTATGTTATTAGCCTCTGTGGCTCAAACGCCGACAGTAACGTTAATATTTGTGTCCACATTGCCGTTGCCTGGCAGCGGTGTTCTTAACCACTTGAACACCAAGTACAATGTGAACACAACTTCCTGTTGCTTCCACATAACAAGGAGTTCATGAGTTCTATTTGAAGGCAGCATTAGTTACACCTGTGCATTTTCCCATCACACATGTTGCTTTCAGACATACACTGAAGTCCTGACATTTTCCCTGAACTTTTCTGGAAGGGCTTTATGTGAGAGATGTCCCCCCCCCATGCCTGAATGTTCTGGAAATTTTCTTGCTGTTGTGAACGCATCCGACTAATCTCCTGCTGTGTTCTTTATTGTGAACGGCAAAATGTCCGGAACCAATTTTTCCAGAGTTATTGTCTGACAACAGCTCAAGACAGTACCTTACAATTAAGAATCTGGCAAATGGTTAACATCAACTATACGTTCAACATAAAAGGGACAGTGATAAAACTATTTATACAAACCCGTAGTGTTGTGACAGTATTGGGATCTCTGTATCGCCCATCTTCTTCCTTCAGATTGTAGCCCTCTGGTCTCTTGTCACGCTCACTAATTTTCCACAGCTTTATGGTTTTGTCTGCCAATGACAAAGAGCAGAGACCATAAAAAGTAATATTCAGTAACATGATTAACTGTGTACTTTTAGATTACTTGCTGCCAGAGGATAAACAGAACAGTTTCAGATTTCAAAATGTCTCAGCATTTCAGTGGATTGGTTTGATTAGCATCCAGTGGTTTACTCACCATTTGTGGACAAAAGGAACTGTGCAGCATTTTTCTGAGGCAACCATCGAATCTTGTTGATCTTCTCCTCAATCTCTAGGCTTTTCAGGTAGTCAAACTCAGGCTCGTGGCTCTGGAAGGTGCTGTAAACATTGTACTCTCCTCGGCACTGTGGCTGATTCTTACTCTAGACAATAACAGACCGTAGATAAGAGTTAATTTCTAGTACTATCATAGTAGAAATGGACCTTTGCTAAGACAAGGAGTTTCCGCTCACCTATAAGCAAAAGGCAATTATATATATATATATGTTTGTTTGTTTGTTTTTCAATTTCAAATGATATTTTCCATCTTAAATTCTGCATTCAGTTAGATATGCTGTTCATGTGACAAAATATGATTAAATCCTAAGTGTAAAACAATGATTTTGCCATTTGTACAGATTCACTTTAATCAGATGAGTCACCAAAACTTACCTCCGGCTCCTGCTGAAAGATGACAACTCGACCCCCCTTGTCCCCAGTGGCTAGCAGCTCCCCAGAGTGGTTGAATTCAACCGTAGATATGATGTCAGCTGTCAATAAGGTAGTGAAATTAGAATATCATTAAAAAAATGTAACTTGCAATCCCAATTTCAAAAGTCTAATTTGCAACAGTAGTAAGGAGACTACTGTGTAAATCTGAGGTGAATTCAATATGACAATATTTTCTAGACTGGT
This sequence comes from Scophthalmus maximus, assembly GCF_022379125.1. NCBI lineage: Eukaryota > Metazoa > Chordata > Actinopteri > Pleuronectiformes > Scophthalmidae > Scophthalmus > Scophthalmus maximus. Next base: position 17,832,135 of record NC_061533.1, on the reverse strand, counting down.
TTAAAAGGTGGTTTAACGATCAATTTCCTCCCAATGATGCCCAAAATTCTTCCAGCAGCATTAACAATATTGTAGGTTTGCTGCTGTATTGTCCGCCTGAGAGCAGTGATGTACATGAATACATACACTACAATGTAGCACAATGAAACTTAAAGATAAGGAGAAAACAAACAACACAGCACTTCTCAAAGACGAGCATTCTCATCAAATCCAACAATAAAACAATTGATCCCTGTTTACTGGCTTGCACTCTTCTGAGCTGGTGCAATCCTTAATATAGACGATGGTCTTGTTCCTCTCGTAGCGCAGCACAAAGTGTCTTGGACGGTCTGACTCCATACAAGCTCTCATATACAAACAGAAAATGGCAAAATACAACTGCTTTGTACACTACTAACACAAGGACAGGCTCACATTTATATAATTGTCCTCAGGCAAAGCTTACTGTAAACAACTGTGCAGTCCTCCTTTACACACAATTAAGTCCATCACGTACTGTAAACATTGGCATTTGGAGCGTTTGTTAATTTGCTCTTTGGACAACGGGAAACGGGTGGACACAATTTACTACTGGCCTTTCTGTTCATATGGAGATAAAAACTTTACTGTGTGTGTCTATTGCATATTTAAACTACTTCATGTACTAGTTAGATCTTGAGGTTTTCATTTAAATAAATGTCTGTTAATTAACTGTCACAGAATGAGGTAACACAATGGTAACTGAAAAATGCAGCATTGAGTTGCGTCTAATTGCTGCAGCTTGAAAATAAATGCAATGTGTTTGTCAGTGATCTAAGCACTTACCACTATCACATTAAAAATGTGTGTACAAAACAAGACAACAGTCATTTCCTGGATTTTTTTTTTACAGCAGCTCTGTTACAGCTGTTAGATGAAGGGCTGCCAGTGACAGGCTGCACACCTGCAACATCCCAGGAAGGTAACAGACTCCTTTCACTGTGGTCTGCTGTTAACAGACCGGTGCCATGATGTGTGGCATAAAAATCCAACCACAGTTGCTCACAGAATGATGGAAAAGGGCAAATTAGTACCCAACTACTTTTTCAAATTATTTGACCTGTAGTTTATAAAATCATACTTGCTGGTATCACCAGTAAATACAGGTGTCGCCAAATCAACCAGGACTGAAATATATGATGGAACACTGCAAGCTCTTTTACTTTGAAACTAATACAGACGGGGGGGAAAACTAGAAAGAAACTATTCAACTGTTAATATACTTGACAATTTCTCTCTTCTAAATTATCCAGCAACCTAACTACCCCTTTGCAAATTGAAATTGTACATTTTAGGATCCTCCACCCAATATAACAGGACACACAACAGAAATAATCCTGGCCTGCGCAGAACAGCATATCATACATTGTAAATACACCATATTCCAAAAATGGAATCTATTAAATCACAATTCAGGATTTTCACTATTTGTCAACCTCTAAACACTTCTGTTTGTTCAAAATAACTAGTTCAGTGAAAACATTGCTGAATGTGGATTATTTTAGGTAACCAAACAAATAAAACAGTGTTTCTGGAAAGACCCTTTGCTGTGATGGTGTTCATTTCATGTCATATTGTGATGACTTAAACACCACCATTGATATTCCATTCATCTCTCATGTAAATAGGTTTGCAGTACAAGTCCATGACCATCATCTCCATGGCTAAATACAAACAAAGCCAAGCAGGAAAGGTTTTTCTTTGACTAAGCCGATCAGTCCCTTTATTGTAGGACATCCATGCACTGTCAAAACACATTTGAAATAATTACTCAAACAAATAAAATCATTGCTTCATGAACTTTCGCGTGTCCATGTCCTGACATGGTTAAACCCTGCAGCTCATTCAATTCTGATATACATTGCACTCCCAAAAAAATGCAAGCATTACATAACACACGGTAGACACATCTAAACTGGGGAATTATTAAAACAGTGGCTGTTGACTGTTAACAGCAATTAAGCCAGAGATACATGCTTTCAACAGTCTATAACAGGCCTAGTTGACCATGAGCAAGTGTCACACCACTGACCCTTTCACTTTAGTGCAGACAGACTGGTGCTCAAAAATAGCAATTCGTCATATGGCTTTTCATATGCATAAATACCTCGAGCACAAAGTGCAGCAGTAGCATTGAAGCTAACCTCAACAGGAGGCGAGCACAGGACGTCACACAAGACAGTTGAGTTCAGCAAACGATCGGTGACCACCACCACCACCACATGGACTTACCTTCTGCGACATCATCATCTATCGCTCCTTTGACCTGGGAGAAGCACCACTGCACATCACTGTTCCCACCACCGGCCCCTGCACGAAACACAAGCACGAGTTCTTTTAGTACACCACCATTATGGGCAACTTCACACGCGTTAGCCTGGTGCTAACGATGCTAAAAATACTCCTCGTTATGAACTTCTGTTGTGAGAACGAGGCCGTGCGGGGAACTTCGCCGCAATCGCATATTGCAACTGGTGCCGACAATACCCAGTGACGGGAAATACTTGAAGCTTGTTTGGTGTGGACGACGCTCACTTTCACGCTGTCACCGACACACACACACACACACATTCATGCACTCGCTAGCATCTTGGAAGTATCCTAGCTTGCCCAGTTAGCCTACGCTGGTTAACCACAACAGAAGAGAGCGCGACCCAGCATCGGTGAAGATGGACGGACTCCGCTGAACAACATCGAGAGCTCGAGCCACGCTCACGGGCCTCCGCTCTCCAGCTTTACCTGCCATGGCGAGCGACTCGGACAGAGGGGATCTCTGGAGCGGGCTCGGGCCTTGGGCTGGAGCAGCGCTGGCCCGGGTCGGCTGGGTGGTTCTGACCGAGGAGGAGCAGTGGCGGAATGGTGCGGGGAGTTCTGCTCGAAGCGCCGACGACCGCACAAGTCCCTGGCCCGGTTGAAACTAGCGCCACGGAGCAGTTTTCCACCAAGGAAAGGAAACTGCAAACCCCCGTAGTGGCTTTCAGACTTTGCACTCTACTTTGAGATTTCCCTCGCCTGTGCCTCTCCCAGCATTACGCTTTCAAAATGGCGCAATTCGGGCGGCGCTCAGCTGCCTTCATACTGAGAGCGCGGCGAGGGGGGCACCAGGACGTGTTAACCCGGCTGGCTCTCAAACCCTCAACGATGTGAGTGGGTTTTCCACCATCACCAAAACCCACTTGCTTAATTGATTTGTACCGCGTTTCATCTTCCTTCAAAAGTCAAAAGGACTTTTTAGAAAACCATGTACTAGTCTTAACCCCGCCCGTGTGCAATGTGTCGGTGAGAGAAATCCAACTCAGCCGCGCACGCAGTGTGAATTCAGTGGAAGTGGAGTCAGAAAACTGTAAACTAGATTTGATACTTAAATTTTGAAATGTTAGAATTTGTTTTTATTTTTGGTAGGGGGGGTAACAGAGTTAAACAATACAAATTTGATATTTGTTGTCTATTGAAAGTAGGCATGCCCCAGACAGTTGTAACTGTTGGATTTCATTGTTTTAACAATATATGAATATGAAAAGGACGTGGTTCTAATGGCACTGCAGGTGGCACTTGCCAGACATCACTTTAATTTAAGTGCCAGTCTGAAGAGGCCAACTTCAGTCTATAGATGTGAAGAGGAGTGACAGACTAACTGCTCCTATTGAGGCCCAGATTAACCCATAAACAGCCCGTGTAGGCCTTTTTTCACTGCAGACATTTTCATACCCCATTCCTGTCAGTAGCAAAAGCACAAATGGGTACTTTGCCATTTACTATGGCTCTGTTATATTCACATGTCTCAGTAAGCCCTGTTGGTGTGACACAGTTACAACATCTGCATTTGGTGATAATGCAGATGTTGGCCTAAGGTCCCAAAACTTCCTGTTTGGATCGTGCTTTGGTGGTGTATACAGTAATATCAACTACAACATATGAATTCCCACACAGCAAACCTGGAGCCTTCAGGCCCTATGGAAGCCTGGGATTATGGCGTAAAGTTACCCAGTGTGCCAACGTGGTGATTCACGCATAAGTTCCCGTCAGAAAGGCAGCATTATTTTACTGATTCATCAGAGTAAAATCAGCTCCATGACACAGAAAAAAATTCCCACTGACATTGCTACTGCTGATATGTATTTTTTACATAGACATTTATCAAACTTAATATGTGCTTCTGAAGACAAAAAATTGTTTTAAATCTTTTATCATTCAAGAATTCACAATACTGCTTTTTGTATGCTACACAACTGTACACACGCATTTTTTAGTTTCACTGTGGTCATTTTGTAGCTCAGCAGATCTCAGTTTCTACATTGCACACTTAAAAACAAACAACTGCTACACACTGGTGAGTTTAACATTAATTTCACTGAAGAAATGCTCTAAATGCCTGCAACACACTGTTTGGATTTTAATTTTTTTTAAAAACCACAAAAAAGCAGTGAACTCTAATGCACAGTGTGAAACAAACGGGGTGAAAACTGCATGAACACTCAAGCCGTGTATGGAGACATTAATAATTTATAGGAGCTGCATAGACCACAAATCCCAAGAATGTCTGCCTGATCAACTTCCTTAATAAGCTCTAAGTGTGAGAACAGGCTCGTTCGTCAGTCTGTCAGTTTCCTTTTACTTTCCCACCATGAAATAAGTGGTCCATCTGGCAAGGAGCAAAGCGCCAAACAGCACGGTGTAACTGAAGAGAACAAATTTGAGGATTTCTTTGAATGTCCGGAGGAAGCGGATGAACAAGGGGTCCACATCCAGAGGCTCCTGCTGTGTCTTCTGCCTGAGACCAGGCTGAGTCAGGTGTCCCATATTCTCCCCTCTGCCCATTCTGCAAACACACACATTTGTCGAAATTTCATAAAGGAACATAACAGAACAGTTAACAATGTCAGGTCCACCAAGTTTGCCCATCTGAAAGTTTATAACAACACCGACAGTGTGGATTATCAAAGTAGTTCAATTAAATAACAACAAATTAAGAGGAAAAAAGCTTGGAATGGAGTCATTGAGATAAATCGCATCTTATATATGCTCTTTGTTCCTATGCAACACATTGTTTTTAGAGCTATGTATATTTAAATGTCTTGATTTGTATTAGATGTGCAAATTGATTTGTTCCAGCCTTGTTGGTGCTGAGGAGGCTGCTTGGCACAAGACCACCGTTAATAATTCATCTGTAAACTACAGCAAGTGGGTTCTGTATTGATCTGCTTTGTTTGTGTTCAAGCCCGAACAACACTAACTGTGGAACATCTTCAGCATTCACCTTTCATGATGTCTCAAACCGTTTTCAGATATTTTCAGGGGTCCATGCTGAGGCTTTGGGGTTTCACTGTATAACTCTAAAAATATCCATTTTATATTTTCTTCAAAGTAATTATTCGTCAGGCTACAGAAGTTAAAGCAGAGTACTTAGATAAAACATGTAAGGAGTCACAAAAAATAATTATCATTTAAATAACAATGCTGTAGAAAAAAATACCATAGTACAGGTTTGCAAAACTTAAAACTAATACAAACATGAATCACAACGAGATGAAAACCAGCCATACCTCGGTGTTTTGGAGCAGGGCAGGAGCTGATCAGAAAGTGGGCTCCTGTGATTCCAGCCCTGAAGTCCAAGTTGGTGTGTGCTACCTTGAGCGTTTCAAGCCCTTATGACAGAGGAGGAGCCAAAACGCAATAACTGATCTCAAGGATCCGAATCCCCAGGGAGTGATCTAATGGGAGTTTTAAATCCTCGGTGCACCTGCGCCTCCAAGAAGCAAACTGTACTGTGCGATTATGGCCATCGAGCTATGTTTACCGATTAAAGTATTTTATTTTAGTCAATCAAAATGGAGGAAATTAACATAGATTTGCCCCAGAGGAGTTCACCAAAAATATCTGAGTGCTGTCAGCAGGTCTTCCCTATGTTCATAGTGTACGGCACGGAGACCGTATTGACTGAAGCAGAGATCAAACGCCCTCATGCCGCACAGTTATCCTCTACCGGAACACGGAGCAAATGGCCTCCTAATTCAATCAGTGTCCTGCGCTGTCAAATCATGGGCTGCTGTGGGCTGAGCTCTCCAGACAGCACAGGGCCATTATCGGCTGATCGGGAGGCCTGTTACTGCGCTAATTGCTCTTTCGGAGAGCTGGACCACTGCTGACGGATACACTCCAATCTCTGCCTTTCATCTACTCTTACTGATCACAATCAGCTTGCCTTCCCAAATATTATCTGCCAAACAAAATTCAAAATTACTTCCCACATAAGGTCGAATTTATTTACCCATTTTTATCCCAGCAAAAAGACAGACGGAACCCAAAATTGCCAACAAAAGTGCATATTTAATCATCTCATACATCAAAAAGAATATTATCATACATACATATATACAGCAGCTCCAGAGTAGATTACAGGAGACAGTTAACAGTAAGGTTAAACCAGCTTTGTGTTATGTATTATATGGCTGCAAATCATCCAACTGTCCGTGGTGCCTACAAAGGCAAGCATTAATCATTGGTGTAACAAATTCAAATATTAGAAAAATGTTGCACAGGAGGGAATTGCATTCAGCATGTTTTCCAGGCCTCAAAGACACCAATGATGTGGGGTTTATTTCAGTAACACTAAATATAAACGTAACAACAACAAAAATCTCCACCGGGCACCTTTAAAGAGCCTGTTGCTGTTGATTGAGCAGACATCAGTGAAACACCTGCAGTAGACTGATATGGAGATAAAAACAGCAGCTGAGGGTTTTCTGACGGATGGGCTGTTTGATGTAGACAGGTGTACTTGCAGGTGACTCAGGGGGTCTGAGATTCAGGTCGGTCCATGAGGGACTTGATCCAAGTTGTACCGTTTATGAGTTTTGTGGTGGCTATGATGTACTCCATCCCGCTGTCTTCCATTTGAGAGAGGAAACGAAGAGCGGCTATTTCTGCATATGTCACTCCACCGAGGAAGAACACCAGCGTTGTCCGATTTTCCCCCTGCTGGCCTATACCACAGTAAAAAGAGACAAAAGCCATAGCTGATTTATTGAAAAGGGACATGGTAAATCTGTTAAATTTCTGCCATTGCTCACTTCGACAAAACACAACTGAAGGTAAAAAAAAAAAAAAAAAATGGCCAAAAGACGGTGCTGTGAAAACTCCCCCTCCCCCTAGATTAGAGTCCTCTATTATCACCTTTTACAATCCATTGTTCAGCAGGCATGTGGAAACAAGTCAACTGTCTAATGCCCAAACTCACAGTTCTAATTAGCACATTTCATATTGAGGGTATGATTAAATTCATTATTCACATCAATGCACCACACTTACTACTGCGAATATGAAAAGACGGAGTAAAATTTAAGGAAAGCACTGGTGGTCACCGTCAAACAAAGCACAGTAGGACTTTATTGAGCCTTCTCTTCACCACAGATAAACCAGACAAACACACCGACAGCGGCTCCGTGGCATTGTCAGCTTTTGTGCCATCAATCTGCTGCTCCTCTGCATTTGACTTAACGGAAACAAAGCCCATGTCTTATCTGTACGCACCAGCCAGGTGGTTATTTACTTTTATTCCGTTTAGTGGGCGGCAGAGCAAAAAAGCAGGCCTGGATTGTCACAGTGCTTACGTTTCTTATGGAGCCCGGCCGGCAGCTGTTGTCTCTCCTCAAAGTGTGGGCCGGGAAGCATCTTCAGCACTTCTTCGATGCTACGCCACCCGGGCCTGGCCAGTACCTGGGTCAGCCGGATGCTAAGTGGAGCATAGCCACTGTACACATAGGAGATGTCATTGGGGTTCTGAGGGGGTGAGAAAATAACAACGACACACAGTCAAAATCCTCTTCAGAAGTGCATGTGTTTCATCCTCAAAGAAGTTTCTTTAATGTCGTACCTGTTCATTGGCATCCTCCATCCACAGCTTAAGGGTTTTCCGAATAGTGGGGTAGTTGTTCCTCGAGCTCGTCTGTGGCTTCAAAAGACCCGACTTCTCCAGGTTGTTCAGTGTTAGTATGTGTTCATAACCATAGGTCTTTACAAAAAAAAATTAAGAAAGGCACTATTAAACATATCTGTCACCTACTAGTTTCCTCTGATTATTAATTAATTAATTAATTCACAAAAAGAGTACAAAGTAGTGCTATGCTATTTTTCTTTGTTAATGCAGGAGGGATGTATGGGCACAGACACACAAACAAATGTTACCTGTAGAATCTCCCTCTTGTAGTAGTCAAACACCTTCTGCTTAAGGCCATTGTTGCAGACTGACTGCATACACACCAGGCGTAGAATCTTGATCAGTGGATCCTTTTGGGCAATGGAGTCTTCTATGTATGTGTTCACCTGGATAATGGAAAAACATTTCAGAAATTTACAGGATAAATAGCCTGAAAGTATAAAACTTTTTTCCCTCTAAACAAAATATACCATTTGTCTAAATTCAAACCAGTAACACAACCAGAGGATGAAAAACAAATGCAATACAACATTTCTTATTTTATCATTTTAAACATGTTTTGGATTCGAGTGAAAGTGAAACTGTGAAACATTTGTATATAATAATGCTATAACAAGCTGTATGAGAGATTAATACCTTGTCTGTGTCGACTCCAGTCATAAACTCCTGCTCCACAGTTAGATTATCAAAGAAGGCCTCAGAAGCTGGAAAAGTAGACCTTAGTTTAATTTAATGTTAGCATACCAACACGTATTTGACAGCTTATACATTAAATGGTAAAAGGAAACTACCTATTTGAATAATCCTTACATTTTAGAGATACAGTAGAAAATGATAAATTACACTAATACAAAACAACCAAGACTTTAGAGGGTTTAAGGACAATATTTTCTTTCATCTGAGTACAGGCTATCCAAAGCTTTTTACAAACCAACAGGATTTATTTATTATGAAATATGGTTGAAAAATCTGTCCAAAATGCAATGAAAAATATGGTCAAAGGTGTATTGAGGAAAGAAAAGAAAACACAGGGTTGTTAACGCACTGGTGATGTCCTTGATCAGCTCTGCTACAGAAGTGTGGTTAGCCAGTGAGCTCCGTGCTGCCTGCATATGAGGCAACTGAGACACAAACTGCTTTATTTCTCCCACTGTTTTGGCATTATGGCGTTCCTGTAAGATGAGACAAACATATATCACTTTACTGGCAGAGAAGTCATTCATCACAAAAGGTCAATCATATTGCAGATTCGTAAATAAAATTAAACATAGACAATTAAAATGTACAGAAAACACGGCTAGATAGCTGTTGCTCCATTTTCATCATTATTATATTTGAAGACAAAAGCTGTTATAAACCTCCATCAGGTTTTTTTATAAATAAATTGCAATTCTCACAAAACATTCTCCAAACAGACACAATCAACTTTGAAAGCCTTTCTCATTAGAAGTTTCTTCCCCTACATGAGCGAAGAGCAGCCTGCTCCTGCTCACCGCCGTCCAGGGTCAGATCGCTTCATTGACATAGGTTTTGTTGAAGTCAGGGCATCCGAGTTCTAAGCTGATGAGAGGAAGCTACTATGTTTGGCCTCGTTAAGCGTTCAGCTGGAATGATTATTGCTTTAGCTTATCTCAAGGTGATTGTCATCACTTCCCTAACATCATGGATTTCTGTTAGAATCTTTGTTGTAAAATGCCACAGAGATTACAATCAGATTAGATCAGCAAGGATGTCTGGAAGTATACAACTGAGGCACCAAGGAAGTACCAAGCATTGTAGCTACATTAAAAAAATATATTTATGTGACTAGTAACCTTGTTTTTGCCAATTCAAAATGTTCCTGATGGGGTTATTAGTAATGAGTAATGAATATTGAGTCGACAAGAAAATCTAAGGACAGGCAGAAAGAAAGACAATTTGGGGGATGTCTTTTTTGGTAGGATATTACAGAAGGTGAATTTGCTAGGATGGGAAAAGTCGAAGAAAGACCAACCTCAAAGGCAGCAGAAATTATTTTGGCCTTCTTGCTCAGTGCTGCTCCGACAGCATTAAAATTTTTGTCTCGTATTTCTGCGTACAGTTCCTCTGCCGAGTTGAGCTGCAACTTCTTGGGCTCGGTGGGTAAATCTTTACTTGCTTCACCTTGCTTTTTCTGCGCAAACTTCTCAGGGGGCAACTTGACATAACCTGTAAAGCAGGAGGGATTACAAATGAGAACTGGCAATCTCCTAAAAAATAAAAAGCAGGTCATTTTGGATGATTATATGTTTAAATACACTGTTTAAATACACTTGGCTGCTAACAAGAAAAGCATCATGGGAAAGATTCACCCTCACCAAATTCAGAGTATGATGTGATGTAAAATAGCTGCAAAAAATGGACCACATATACTTGCCTATAAGCTGTAACCCAATACAGACCCTTTTTCTGTTCAAGTATCATGTTGCCCATGTCAACACCTTTCATTACCGTAAAATTGTTGCCACATTTACATAAAAATGGAGGATATACATCAGATAACTCAAAAAGGTTTGTTCTCACCATTATTAATTCCATAGATCTCGTCGATGAGACCCTCGTAGGTGAGCTGTGTGGCCACAGGTGTGAGCAGGTCAACATTACGGTCCAGGAGGAGCAGAGTATCGAACACGGGCAGGATCTGGTTTTGACTGCCCGCAAACTCCCTCTTCATCCTCAGCATCATGTTAGCAACGTGCTGAGAACAATCAGAGAATTTCTTTCTCAGACAAATGTGTTCGTCTGGTTGCTGCAGCTGAGCACCTTGCACCAGGTGCATTTATCAATTTCAATGCAGAGTAATTTCTATCAGTAATTTTCGTTCAGGGCCACTCCACCTCACACCACACTCACCCGTGCACATTCTCCTTTCCCATATATCTGTGGAATGGTGCCATACAGCGCCTGTAAGGTCATGAGGCCTTTGGCTGTGTGGTAAAGGCTTGTCTGATCATTTTCCAGGTAGCACTCCTGAATGAGACAAAAGAGAGCAAAAATATACGTAATGACCATTAGAAATATACTACAGCTACAAATTCGGCTGACGTATGAAATTCAAAATATTCCCTTCTGGAGATCTGACTAATTTGAACAACAACCATCCTTATGTCAAAATGTTATTGTGGTAAAATACTGTTTGACTTTGCTGGTGATTTTTAATCAGCTTAAGAGACAACTCATAGTGTAAAGACTTTAGCGCAGTAGGGTGGTTGGTGGTTATGTCTGATATGTGGAAGGTGAACACACCCTGAAAGCACTTTCATACTCCATGGAGAGCAGGTCACCATCATAGGGAATCAGGTCAAGGATGTACTCGTCGATGTTGATGAAGGAGCCCAGCACTCCCTGCTCCTTCAGCCGCTGTTCACACAGCATGCTCCGCCGAGGCACAAACAAAATGTGGAAGTCTCGCGGCGAATGCTGCTTGTCCTCACTGCACGGTGCACAATCCAGGACAAAAGGGTGAACTACGGTAAAAACAGAATTTAAAAAAGTGACAGAACAGGACTTGGACTATCTGACAATGGGACCAGACCTGCACACATTCTCAGCAATAATGTCCATAAGCTCCAGTCTGGGGCGGACGAAGAAGATGATATTTTTGACATCAGCAGAGGGGAGCCGGCCGCTCTTGAGGGTGAACATCTTTTCCACCTCATGTTCCTAAAAAAGCAACAACAACCCAGTGACAAACTTTTGTTTGGGATCTAGAGTTCCGATATTTGGTGCATTACTTTGCCTGGACGTTTGACACTTTAACTGGACCGTGTCTGCAGAGTTATTTTACAACAGAGGGCAGTTACCTTCAGGAGAGAATACTGAGCTATCAGTCCAAAAGGTCCCGTCAGATATTCGTCCCATACAATGGCCTGAAAAGCAACATGACACAGTTCAAGATTGAGCTAATGTTTACCATAAGAAATTGACACTGGCAATAAAAGAAACAAAGGAAGGCCTGCATATTTTTGGGATTAGAGTCAGCGGTTAAACCATATTTACTATCAAAACATTCATTTCTCCTCAAACAACCTGCGACGTGATGAATTTTGAAGGCATCCCCCGTGACAATGTTTAACGTCGAGGCTCGAGAGACGAGCTCAACTGTCGCCGTTTCCGCCATGTTCTGCGTGTTCGTGTGTTTCTTTACCTTGCTTCCTGCACATTTGTCCAAAAACTCCCGAAGCTCTTTCCGTGCCGCTTCTCTCAAAATGTTTAAATTAACGCGACCGTACGATAAGTGCGCAGCCATTTTTTTCTTTTCCTTATCAGCGACACAACTAATCAGGTGACCACAGCGCGTCCACTTTCTGGTCACGTGACCAAAGATGATTCAATGTGGAGATAGTTCACACCACAAGATGAAAATATTCAGTTACTGACTTAAAAACCTCCGGCCTATGTTCACATCCTGTCAATTAGTCCACACAGCTTTCAGAGGTCTAAACTCACAAAGAAATTGCAGTAAATTGCAGGTTGTCCCCCCTTTTCTTTCTTTAGCTCAAGCCTCTGGCTTGCTGGGCCGAATTCGTCTCACGCATGCGCAGTGGTTACCCGCTAAACAACTTCTCTAAAACGTGTTTTGGCAAAGTGTTACTGTCATATTAATGTAATAATCGCTTATTTTGGATGCCTTTAACATTTGTGGGTATATCTGAAGCGTCACCGAAAATGTTTTCCTAATTTTGAGTCTTCTCAAGGCCGGACACAAAAACGGAAGTACGAGGGAGTAACTCGCCTGGCTTGCAGTCTTTTACTGTGTGTAGGTGTGGCAAACATTAACCAAAGCCGCTACAATGCCAGTGATGAAGTAAATCTAGATTGTTTTCACAGTGAGTGCGCCCCCGCAGTGTTTTGTACAGTTTTCCAACCGTGTCACATAGTAACAACATGCAGTAAGGGGCACAAATTGCATCTCTCTGCTGCGGCGTGCAGCGTTTCATCCTTGCTTTGGCGCAATTCATATTCAACCCGTTAGATGGCGCGATGCCTCCATAGCAAGAATCAAAGAGTGGGAAATACACTGATGTTAGAATTTTAGCGGTTGTTACGTAGGGAATAAATTGCCGCTCCAAAACATTACATTAATCCAGGCCATTTAATTGGAAAGAACGTGACAAATAAATGTACCATCAAGAAACATTACAGTGTGTTTATTTCTGCCAAAAATATTTGAAGGTTTATGAAGGTTCATAGTTATGTGGGATAAAGAGAAACACACATTAAAAAGCAAGACGACTCTTTGGACAGGGCTGGAATAGTAACTCAGCTCTACAAGAAACCTATGCCTGTTCACATGGCAATACAACTTTCCGCAGCAATGTATCTTGTTGTAATATCACAGTAGCCTAATAAATCACCACAGTCAACACATCTCGTTAAACTGACAGTAATTTGTGACAGGTACAGTGACTCCATGGATAATGAGACTAATGTTGCCTCTATGCGCTTTTACGGAGACATGTGGATCAGGTGATGACTGTCCACTTAAGCATCGCTGTTATCACTTCAGATCCAGGGGTCTCCTTCCCAGTGCACCAAGGGCTTTCCAGCCCCCACGCAGGGTTGAAGACGAGTTCCCACGCATCGTGGACGTGGAGATCCGCTGTGCCTCGAGCAACAGACTACTCCTCCAACCTTGGCAAAGAGAGAGAGGGAGAGAAAATAAAACGCGTTTTGGTGACAGGCACCATGCGCAATGACTGACTCAGTGGTCGGATCCAAGCGCAGCACAGATATTTAGTCCGCATCATTCCCTGACAGCAGCCCGAGAAAGAGGGGAGGAGATAGAGAGGGAGCGAGCGGCAGGGCTGGATTCTCAGGTACGTTTCCCGATTTCCTTCGAAGGATTTGCAAACATTGCATCCTCAACCTAAAATTGCCGAGAGATTACTGCGTTTGGCCAGTGACTCAGTGCTTTAGAATGTCTCATTTACAAGTGAGATGAATGCAGCATTTCATTCACAGGAGAGAGGAGCTGGAATTGATCTCTTGCGAGGGACCACATTTCGCTGCTTGTATTTATTAATTTGATGGCACATATTCGTATTAGCTCTATGGACCATTTGCATGAAAAGGGGAGATTTGTCTATGTGTGCAGTGCACACAGAATGCACGGATCTGCTGCTAATTAACCTTTTGAAAGGTATCAGTTATGCAAATGACCATTTGATTGATTCCTTTGTTTTAGGGAAAACATGTTTTTTTTTTTACTGGAATCATTGCTTTGCAGCAGAATGTCCCTGTCATCCATGCAGAGACGTTGATGGTGCTGATTACCCTCGTATTTTGAATTCTTTCTCTGATGTACTACAGCATGCTTAAGTGTTATGCCCATGTACTCAGTGTATTCATGAATGGCTGATAAATATAACTCTGCATGTTGCTGATTTTAATCCCCCTCAAGATTAATTTAAACAAGAGTGGAGGCTGGCTGCACCACTGCGAGGTGCTTCCTTGTTGCAGATCCGATATTAAAAAACAGACCTGGTAAGTCATGTGGGAGATTGTGTGGTTGCGGCCCCTGGGCGTTGCTGCAGGATTTTTAGATCGCACACTTGGGCTTGGTGTGCCTGCAGACTACAGAAGGAAAAACATCAGAGATGCCTCCAAATGTTGATCTGGGCAGGGCAGCTCCCAACTCCGGCTGTGCCACAGGACAGGTGATTCAGTCGCTTTCTTGTTGTGGCGTTTTCTCGTCCTGGACCAGTGGGTTGTAACACTTGGCCGGTCAGAGCAGTGAGTGTTGTAAACAGACTTATTGGACCTGTCCAGTTCATCGCTTCTAGTGCTTGTCAAGAAGTAGGACAGAAAAGAGAAGCTGGGAACACACCTCCCAGCTCCACCATCTCCAACTCCCCCTTATAGACCTGAAGCATGGGGATTTAAATGGGGGGAGGGGAGAAAAGGCTGAATGAACGGTGTGAGATATCTGCAGCTGCCTCCTCTCACATGAGCAACCACAATAGTGATTGGACGACACCCGTATGATTCGGGTACCTCTCTCTCTGTATTTTTTTTGCCAACCTCACATTTTTCTCTGTACTGAGGAAGGAATTTGGCAAGAGCGAAAAGAGGAACATTTTTTGTTGGGTCATATGACGTAAAACAAGGGAAAACGAGACACGGAGAGCACAAGGAAACGTGGGTGTTTAGGGAAAAGGGGGAAAAAGATGGTGGCATGAAGTAAGTGCTCTGTAGGCAAACTGCATTATTTAAAGCAGAAGAATTCAAGGCATCTACACACATAATCCCATGTGTTCAGCATGTCCTCCTCTGTAACCATTCCAACTATGAATGTTAAGAACCAACTAAGCCAGCTGCATCATTCCTGACAAAGTACAACTTGATGATCCACTGACACTTCTTGCAGTAATACCCTGAAATGTGTCACGGGTACAGTCTACGACAAATGCATTGACTGGTGGACACACACACACACACACACGCACACACACACACACACATACACATACACACACACACACACTGCGTTTAATCATTCTGATTCTCATCCTCAGAGCTTGTTGTTTCCATGGCCACAGTTGGTAACACTGTGCACGACTTATGTTCCTCTGTGCTCTTAACAATCCATACATCAAGCGTAGAACCCAAATTTAATGGCATGTTGTACTCTGAATAGCTGTTGGTTTCTGTGCTCTGCTTTTGAGCATATTCGTTGGTATTTGTTGCAGTAGAGACATTATTCTGTAATTTGTGGCCAATCCTCAGAAGAGACTAGGGAGTGGCCTTATCTTCAAGTTCTCATCCAAGCGATGGATGAGAATCGATCCACTGGCCCGTCTGAATCTGGTGATTAGATCTGCCTAAATTCTGTGACATATTGGAAGAGACAGATGTAATTAATGTGGCCTTTAAACTAAGTTACCCCGAGAGAGCATGGAGTTAAAAATCCCAAACAAAATCGGGCTG
Organism: Scophthalmus maximus; assembly: GCF_022379125.1. Classification (NCBI taxonomy): domain Eukaryota; kingdom Metazoa; phylum Chordata; class Actinopteri; order Pleuronectiformes; family Scophthalmidae; genus Scophthalmus; species Scophthalmus maximus. The sequence continues at coordinate 17,816,234 of NC_061533.1, read as the reverse complement.
AGATCAAATCTGTGAACATCAACATATCTATAAGCAACATATCTTGCCCGTCCACCATGATTTATAGTGTCCGACACCTATATTATTATAATATAATCACTTCCATGCACATATTATAGATGTATTCATACCCTTGCCCCAGAGGTTCAGTTACGTTTGAACAAACTTTACATTTCAAGTCACAAAGCCGAGCTTCCCAACCTGTTTTTTTGTCTTTGTCTTTTTTTGTCTTTTTTTTTTTTGTTTGGCCACAGCTAATTTCTTGTGTGTTGCAGTGTTTCCAGACGAGAACAAGCTTCCATTTGCCAACGACATCCACTAAAAACCCCCAGGGGTATTGTACCTGCTAGATTGCTGCTGGGCCAAGTGGGAGGGTCAGATATCCGGCAGCTGAACGGTGCCAGATCCTCAAAGCAGAGCAACAAAGAGACAGGCTCACGGCCATCACAATGAGGGACTGATAATGAGATCTGACGGGTTCCTTCATATGTCAGGACCCATGTAGTTTATCTCAACAGACCACCAGCTGTAGGTTACCCTTTGGTTACTAGGAAAAAAAGATGCGTATTGTCCTTATAACAGACCGTTACTGAGCTGATTTAATGGCCCTGTCTGGCAGGATTTGTTTTTCCTCGAGATAAGATTGGAGGAAATTGAAGGAGCATGACTGGCCATTGCATCGGCAACCAGTTCTCAAAGTCCCACCGCGTACCTCTGGGGCATACAGAGGATGAATCACCATCAGCCTGGCAAATCTAAGACTCACTGCAGGCTCTGGCTGGAGTGCAGCTAATTGAGTGCTCCATGTCAGATAGCTCTTTACTTCTGTCGTTCCATAATAAGTTGTGGATACTAGAAGTCTTGGAATGACATCAACATTTTGGAGAAATTGTGCGTCAGCAGATCATTTTTCTGCAAAACTTTGAGAATGATTGCTGAAAAGGAGACCCACAGGATATGGGCTGCTCATTCAGTGCGCATGGTGTTGATTTAAGAATGAAAAACACTGCACCCCAAACCCCTTCAGGTCTGCTGGAGAGCACCAACTGTAATGGCAGGATAACAGCATGGTAGCCTGTTGCTCCCTGGAGGGTCTTTCCTGTTTGTTCTCCAACAATGCGGGACCTGGAGCCATGCCCACCTAGAGGATGTAGTAGTGGTGTGTATTTGAAATTCTACAACGTTCTCACATTTGAGAGGTGAAGAGTCCGCACAGATGGTTCCACAGATGGTCCCTGTTGACACCATCGTCTGAGAGAAAACATGGATAATTTGTCGACGCCACAGACCTAAAAGACCAACAAACATCCGTGCTGTTTCCCAAAATAGAGTGAGTGTATTCTCAATCTGTCTGGCCCTCTGTCTTTTTCTGTCCCAATCTGAGGCGAGTACATACACTGCGTTCTAATACCTTTAACAGTGAAAGGCAATGAGGGTGGGAGCTGTAAATAATTAAATGCTGAGTGATGCTTTTCCCCCTGCAGTGGAGGGCTTCTTGGTGCAGTGCTTTACACTCTTGCCCCGGCCCTGGCCTCAGTGTGTTGGCATCTCACAGTCCCCGATGGGGGAGGGATGGAGTTGTGCCGTTCAACTGGGAGTGGGCGGCTACTCTCTTTTTTTCTGGACCTCGTCTCCCCACTCGCCCTGCTGGTCTGGTGTGTGAGCATTCGACACCAGCAGCTGAATACTGTGAAGAGTTAGTTATTTTATAAGATCAAATGATCCTGAGATTTCGGACCAGTGTGCGCAGACGGGGCAATGTAAATTAATTATTTAACTAACTATTACGATTTCTATCTGTCAAATATGAGAAATCAATGATGCATTTTAATGATGCTTGTAATTCTGGTATGTACAGGACATAACTTAAAAAATAATGCGATGTGTGCTTGTTCAAAGTTGGCCATGCAGTGTGACGATCTAACTGCCCACACATTAATATTCATACAAAAATAATGCTAACATGCCGTCCCAGTGGCCAAGAGAATAACATGGTGAAGGCAGGACTTATAGGGACCAATATGAGCACGGATGGTGTCGTTTTCTATCGCCATTACACTGTGAAATCTACTTTAACATCATAATGACAGGTTTAAGTAAAATTTTGTCTATTTCCACTTTCTATTGGCATTAAATTCTTTATTCAATCATAAAAGCCTTGTGCTTATAAGTAAGGCATTGGTTTCTGAGTGAAAGTGTACTAGTATGTCTGAAAAGGAACTTGTGGACTAAGAGTTAACCCTGCTGTATATTTGTAATAAACAACTTGAACGCTGCCTTTCCCATGTCCAAAAGATTTTTATATAGGAATTATTCTCCTTTTTACTTCCGATTGGCTCTGTATTTACATGTGAATGAAGAAGTCATTAAAAAGAGAGAAAAATGACTTTTTTCCAGTCTTCCCTCCTCAGGCATTATGTTCTACATCACCAAAGGACTTAAGTAGAAAATATAGACCAGCCAAGACTCTCCTGGATCTCAGGCTGCGCTCTGTTTCATAATACATAAAACAATCAGAGTTACTGTCAGGCCGGCTGGTCGAGGGAGAAAAATTATAATGGAAGTAATTGCTATTTTCCTTCTCTTACAGCTGAGCTAGTTACTTGTAGCATTGTGAAAAATTGTGTATGGGTTGCAAGATTATTTTAATGGGAAAATGCAGAGTGTTAGAGCTGATGAAACATTAATGGCCACTGCAACCAGAAAAATGATGTGTATGGTTTCATCAGGATTATGAAATCATTGGTAGGGAGACTATATGCTGTGCTGATATGAATATCAATTGCGGAATCTAATCAGCATCAGCACCTTGGAAAAGGTTTTGATTAAAAGTGCTGATCTGAGTCTACAGGGACTCGGCAGTGGCCAGTGGTAGGGAATGGTGAGCGATTGAATGGTGGCTACAGCGGCGCTTTAAGTTGGCCTCCATTATACCTAAGTACGTTTTAGCCCGGGGCATCTAATTACAAATTGTGGCTCGATGAACGATAAATTAAACTAAAATGAAGTCCGGGGCCTTGCGTTCATTGATCTGTGATTCTAACCCATTTTAGAAGTGTCCCTCTTGGCGAGGGAATTGTTGCCCTAGTATTTAAGTGAAGCACCAAATTGTGCCATTACTGTGTATCTAATACATCTGCAAATAGGCCACGTAAGAGTAGCAGGGTTTTAAAAAATCAGATGAATGGCACAGTTGCTTTAAACAAAGTCACACTGACTCGTTTTACTTATGGATTGTCCCTTAACAATGCTTTTATTGTTGCTTTTAACTGTAATCGTTATTAATAAATAATCTGTCTACTTTTTTAGGATGGTTTCATTCATCACTTAGTCGATAAAATGTCAGAAGACAGTGAAAAATTACAATTTTCCAGAGCCCAAGGGGACCTCTTCCAACTGCCTGTTGAGTTTGACCAACATCCCCAAACCCACACATATTCAATATCTACTTATATAAAAACCCCAAAGAAAGTAAAAGGAGCAAATTTGTCTTTGGCCCCTTTCTATATCGACAAATCATTTTTCACATTGTTTTATGTTGATCTCAGTACAGGGCAGATGACTCTCTCCGTTCCCTCTTAAGCTCCCAGCACTGTATCCAAAATGATCCATGTTGGATCAATCCATCAATACCTTGCTGCGTTGTTGTCAACTGCTTTCCTCGGTTCTTGTTTCCACAAGCAAGGATTAAAATCTCGAAAAATTATCTACAGTATGATCTATAGTAAGGGGTCATACATCTTCTATTGAAAATCATTTAGTCATATATATCATATCGTATATACCTAGTTACTCATGCTGAACAATCAGCTGATGTATCCAAGGAGAATCCATGACTGTGTTTCTTAAAATGGATGGAAGATGTGTAGGGCAGACTCTAGGAGTTGTGTATGCATCCATCACTGAAGATGCACAGGTGCAGATTTGTATTGAACGTTCTCTCAGGCCCCTGAATAAGGACGCTGGTTTCTAAATTGATCCTCACCACCTCGGTGTCACATTTTGCACGGGAGAGATCCTGCTTGGTGGATGACTTACGATGATCATGACTTGTCTTGAGTCGACGCTCTCCCTCTGGTCTCTCCTGTTGTCATCTCATGATCACGTGATCTGTCACTAGTCGTACCTGGTGGGTTTGTGGACACTGTTGTGTGGTTGCTTGCACAGTTTCCTGGGCGCCACCCTTTGTTGAGTGACACCTCACTTCATGACATTTTGGGGGGGGGGGATGACCACCACCACCTGACTGAATCATCTTCCTTGGGAGTAAACGTATGAGTATTGCACCACAGATGACGCAGATTAGCTGCATTTATAACCTCAATGGCAGAGGATCACAGTGGTGTCAAAGCTGTAGAATCACAAGGATCTGTGTTGACGTTTTGGGCAAGATAGTCCATTTTAATTGACCTTATGTACATTTTTGGATATGTACACTTAAAAGCCTTTGAGATGTTAACCCTCTCTGACTGAACAAATAATGAAACTACGCAGAACATCAAAGCCTGACTGCTCTTTATGAGAAAAGTGTGGATCTGATCCTCCAGAGTCTTCCTCCTGAATGCTAATTGGATCCCCACCTCAGCAAAGAGTGCTCGTAAGTGATGCAGTCGCATTTATCCCCAGCACCGGAGAGCTCTGACTCGTCTGAGTCAGTGATTACCAAGCCCAAGTCTGGATAACCCCCTCCCATCTGTCTCTCCCCATCCAGGACAATCACGCTAGACTAAAGTGGGATAATTCATTTTGCCAAGTGAAAGCGGGCCGTGCTCGAGAGCCTCGGTGTCTACAATATACACTTCACAGTCAGATGTGATGTCGTCAGATTGCGGCTGAAAAGTGTGTGTGGGGGGGGGGGGAGACATATTCTCCCTTGATGCCTGTTCCGGCTGAATGCAGCAGCAGCTTCATAGGGAAAAGCCCACACCCAGAGTGTCTATTGATAGCACCAAAAAAGTGTTGTTATTCCCTGAGTCCCGCAGGCAGTGCAGCAACAGATTAGAGCTCAAAAAGGTATGTTGCCTGATGTTACGCAGCATAATACGAGCAGCTGACTGAGGGAGACAGCGGCGCACCCCCCTTCCCTTTTCACTCCGTCTTTCACTTTCACTGAGGTTCTCTGGTGCAAAGATTTACTGCCGTGAAAAGCCGTAGACAAATGAAAATATATTGATTTTCCTTTTAGCGTAATCAGTATGCATTCCTCACTGTATCTCTCCCACTCTCTCCAACACTGTACCTACACTTTTCTCACCCTACACCAGCACAATTCTCAATATTTGAGGCTCCCAAGAAGCCTTTGTTCGCCTTGTTGCTCCTTTCCGGAGCCAGCTGATCTTCTCCGACTGCTGGTGTTTACCCTCAGGACACTACTGTATTTTTATGCCTGAATGGTGTATTGTCTGAAAGCTCAGTTGTACAGAGACACACACACACACACACACGCGAACACACTCTTTCTCAGCAGACTTCAGTGATGTCTGTTGACATCTTTGTGCCATCTTTTCCTTGTCACTCTGAGATTAAATTACTTTGCTGCTGTATCATATGGATAAGGGCTCTGAGAACCTTCAAATAGCTGACAACTCACTGTTTCCCACTGTAATCATTAGCGCTGCTGGGATGTGCTGTCGGCCCGTTTGTGCACAAACGACTGCAAGAGCTTATCTCCTGTCATCGAGTGTGTTAAATACGCGGATAACACGGCCTTTCTGTAGACTGCTCGGCGACAGTGACTCTCTTCGAGACGACAAACAATCCAGTCTCTCGATTTCACCACATCGTATGACAGTTACAGATCTCAAACGCAGCCTCCCCATGACACACAACCACACACCCACATCGCTCCGCTTCAACCGACCTACTATGAACAATCGGAAAACATCCCTGTCGATAAAAGCTCACCTCCTTTTCCTGAATATGATCATAAACCCCTCGTGTGGAACCATCTGTTTCTTCCAACTGGAAGCATTTCCTCACATTTTCACATACAGCTGCTAGAATAATTGTGCTCGACGACCCCAATTTGTGAAACCTTATCTCCTCAGCGCTTACGTATAGAAAGTGCCCATGAATTTAAAAGGCCTCAGACAAATCTGGTGATAAACATACAGGAGGGCTCGCTTTGGCGTCAGCGGTTGTCTTAGCAATGTTTTGCCGCGTCCATGTACTGGTCGAATATCTCTCTTGGTAAAGAATTGGATAAAACATGTTTGGCAAGAGGAGATGTTCCTGATTCGGCTGTAAAATTGGCACCAGGAAAATGTCCTTACATTTCCTCTTCTCGTTGGTATTTTGTCGCTATTTCAGTTTTGGGATGTACATTTATAAGAAACAAGTAACTTCAGGGGGTAAAAGGGTGATTATTACTTTTCCGCAAGCGATAACTCATTTTTGTTTATTCTAGAGGTCGTTTGGCTCAAGATGATTACGAATTTGAGGTCATCGCACATTTAATTTAGCCTTAAATCAGTGTGGCAATTAAACGCAGTGTGTCTGGTGAGTTGCCAATTGAAGGTCAGTACCATCCACGGTGGCAGTAGAGTGAGTGCTGCATAAGCGTGTGACAAGGATAAATGATAGGTGTGCGGGAAGGTTTTGACAACGACTTCTGACTACACCTGTTAAAATAGTTCATTCCTGACCCAAATCAAGAACTCTGCATACACAGTTGGCATCTTTTCATGACATCAGTTCAAGTTTCATTGACCAGTCTGTGCTCTCTTTCTTTCTATCACCCTGCAGAGTGTGATAGTGCAGCATGACGGACACGGTGATGAGCAGCAGCTCAGATCGCTGGATGTCCAACGACCGGCAGAGGAACATGCATTCTAGGTAAGCATGACTGTCAAAACAGCTCCTTACTGTTGACTGTTTCTAATGGGGAGATCAGCGCTAAACCATGTCCTCCTTTGTTCCGCCTGCATCGCTCTGATGTTGTGGTCCGTGACACAGTGAGAAAGAGCAGTAAGTAGATCGACTCCTACTCCACCTTGCGTTTCGTGTGTTTCCGCTCTGTAACTGTGTCGTGTGTTGATTCTGCATATGCATGTTCATTTGGTTCACTGGATTGGGGATCATTTAATAAAAACCACAGAGGTAGTGTAATATCAAGTGGAGAATATGTTGACTGACAGGGGCAACTGGACCACGCAGCCAGGCCCAGGTTCCGGTCCAGACCTGACTGACGAAGAGAAAGAGATCATAAACAGCGTGATCGCCCGTGCTGAGAAAATGGAGGCCATGGAGCAGGAGAGAATTGGGTAAGAGAATATGCAAAGCGTGCAGTGGTTGCTCCGATATGTGTATATAAGAGAAAATTCCCCTGTTGAGATTGATGACCTGCACACATTTGGACCCGGGGATACTTGTGGCAGACATTTTTGAGTAAGATTTCCCCCTGTGCTGCTACAGGCGCTTGATAAACCGTCTGGACGACATGAAGAAGACAGTGTGTGGGGACGGATTATCTCGCTGTTTGGTGTGTGGGGAGCAGCTGGGCTCACCTGGGGTCAGCTCAGTAGTGTGTGAGGACTGCAAAAAGGTAGGTAATGAGTCAGGCAGGTATTACGAGACAAAAATTGACACACTCCTCTGCTGCAATGAACACAAAAGTGACATTGTGCTGTATGAGCTGTTTATTTGTAATACCATTGTAAATAGGGAGCAGTAGGGTAATCTTTATTTTCTCCTGTTGTTCAGAGCATGTGTACCAAGTGTGGTACACAGTGTAGCAGTCGGCCACGCGCTGTGTGGCTCTGCAAGATCTGCAGAGAACAGCGAGAGGTGAGAGTGCTTTACACTAGTGAACAAATAAAACGATTTAATTGTTTGTTGGACAGCCTATGAAAGATATTTATATATTTATTAATTTGATTTTTTTGTCTGTTTTCTCAGGTGTGGAAGAGGTCTGGAGCCTGGTTCTTCAAAGGTTTTCCGAAGCATTTCCTGCCATCACCCATGCCACTATCTAAAGCAAGAGAGGCCGGAGACCAGGATGCAGCAGAGCCCCAGGGGCCACCAGCTCCTGGGCCAAGGGACGCAGGGACCCAACCAAAACCTGCAGGTAGACACATTTACCCCCCTCATCTTTGGCCTGGTCTTTGTGAATCTTGACATTCAGGTGCTTATGCCCATTTTTGATTGGCCTGCAAGATTGTTGTTCCAAGCAATTGGTTTACATTACTGTATGTCTGTCGTAGGCCAGTAAGAGTCAGGGTCAGGCCCCTGCCTGTGAGCAGAAAGATTCAGGCAAGTTTACCACCTGAACTGTAAGGAGACAAACTGAATACTTTTCTCAGTTTGCTGTTAGGGTTTTAAGCTCTTTACAACATTCACCATTTTCCCAAAGTCCCATCATGCCATTCAGGTTGCATACATATATAATTTCAGACAAGTCAAAACAAACACCTCTCTAACCAACACATTTTTTGATGATTACATTTTTTTTTGAATCAGTCTCCTTAGATCTGCATCTGCACACGTCTTATTGCAGTCCCACCTCTCATTGCTCTCTTCCCAACCATCAGACCTTTTATCTGCTTCCCAAATTTGGCAGTACCGCCCACCGTTGCAGAGGATGGGGGTTGAAGAGCTCAGTGAAGCTGTAGGAAGGTGCATGCTTGTGACATGGGATGAGCATCCAGGTGGTGCTGGCATGATGGGTTCCACTGTACCATTTCACACTTTCAGCGTGATTACCTGTGCAATGTGAATGTGGATGGCGTGAGCAGACAAGCAGACTTTATAGACGCTGCATGTACAGTAGTCACAGCTTATTCTAATGTATGTAGGTTAATGCGTTTGCAACAAGAAAAGCTGCAACATCAAAAGTATGCAGAGAGAGAATTATATATTCCACTGCAGTCGGAGCCTGAAGTGGTGTGATTATGTGGCTCCCTCAAGTATAGTGTGTGTCGGTGTGTTTACTGTATTATGCTATTCATGCTTAGGCCCAGACTCCCAGGGCCGTGCTGGTTACCCACCTGTGGCCCCTAAACCATCAGTGCACATGGCTACAGGCGGGGCTGGCCCTCAAGAGGCGGGGCAGGGCAGCCCAGTGGTGATGAAGAAGATGGTTCCAGTTCAGAGCTCCAGACCACAGCCTGTGGCTCAGCAGGGTGAGGCACAGATGGGACACCATCCCTTGCTCGTGTACTTGGAAACAGTCCCAGAGATTATCAAAACATTGCAGCCACCAGTGGTCTCATTTCCTGCAGTCTCACCTGACTGAATGTGGTCGTAGGTCCAGTGGCTGGAGATGGAGGTGCGTTCTCCACCCATGCAGCTCCTCCAGACCAGAGAGCACCACCTGCAGCAAGAGAGGAGAGGAGGCAGCCCGCTGCCTACGGTTCCGCTGCCGTCCGACAGCAACCTCCCCCAGCTGAAGAGGAGGAGGAGGCCAACGACTATGACTCCGATGAAGCCAGTGAGTGATCTGCTCACTCTTCTCAGAGTGATGTGGCTGATAGTCATGTGGTTTGATTTCACTTGATGTTTGGTTTGACATTAATGATTTCTTGGATGCTTCAGTTTTTTCCTTTTTCTTTTAATGAAGAGAAACATGATATTGTCACGCAGGATACAGTGTCAGGCATAGATGTCCTTAATTTGGAAGCATTTATGTTCCCCTTAGGGATTCTGAGTCATTCTGTTTTTGATGCTTGATTCTGCCTTTTAGTCTGCTTTTAATAATTCATCTATAAATTGCCTGATAGTTCGAGCAAGCTGCAAGTATTGTTCTGGCCCCATCTATTGAGCTGGGTAGAAAATGACAAATGATGAGCACCGTATGTTGTCGAAGCATGAAAATCAATATCCAAGGAGCTAAAGCGGAGGAAGTGTGTATCAGTGAATCGCTAAATCAATAGGGATTCATAAGCTACAGTGCATTAGGAAATCATGCAGACCCCATTTCTCTTTTTTTACATTTAGTATTCTTTTTATGCCATCAATCTACACTCAAAACCCCATTATAACATAGTGTAAAAATAAAAATTTGAATTTTTTTGGGAAAATAATGAAATAAGAAAATCTAACATATATCACATAGACATGATTGATTGGGCATGGTTTGTAAAGGCACATACCAATGCATATCAGAGTGAAAACCAAGCCATGAGATCCTGTGTGGAGAAACGTCCAGAAGGACAACCAATTTTAACTGTCCTCCAAAGAGTGGCAAAGAGTATGAATACTTATGACAATGTTATATTTCCATTTTTCATTTTAATACATTTGCGACATTGTGTTTTTCACTTTGTCATTATGGGGCATTGAGGGGGGAAATATCTTTTAGGCTTAAGGCTGTGAAAAAATGAGGAAAAAGTGAAGGGGTGTAAATATATATATCCCATATCCCATTTTACTGATGAGAGTGGTCCCATGCCATTTTGATGTTCTGTGCCTGAAGCGCCAAGCGGCCTTTATTCGCTCTCTGGGGGTTGCGTGTTCATTTATTTTATTGAGATCTAGGAAAATGGAGCTGAGCAAATAATTTAAGATTCAACGGGGCTATCTGGATATAGATTCCCCTCGCGATGTATCCAGTCCCCTGTGTCGGGAGTGAAAATGGCAGAAATAGCTTTTACGGGGCTGATGGTGAGAACAGTTGCTGTGGTGTTTTTGACTGGTTTCAGTGGCAGTTATATCTTCTTCAGTTTTGTGTTGAATGTCATGCCAGAAAAAGTTAGTTTTATAAATGATTCATTTTTTTTAATAACAAATGACCTTTGATTATTTTGTCCCTCAACAGCTGTGCTAGGCAATGAAACTCCTCCAAAGAAAATGTGTGTGGGCAGCACTTAAGTTTTTTTTTTTTCTTAGCCAGAATGTCTTTTCTGAATGTCTTCCTCTGAGACTTGCTTATTTGATTTCTTTTATATCACTCACCCCTGCTTTGCAATAAACATTTTCGGCTTACAATCTGTTTACTTATGGTAAATAGAGAGCTGTAAATGTTTCATTGGGAATTTCGTGAATCCGGGGTGAAGAACTATTCCTAGAATTTATTGTTAGAATTTCCTTGTTGTCCATTCTGGACTGGTGCTTCATTCTCACTTCTATTCACGAGTTGAGTGTTTTAATTACAAGAGCATCTTCCTCTTTATATGCCCGTTGTCCCTTTTTTAATTTTTATTTATTAAGGGGCAGACTTGCTGTCTCATTGTAGTCTAATGTGATGACTGGTCTGGGTTTTTTTCAGCCACTCTGGGCTCTCTAGAGTTCAGTCTGCTCTATGAACAGGAAAGCAACAGCCTCCACTGTAGCATCCTCAAAGCAAAGGTACTGCTACTCTCCTCCCTCTGTCACGCAAAGGAACAATTACAGTCAAGTGGTTTGTGTTAAAAAGCTCCTGAATGGCACTTTAGCCTAATTGCTCTCTTCTATTCGCAATGGTGTGATGGACACCGTTCTCTGTTTTTCCTCAGGGACTGAAGCCCATGGATTCAAATGGACTGGCAGATCCTTATATCAAGCTTCATCTGCTGCCAGGGGCTAGTAAGGTAAAAGACGCACCTTTCCTACATCAAGCTTTTAACGCCGGATTGATCACCTTAATATCCTGCTCAGCAAAACGGGAAGGGTGGTGATTTTAGACCCTATTGGATGGTGAGGCATTTTACGCCAGCTCGAGTCTGACACCTTGTGGTTTAAATTAGCAAATTTCATAAAATTGACATGAGGATGATGTGTAGACATAGATCCTGAGAAAATGACGTTATTGTGAAGGTATATGATTTGTGGAATGTATTTATACTGTGCAGTAGTAGAGAATGGGGGGGGGGGGGGCAGTTCTGAGGTTCGATGGGAAGCAGAACCAAGTAGATTCTCACTGTGATAAAACAGCACAAACCACTTTCCATTTCCTTGTCCTGACCTAACCCACATCAAACAGTCTAACAAGCTGCGCACAAAGACCTTGAGGAACACCCGCAACCCTGCGTGGAATGAGACGCTCACCTACCACGGCCTGACAGATGAGGACATGCAGCGTAAGACCCTCAGGTGGATACTTTCCCTCAGACACTCACTGAGCTGCAAGCAGCGGCCCCATATTTATGTCTCGAACTTCACCTGCCCGCAGTTGACTAGTCTGAGGGTGTAACAGGTCTGTGTGTTTAAGACTCTTTTCTTTTCCTCAGGCTCTCTGTCTGTGATGAAGACAAGTTCGGGCATAATGAGTTTATCGGGGAAACCCGCGTGGCGCTGAAGAAACTCAAGATGAACCAGAAGAAAAACTTTAACGTGTGCTTGGAGAGAGTTGTGCCCGTGAGTAAAACTCAGTTACACTCAAGCAACGCTTTGTTCTCCTCGTTTCAACCTCCTGTTGACTGGCTCTAATCTCGTTCCCCCGCTCGCAGACGAAGAAAACTGCAGCAGCCGGGGGAGCCAGAGGCATCGCTCTCTACGAAGATGAGGCAATTCTTTTATTTCCAAGCATGTCTAAACGTGGCAGATTCCAACAGAAGGGTTAGATATAAATCTTATCAAGAATCCCACTGAACTATTATTTCTACACCTCTGCTCTGTCTTAGCCGGGGAAAGATGGCGGAGAGGTTGAGGAGCGTGGTCGGATTCTGATCTCCCTCATGTACAGCACCCAGCTGAACCGTCTGCTTGTGGGTGTTGTGCGCTGCGTTCACCTGGCTGCCATGGATGCCAATGGCTACTCTGACCCTTATGTCAAAATGTAGGTGAAGCAGGATGGGAAGTACATTCACACTGTGAATGTGTGACTCCTGGAATTGCATAAGCGAACTTCTATATGTGTATATGATTTGCAGATGTCTGAAGCCTGACATGGGGAAGAAGGGCAAGTGCAAAACACAAATCAAAAAGAGGACCTTGAACCCAGAGTTTAATGAGGTCTGTAAGAGTTCATGGTGGAAAAATGAAAAGAAGACCAATGAGCTTAATCACAATTCATTATTTGATCAGTGTGTTTACATTTCTTGGCAACTAACAAACTGTCTCGATCAAATGTCAGGAATTCAGCTATGATATCAAACACAGCGAACTGGCGAAGAAGTCTTTAGACGTCTCTGTGTGGGACTATGATATCGGAAAGTCCAACGACTACATCGGTAAATGCTTGATCGGCATCGCTGCTTTGATGCAATCAGAATGAAATGCTCACGTGCACCCCTGCCTTGCTTTTCACGCTTCTCTCTTTCTTCCTGACAGGCGGATGTCAGCTGGGCATCACTGCCAAAGGAGAGAGGCTGAAGCACTGGTATGAGTGTTTGAAGAACAAGGACAAGAAGATTGAGCGCTGGCACACCTTGTATAACGAGAATCACGTCGCTAGCGATTAACCACCTGCCCACCCATCCAACTACAGCATGAGCTAAAACTTATCCTCCCCACTTGGTTTGTGTTCATCTCCTGAAGCACTTTTTCTCCCATTTTGTTGCGTTTATCTATTTGTTCTCTGCCTGATCATCATACAGGAACTGCTCGCACCCATCCTCTTCCCCCGATGTAGTGTACTCTTCTTCCCTGTCCTCTTATTAACAATTACCCTTCCTGTGCTGATCCATTATCTGCCTCTCGGACAAATCGTGGCATCAGTGAATTAGAACTTTCATTCATGTAGGTGAGACGTCCGTCACTGAGCAGCTGCGTAAAGACCACCATGCCTGTCGGTGATGTTATATAGTGTGCTGAACTTGAAATATTCTTTGCTAAAGGAATAAGAGTTTGAATTGCAATGGCACAGAACAAAGAAAAGCAATATGTTTTGCTGTCAAAAAACAATTTTCAGGCTCAAAAAATGCCTCAATTGAGCATCGCGGCTGAAATTCATTCGACAGTCAGGGTATTATTTTGAATCTTTCACGTGATTTCATTCTGCTTAGTGTAAAATGTGAACTGTGTCAGCATGCCAAGCCACAGACATAAGCAAACACGCAGCTGCACCTTAAAATATTTCAACTGTGCCCACTGTCCTGAACATGTATATTTCCATGAAGAAATGTTTACATACTGATACATTGCTCAGGTTAGTATAGACATCTGATATACAGATGATGCATAAGTCCGTGGACCATGAGCTCGACGAACCTTGCATCAGTCGCTGTTTATTTGTGATTTCAAATTATAGCACACCTAGTCAAAGATTATGAGTTCTTATGTACGGTTATTGAAGCTGTGGATTTTAGGTTAGTGGGAATTATTAACTGTGATTGGAGAAACCGAAAGTAAACGAAGATGTTTATTTTTCAGATTATTTCTTAGCTGTGCTTCAAAATGGCAGGGGGAAAAAAAACTCCTGCTCCTCCTGCTATACCTCTGCTCTTCGGAAGCTTGCGGTTCCCTCTGACACCTCAGAGGTTTTCTACTGCACTGTTTACACAGTCGAGTTTCTTACAGGTTTCCCGAAAAATTAAATCTGGCTGCTCACCTTAACAAAGAGAGAAGGTGCAACAGGTTATGTCATAAGTATGTGCAGCTTTTACCTGCATGCACTGTGCCTGGGGCAATCGAGGCCCACATTCACATCAATCCTTTGCACAAAGGCACTTCGGCCCTCTGCCACATCCCAGTCACTCAAGGCTTTAGTGTGCATCTGTTCACTAATCACAGCAAACCAAGGAAAGCACACCTTACAAAGTGGAATGACCTCAATTTATACAGCGGTTTGTGAGTTGTTCCAATGTCACAATGATGAAAAAAAAAGAAAACCTATGCATGAAATGTCTTGTGCTTCAAGATATATATATATATATATATATATATATATATATATATATATATATATATAAATAAATATATATATATATATTTACTTTGTAAGAAATTAATGCTATTGTAATTCCATTAATGTTTACACCTCCTCCCCATGACATTCCTGTTAATACTTTAAATACAAGAGGACATATGCTGCATGACTATGACGACTATCGGTGTAATCAGAAGAATCTGGTCTGAAAGCCTTCACTGGATAGACTTATGATAAACTAAGTACATCGACAAAAGATCAGACTTAATCCAACTCTATCAGTAGCAGACTTAAAAGATGAATCTCACTGTTTGAACGAGACTTTCTGTGCATACACATTCAAAAATATCTCCAGTGTCTTTGTTTCCTCCGTACAGCCGCTCTGCCCCCCTGTGGCAGGGATGGAAACAACCAACCGTAGCATCACACAGATGTTCTCCTCCAGCCGCAGTGATCACAACATGATGATCGACAAATGATAATCCGTCTTTCATTTTGTTTAGATTTTTTTTGTTGTTGAACAGGCTTCTCTCCGAGCTAAACCTATAGCTGTCTTCTACATGATTCTGCCAGTTTAGTGGAATGTCCTTGGTTTATCTCTGTATTTGTAAATAGATAGTGCATGCATGGGATTATGTATGTTTGCAAATAACTTTGCATGTAAAGATTTTGCAGAGAGTTTACACAGATCAATAAAATCTAAAGGAAAAAAAACGAGTCCGTGTGTGTGTGTGTGTGTTTGCGTGTGTGTGTGTGTGCGTGATCACAGGAGACGAAAAGAGATGAACATACTGTGTATTGTGGTGTGTTTGACTGGTGGCTCTTTTGGACGGTGGTCATAGAAACTAGTAGCACGCGCGTCCTCGTGGACGCTTGAAAATGTCGTTATAACTTTATTGTGATGCCATATGGCGTTAAAAAGAGAAAGAAATCCCAACTGAAGCCACAAAATCAAAATGTCTGTTTTATGTTGCCACATCAGCCGCTGTGAACACAGCTCTGCACCTCTCTGCCTAGTACCTTCCTATACGGTGAACATGGTCATCCCCTTGGAATGTACAATCATCGAACATGCATGCACACAAACTAAAAGAAAAGTGAGCTCACGGCGTCTCATATTTCCGACGAGCCTCACCACCTGCAAACCAATGAGAGGGACCTCCGTGCGAGCACCGTTCACACACTTGCCCCTGCACTCAACACTACTGCTGGTCTTCAACAGGGGTTGTTGTTGTTGTTGTTGTTGTTGTTGTTGTTTGTTTGTTTTTACGCACCGAGATGCACAGCCGACTCATCCGGCAAGTCCTCGTCTGCGTGTCATCCCTCCTTCTGTCCGAGCCACACGATGTGACGGGAGCGGGTCTCTCCTGCGTCAGAGCGAGTCCGGCCCGTGGCGGGCGGACGCGCGTCGCGTTCCTGCGCGAGGACGCGGCCGGCGCACACGGAGGCGCGCGCTCCCTGGACTCCACCGTGTGGTCCGGGGACATGCGGCCCGTGACACGCACACAAGTGCAGGGCAGCCGCGTCGCCGCGGAGGGACACCTCGCTCTCTGCGGCGCGCAGGGCCCCCAGACCACCGCCCGGAGGCTTGGTATCAGCCTGCCGGAAACGCTGGGTGCTCCCTGCGCGCCGGCCTCCCCCAGCGCGCCGGCGTCGCCCAGGCGCGCGAGAAGGGACGGGGCCGGGGGCAAAGCTCGGAGGAAACGCGGCTGGCTGTTCCCGGGAACGCTGTGGTGCGGCAAGGGGAGCGAGGCGGTCCGATACGAAGATTTAGGTGAGGACGCCCAACATTAGTTTTCTACCTTTTCCCCTTGATGACTAAGCCTGTTTGGTACAGGCTGATGGATGGAAGAATTGGTGAATGGGTATACAACTTCCATATACAATACCCTTACAATCATAGGAAGTCTACGGGCCCTCCTGAAAGGATGTAAAATACAGACCCACAAGGGTTTTAGGACCCCTCCACCTGTGTGCCCCCCAAAATCGCCTGCACCAGAGCTTCAGATTAATAGAAGATGACAGGAGTACAGTATTTCAATCCCCAATCCTCACACCATTAAATGATACTTTTTCACATGCCGTTTTGAGTTAAAGTTTTGTCGACCATTTCGTTGAATCATCTACTGTATAGGCTTGAACATAATCTGTTTTCATTTTAGTCCGACGTTGAAAAGTCTGTAAAGTTGAATTGAAATTCAACATTCCTGGGACAATATCTCATGGGTGTAATTATGCCAAAAATTCAAGACAAATGAGAAGGAAGGTTGTAAGAAATATAATGAGAAAGGCTCCTGGGCATCACTTCTTAGAGATGATCCTCGGTAGGCTCTGTGTCTTTTCAAAATAAATATCTTTGTTCTTACAACCAATGCCTTTTAGATTTTGAACCATTTTGATTTTAATCAGGTAAAAGACCTCTGCTTGCAACCGATGCAAAGAATCTTCAATTTGATTCGTGATTTCATTCATATCTTGCCATCGTGCACACAGGAATGTTCGAGAATGCGGACAGGTGCTGCCGCGAGCACGACCACTGCTCGCACATTATCCCTTCTTTCACCGTGAACTATGGAGTCTTCAACTCCCACTTCTACACCCTCTCACACTGTGACTGCGACCTAAGGTGAGCCTCATCAGAGATAATGCACGCCCCAGGCATCTAACACTGCGGACAGGATTCTTCATTTTATTTTGCAACTTGTAAATCACATGTCCACTTGACCTCCCCCCCATAAAGTATAAGGACAGTGCTGCCCGAAGGCTGAATATACAAGGGTGTCTCATGTGATTATGTCACTATACCAATTAATATAAAGGGATTTAAGTAGAAGAACCTGCAGGGCCATATTATATTACTATTCATCCAGGAGTAATAAAAAATATCAATGCAAACAGACCTGCAGGTAAACCTTATATGTCAAGACTGAACAGGCTGCTCGCTCTTATTGTGATTGCTGAGCATTCCATTCCTCCTTCACAATCTATTATTTGTTGTATAGACGCCTGTTGTAATTCTCACACCACATCCAGGGCTGACAGGTGCATGTGTATAACGTTTGCGATCTCAATCTAATTGACGCACGTTTTAAGAATTCACCTGCTAAAGTGTCATCTGTGGATACAATAATTGACCCAGAAGATGTTTAGAAGGTTGTCACAGTGTTGTGGTAATGTGTGTGCATTTTGACCAGACTGCTGCTTGATCTTGGTCCTTTCTTCTTTTGCCTTCCACCAGGTTTCGGCGGTGTCTTCTTGACGTGAATGATACCATTGCTAGTATGGTGGGCTACAGCTTTTTCAGCATCCTGCGGATCCCCTGCTTTGACCTCAAACAGCAGAAAGGATGCACCCAGATGTACTGGTGGGGAATGTAAGGGAAACACGTGCGTTGTCGATCGAAGCTTAAACCGCATATTTTTAGACAACCATAAGTGCAAAAAAATGTATTCAGTGGAACATTCAGGTACGGACACATGCGAAGCTGGAGCAGCAGTTGCGGCTCTGCAGCTTGCAGCAACATGCCTGATAATCTATCAAACCTCTTAGGATTATGGATGGCATTGTGCCACTCCATGGATTGTGCCAATCCCCTGATCTGCACAACTTTATCAGGCTACTAAAAAGTGGTCTTGCAAACAAGGAATGATTAATGGCATTACATTGACTAACTATACTATAGTTATTATAATTTTTATCTTCATATAAAAATACAAATTACAGTTGCTTGAGATTACAGATTGTGTTCCAAATTAGCAATAAAAAGTGTAACTCTTAATAAACACGCAAGGAATTCAGTCTTCCTATGTTGAAATTACATCATATTTTAGTCTTTGAAAAAGCTTATTTATTTCTCTGCCGTGGTTGTAACATGAATATTTTCTACCTGTAGGTGCAAAGAAGCCAAAGAGGCTCCATTTGCCATTTTCAAGAGCCCCCTCCCATACAACTCATCCGATGTTACAAGCAAATATGGGGACAGCGCTGTCAACGGCAACTTAATAAGTAGTAAGGGGCAGCACGTAACCGACAGCCCAGCGATCGGTCCGCGGCAAAAGTCACCAAAAAGTGAACATAGATGTGGTTCCAGAGACCGACCCAGAGGAGACACTTTCTCCAGCAGGACGAAAGGGAAAGGATGTAAAACACACCGGAAACTGTCAAAGGTCGCACCCTCCCAAATGTCCCCAATATCAAGGTCACCGACCACTACTCCTTCAATAAAAACTGTTATTCTAAATGCTTCTCAAAGTAACGCATTGATGCCAAATAAAGAACGAGTCAGAAAAGGGAAGAGCAACAGAAAGGGCCTCTTGGCTTACCTCGCACAGAGCAGCCAGGTTCCACCACAGGTGTCCACAAACTCTTATGCAGGCACTCGTCTATCATCTACAACACAAAGCACCCTGTTTTTAACACAGACGCAAAAACTCCAACTGCGTTTACCACCAACAGCCACCACTGCAGTGACCACTGCCACCAAAAATCACAAAAAAGCTCCAAAGCAGAGTCGCTGCTGTGGATCCCGGAGGCGTGACACTTTTTGGCCGCTTTGTAAAAGTTGTCTGGCACAAGAAACGACATCTCGCATGACAACTGGTACAGCCGCAACAGCCGCGGATAGCCCGCCGGACAGAGTGACGACGCTTCGAACTTCGCCGCTCAGAGAGGCGACGGACACACCCAAACAAGACGCCTCGAAAATACTCTGGAATACAGCTACAAAACGGAAGACCACAGCCACTGTTCGTGAGGACGGCGAGCCACTAAAGCCGATGGACTCCCATCTACTGGGGGATAACACAACCCAGAAGGCCATGGGTGGTGACATAGTAGCACAAAGTATCCATGTGAAAAGAAACTTTAAACAAAGTAATGCTTTGCCAGGTGAGTGCAAGCAGCTCCCATCACTTGTGCTGGTGCCTTTAGCAGCGTCATGTGCTCCTGCACCTAAGTACCTACGTTGATACTAGAGATACAGTAGCTGTAAGTCAACAGGCAATAGGTGCACTAATTCTCACGCTATCAATGCCTCTTTACAGTATAATTTATCGAAACTGAAATTCAAAATCAAGCACCAAGTATCCGGTAGAGCAAACTATCACCCTGACTGGTAGCATTTTAAGCTGTTAACTTTTGAATCTGTCAAAATTATTATTTTTATTTATATTTAGAATTTTACATTTCATACCATATTGTAGCAATTGCATTAAGGATTTAGACTGTTAAAACAATGTATTCACTTTTTTTTAATTAGTATTCCAAGATTAGTATAATGAGTTTATGACCCCACAACATTAAAGAGCCCATAAAACAAAAATTCCAGTAAGATACTGTATTTGAAACTGTGGCCCAGGTCTTTATCTTTAATGATCCAGAACTGCCACGCCCTCTACAGGTGGGACAGAATGCTAACTTTCACTTCTAATGATAGGTGACTGAAAGAAAAGGGGTTTTCATAGGGAAGAATAACATCAGAGGGCTACTGTCGATCGCTAAGTAATTAAAGAAATATATATATACACATAGATAATGTGTCATAGCATGCGTTTGTTTTTGCTCTTGCAGATCATGAGCTCCTGTGTGGAAGCCTCAAACATCTGGATGATTGTAATCTCCAAATCCCTCCTTTGGAGAAGAAGTATGATCTGCAGAACATGGATTCAAAGACCGCCTACCACTGCGATTGCACCACGCGGTAACATTACAGCATTTTTTTCTGTACATATGGGCGGCTGTAACTCTGGAGTTGGAGTGGGTTGCCTACTTACCGGAATGATTTGATCCCCAGATCCTCCAGTTCACATGAAGAATTGTCCTTGGGCAAGACATTTAACCCTAAATTGCCACCGTCATCTGAGCAGGCGGTGTATGAATGACGTGTGAAAGAAAAAGGGCTGTGTATGAATGTGTGTTCGAATGGGGGTATGTGACTTGTAGTGTAAAGAGCTTTGGTTGATGGATAAGACTAGAAAAGTGCTATATAAATACAGTCCATTTACTATATGTGTGTATTCATACTGTATATGCAAGCATGCAAGAATCTCAAAGATCAAAAACATCATGTTCCCCCTGAATTTATAATCACTGAAATACATGGCAAGGGTTTTTTCACAAGGACAAAAATAGCTGTGTAACTGCACTGACTTAAGCCGGGAAGATATATTTTTCTTCAGTCCTTGTTTTAGAGTTAATGGGGGGACTGTCATTTCAACTTTAATATATGGATGTTTGTCAAAACAGAATTTTCCTTTAAAAACATAGACTTAGTTGTGGCCTAGTTGCCTCTATGTGAAAGGACAGCAAACAGTTTGGCAGGAAAACTGCAGACACAGGTATGACTAAGAATATGAATTGCTTACTAATTATATTTAATTCTCTTCAAATGTCCCTTTTAAGCTCAGACAGTGTGACAAGGGACACAGCTAAATGGAATTCAGCCATCCATAATTTTCACTTTTGCTTTTGCTGCTGCAGCATGTCAAAAAAAGCCTTCAGATTCATTGCTACACCTAATGGAACAGACTAGAGCCATCATTATTATTGACTGACTAGTCAACATGTCTGCTGTGGAAAACTAATTTCGGCAGTGATTGCAGGTTTACAATACTATATGTGCATAATTTTTTAGGATTTACATGAGACAGATTTGATTTGTTTTGATGGGTTATTGCTCCTATACTATAGGTAGCATTTCACGCTTAGGCTACAGCGGGGCATGTATGATAACACCATTATTCCATACGTAATAGACAATGACGAAGGCCTGCCCCCACAGGCAGCTTTCTCTTTCTTTGTCTGTGCCTCTCTCTGAGTCACACACCAATGCACATCACGCCATATTGTCTGATCCCTGCCTCGTATGCAAGGTTGTAAATAACCTCTGTTTGTATTTTTTGTCTTCAATTTTATAGCTTGGCTGTTCAGATCAAAAGCTTCAAGCAGCCCAGTATACTCCCCACGGTACTGAGGGATTTCGTCTCCCCGTACTGCTTCAAACTGAAGCAGAAGGATAAAAAATGCCACCGCAGAAAAAGGTTTTAAGCGCAAATATGCTCATTCATGTTTATATCAGATGACTTTTGATCACAGATGTACGTGTGTAATGTGTTAACTCAGTTTGCCTTCCTGTACAAGATAATTAGTTGGTGATATTTTTTTTCTGTGTTCTTTTCTAGCTGTTCTGGAGGCTTCATTAAATCCTCTGACCTACTTCGAGCACTTAAGAAGGTGGAGGGAAAAGACACGGCTGGGGTGCAAAATTCAGTCAGTGGCAGAAAAAGAGGGATTCCTGTTCGCCTTTTTAAGCGATGCCTACGGCTGGAAAGAGAAGCCGATATTATGGCACAGCTCACATGATTACAGACTAAGCTGCTATGTGCAGCAGCAGTGACTTGGATAAGCTTTAAATTTCATGCAGCATTTTCTGTTTCTCTGTGATGGTGTAAAATGGCAGTGTGATGAAAATAGTCAAGGACTCAAACCCTTGAATAAGGTAATTTTATTTAATGTATTTATAAAAAACTGTAATACAAAACTGTTAACCCTCTAACTGTGCTTTGAGAGTGTAAAATCATCTATTTTCTATTTGAAAATCACGTTTCAGTGGCATTTTTTTGGAAATGTATTCTATTATCTGCAAAGCATATTGATTTAGAAGAAAGAGAAAAATAACAGGACATACGCCCACACTGCTTCGCAAAAAAACTACCTGCAACGTTATCAGAATCATAAATGAATGAAATTCAACAACAAGGTCTTGGTTTACCTTTCAACTATAGGAATGATTATTCGAATGGGCTTACTACACATTTTACGAGTGTAGTGTGACCTACTGTATCCCTACTTTTCATAATAGATAATATAAAAGTACATCTCTTTCTATGTTTATGAAACATCCCTGATCCAAACATGTTTTTTGAGGACTACAACACGTTCAAATCTGCACGTCATCTGCCCTTTCATTTCATAATCTTCATTGTCTTACAATGTGTTGCATCAGTGTTTTTGAAACATATTGTTTGCAAGATAAGAATGGAAATTGGCTACATCGCTAGTGTGAAACTAATTCAAAAAGGCCATTCATGTTTTGATAGATAGATAGATAGAAATCTTTACTGTCACTGTACAGGTACAATCATACCTCGTGTGGAGCAAGCCTGCAGATGCCTAATTAGGTAGCACACAAATTAAAACTATAAACGAAATATATGAAATGAACCATATAGACAAAGACAAGTAGACAACAGGACAATCGTGAGATTTTACCTCACCCCAAAAACACCACCAGGGTCAGTTTTCAAGATTCAGAGGTATCATTTTATGGAACACTTTCCTTGGTTCCAAAAACACGTGGTAAATGTGTTGTCGAAAATGTTGTGGCTTTCTTTGCTATCTTGACTATTGACTATATTAGACAAGAGACCACAATTGTGACCTCACCGTTTATGTTTATTTTTATATGATAAGAAAGGATAAATCAAATCACACCCAAATAAATGTCAGGGGTGTTGCAGCTGAGTGCAAAAGTCTTATTGGACTGTTGGTGTGATGTGAAATACAGATTGCAAAATGATGCAGGTGACTAACAACCATGGGGTTTGTGATGAAATTATACAACATAACGTCTGAGCTGAACGCCACCTGACCCTTGCTCTTGTGACTACTATCGGGGCGATCGGTTGTTTCAGTTCAACACCAGAAGGAACTCATGTATTTTTGACAGCCTTTTATCCTGGCCCCCGGTGCATGCTGGGAGCGGCTCGTTGGCCTTGGAAACATGGCGTCGCACTGACAGCTGGGAGACTTTATTATCTTCTCCGGACACCGACACAGCGGCCGGCCCGCCCGCCTCCAGCTCTCCGCCGCGAACTGGGCACGCACCGCACGCGGTCCTCGTCCCGAACGACCTGTCGTTCGCACGGCGCTGCGCGCTAACGGCTTTAGTGCGGGTGTCACGCCCACTCTGCTCGGTAACGTTATTACGATTCCGCACGGTAAGTTAGCTCCGCTTCCAAGCTAGCCCAGCCGGACGGCTAGCAGCCGCCGTTAGCACCACACGAGCACCGATACCATGCGAACGGGACCCGCCGCCGCCGCCGCCGCCGCCGTCTGCGCACTGCACGGCTGCCGTCCGATAGCTCGCACCTGAGCACGCCGCCGCCCGCCCCGTCAGACATTACCGTCGGCTAACCCGGAGACGGCGACGGCCGTTGTGTTATTGTAGCTCGCTAGCAGGCTAGCTAGGGCGTTTCTGTCACTCTTGTCACTGAATTTTTAATGTTCGACCCCTTTGGTTTCGCTGTCGGCGGAGAGAGCGATGGGCTCCGGGGCTGTGGATTCGTCCCAGTGGCTTTCGGTGAAGGAGGAAACCATTTTCCTCCACGATGGACTCATTCGGGTCACAGATCTGGCCGAACTGCCCAGTGAAATTGGAGTTTCGGAGCAGGGGGACACCGAACAAGAGGTGAGTGAAATCCATCTCTCACGTACACATACGCGCCCTCAGACCCACTCACACTCAAAGGTTTATACATAGAAACAGACGCACACCGCTGTGATCACTGTCTTTTTTTTTATGTCTTTTAATCTGTAAACGTGTTTTCAATGACTGCTGCAACACACCCTCGGTGATAACGGTAGCGCTAACGTTTGCAACTTTACTGCCTTGCTGGTTGAAGAGATTCTATCAATTTACATGCCAATGTCACGTCGCTTCCGGTAACGTCTTTCAAAATATAAGTCATGCGTGTAGATCGGGAGGAATCAAAATGACTCGGGCATCAATGGACAACGTTTATGACCGCGATGGTCTCATGTGGCCTCGTTGTTTTAGCTTTCTGACACACACGAGTGCAGCTGTGTTCGATAAGCGGTCTGGTACTCAAATGGTTCCGTTTGCATCTGAGGTGGTTTCAAAACTCACTTGCATACCATCCCTCTACCGCAGGTGTCAAGTTGCACAACTTTATTAGTAGCGCCAGGGCAGCAGCTTCTCAATGCAGGCAACTCCTCAAGTTGCATCAAACGGTAAATGTTCATTTGGTTGCAAAGGCAGCAGCGTGGAGACCGGCACTTCATCAAACAACGTATAGTCTAATGTGGCTATTAATCCACCGACGTGTGATAACTGAAGATGACCTAGCTCTTGCAGTTTATGAGTTGTGGAACTGCAGCGTCACCATAATGTCACCTGTTGTTGATAACTGTGGGGTTTTAGTAAATTCAAGAAATAGCTGCCGTCTTTTATAATCTGTATTTTGTTCTGTGAACACAAAGAAGCAAATGTATGTGCACAGTGCTGAGTGTTGAACAGTAGGCACGTTTTTGTACACTACCATTAAAAGCAGTTGTGCAGCCACTTCCTCACATTTATTTTACATTGATCCAGTATCTTTAAATACCCTAATTTCAGATTTGTGCGTGTTATATATCTAAAACGTTTAGGTTTAATGTACATAATGTACATAATGTGCATTCAATGTTTTTTTTTAATCAATGACTCATTGTTTTTTATCTAGAATGCCAGCTTTTATTTTGAAGGCAAAACCTCCAAACCGGACGTGTCCCTGTTGTTGAATGGTGAATGCTTTACACTAATGCCGTTAGAAACTTCTACCTGTCAATGTGTATTTACATCCTCGATATTTCCATACACCCGCATAAAAAAACAAAACAACAATCTATAGCTGGTAGCATCCATCAGTCCGTCGAGTCCTCATGTCACATGTTCATTAGCTGGTGTCTAATGTTTGCTCGGTAGTGGAGTTTGAATGTGCCTTTATCTAACTGTTGCCATTAATGTTATCAGTTCAGCCAATATCTTTTTAAAGAATTATTTGATCCAAGTCACTGTCGAATGAGTCTCGTGTATTTAACTTGAACTTTACATGAGTCCATGTCTACAACCATTTCCTTTTCAGGATATCTTCTTGATGACACTTTATAGATCTATACAGTCTATTGAATTTTAACAAAAAAGCATGATTGCAAATACCTGGAACTATTTTGAAAATATTTTTTCCATTTTCTCAACATATAGCAAGCTAAACGACCATCAATATATATTGAGATTCAGCCTAAAATTCTGAAGACAGATTAATATTAATTTGCTAATATTCTTATACATTTGTTTGTTATAGAGTATGTTATAACATTGGTCAAGCTCCTAGCTGTATGTTGGGAGAAGGCGCAGTTCCACACTCCATACTGGGAAGTGTTTATAAATGACCAGTTTGTTAGTTGCCTTCATCCACAGCACCACATAATACAGGTATATGATGCTAGCGTTGGTGCCATAATCAGTCGACTACTGTTAGTTGTACCAGCGTTACAGCAACCAGAATTGCAGATGGATTTTTTCTTTTTTTGGCTGATGTAGGTATATGTAGTATATTCTATTGGCAGCTCTGACAGATGACTAACCATTGGTCTTATATTTGACCCTGTTGCCTTTTTAAGAATTGCAACAGCACCAAACACCTACAACAAGGTCCACAAAAATTGTTATTACAATTAACATTTAATGTAATCAAATTCTGTAATTCCTTATACATCATGAAGTTGGGTATATAGCACTGAATATAAAGTATGGTTACGTATTCCCCATGATAATGTCTACCTGATCAGTAGGATGATAAAATAAAAATGTTAGGCCTCAGCCTGTCTTCTTACTTCTATGTTTTGATTTTCCATATTTCTGCCTTTCTCCCTGTCCAGCCGTAAGACTGGCTGGGTCATTCTGTGCTGTTTTCGTAGGTGTTTGAGCATCACAGCTCACTATTTTTATCCACTTGCAGCAGTGTTTTGCAGAGCAAGGTGGAAAATGCCCAGCATCCAGTTAAGGAGTGTTACTGTAACATTAGTAGCATTTCTGAAATTGCATCAATACAAATTGTGCCTGCTAAATGGTATAATGGATTTTTTTTCTAGCCCACGGTTCATGGGCCACAGAGTGTGATCAATATCTGAAATGCTGCCTAAGTGCACATGATGCACATTGTTTCACTTGTGATAGGCTATCCCAAATGTGCTTCGCTATCTATAACCATTTCATAGTCCACAGAACTATAGACAGAGGATTATTCTGTGGAAATTACTCAAAGTTCCATTGTAGAAATATCGTAAGACCAACCAATAAATCATAGGCATTTAACAATAATTTGGTTAGTTTTAGTCTTGGCTGCATATAAGCCAACAATGTAATGCACCTTGTGGACAAACTGGTTGCGGTTTACTCTAATGAAAGTAGATCAGCCTTAACCATTGTTTTGTTTCACAACACAAGTTTTAAAAGATTTGTATCATCATGACTGAATGTTCTGTGAAATGTTTCGCAGGTGAAATTTTGGAATGGAGTAGAACAAGTAGAACAAGGAGTCCACCACTCTTCTTGTGTAGTTCAATTCATATTTTCAGAATGAATATTCCCTTTGCATTGTGAAATTTAATTTGTCTCTAGCCAGACCAGGCAACAAAATGTATTTTTCTTTTATATAGCTTCAGACAAATGGTCACAATTATAACTACTGTTAATATATTTTCCATCTCTTCTCTCTTGCCTCCAACCTCTGTTCTTCGCTCCAGATTCTAACATTTGAAACCAAGAACCCGGTAGAGCTTGCTGAGCGTCTGCGCGCTGTCTGTGGAAATCAGAGCAACGCATACGCACGCCTGCTGGAGTATCGGCTCAATGCTCTGCGTGGTCTGTGGGGTGCGCAGCGGCAGCTGGCCCTGGAGGAGCAGCAGGACCGAGAGGGCACTGGCGGGGCTGATGAGGAGACCCTGGCCTTGCTCAAAAGACAAGGTCTGCTCCAGCAACCCGAGCAGGCACCCTTCACCTCGCGTGTCGGACTGCTGCTGGTCTTCCCCCTTTTGCAGTCGCAGACCCGCAGTGACCCGGCGCTCTGCGGCGTCACGGCAGAGGTCCTGCTGGCCTGCCTCCGGGACTGCCAGCCGCTCAGCCTCAGCAAAGAGCCCGCTGACTGCCTCAACGGTCTGGAGGGGTTGCTCTGCTCCTGGCTGGAAGATGGTGCTGAGGAGACAAGCCCACCGCAGGGGCAGGCTCAGATGCAGATCCTCCATTCACACAGACAGAAGGAAAATGCTGCTGCTGCACTTGTGGCACTTGCCTGTGCGAGGTGAGGCCTTAATTTCTTCCCACACTGTCCCACCATCACAATTCTTCTGCTCCATCTTTTCACTCTTGAACACAGTGTACTGAACCAATAACGTCCAGTATAAGCTTATTAGGGTAGTCAAACACTTAACAGAACAGCCCGTTGTATTCTTATCTTAAAACTGTGGGTGTAAACACACTTTCCTGCAGTCAGCTCAGTGTTGGCATTGTGCTCTGACGTGCCGACCTAAATCTGGTGTTACCAACCGCCACTTGCTGTAGTCTGAACTACTGAAGCTTCGGCCACAGTTTGTGAAATCCATAGAGCAGCACCAGAGGGATCGTGTGGAGAGACAGGGCCCTACACACAGTGTGTGTATGTGTATAAGAGGGGGTGACAATATTCGCCTTAGCTTTTGCTCACATTAAAAAAAACAACAACAAAAAAACCCAGTAATAATACAATAACGGAAATGCGTTAGTTGGTTTGTTTTTTCTCGTGTTTGGCTCCTAGCCCACAGAAGAGCAGAATGTGTTTGTTCTTTAAGCCAGAACTCTAGCTTCTGTTGGTGACAAATGATCTTGACTTGTCAAAACCAGAACTCTCCACCCTTTGTTCAGCGTCTGTTGAGGCTGAGTGCTCTTTGTTGTGGGGAACCATCCAGCCCCTGGTGCTTTTTCCACCAACAGTTGGAGCTAATTGAAGCACTATCACCTCTGGTGGGGTCGGTTAGTAAATTCAATAAGCAAATAGACTGCGTATCCATGTGCTTTGAAATAAGCTGTTGATGTTGACGTAGTTAGGCGTAGAGGAGGGGGGGCAGCGACACAAGGCTGTGTCATATTTTTTTTGTGGCCTGTGGAACATTTCAACACTGAATCAAATAATACGTCCCTGTACAGCACATTGTAGGATTTCCCTGGATCGGCCCAGTAACATTGTAAAACGATTGACAAAGCTGCAACACACATTTGATTGTAACTGATGTGGCTGACTGTAAAAATAAGTGATCACCATAGACATTGGAATCAATATTCCGTTATGTTATCTTTTCTTTCCTTTTTGTATATATGTCCTAAGGGAAATCTCAGGGAATGCCAAAATAGTACCTCATTATCTCACTCTTTGCATAGATCTTCTCCCTGAATTTACTTGAATTACTTGAATATACTCAGTCAATACTTACAGTCTTGGATGAGGAGAAGCTCTAAATGAACACTGCTCAAACTGACCTAGGTTTCTTATTAGACTGCAGAAAGTCGTAGTGTAAAATAATCTCTCTTACATTCCAATGGAAAAAAGTATTTTATTGAAATTCAAAGAAAACATTGTCTTTTAATTCTCAGCAAATTACATCAGATCTCCTCCGTAATTCAATCCAAGCATTATTCCCCTTACAGTTCCAGAAATATTTAACGATGAGTTTTCACTCATGTTTCATGCTGAGGCCTCCTGACTAATCTGCCAAGTTATTTTCCAGGGGATCTCTGAAGACCTTCATCCACACAGTTCACCTGCTGCAGAAACAAACTGATCTGGGCCAGCTCCCTGTGTCTGACGTCCTGTACAGGTATGGACATTACTCTGCTTAATTTAAAAGGTATTAATTAGTGACTCTCCCAACTTCTGACCACGCTTTGTTTCTCCTGCTTCAGACTTCTGCTCCTGGAAGGAGGCCCAGGCTCTCCATCCTGCCTCCTGGGGGGCAAGCACAGTGTGTCCTGGGGTTTTGAGGACATGTTGCCCACTCCTGATAATTCTGCAGGAGGAGCCGAGAGCAAAGGTAAACAATCCCTCTACTTTTGTAAAACCAATATGATTAGTGATTTTCAGTTTCCAGTTTACTCATTTGACTGTATTGAACACATGTATGGTTATGTACACATCTAGATTTCAGACTTGCCATCTCTGCTTTGTTTATTCAACTCTAGATTATTCATAATCTCCTTTGTCTGAAATGCACAATGTGTCTGAAATCCTAGTGAGACTGAGGGATGGAGAGCGCGTTTTCTGGCCTCATTTTACTTTATAAATATACATATATTGAAGACATTTTGGCTCAAAATGAAACTAAAGACTTTAGGTACAGCAGGAGTGCAGAACGGTGTCTTATTCTCCAGCATGCGATCAGCTGACCTTGTAGAGTGACTGAAGCTGATCAGGACATATATCTGTATGTTAGGGGTGTGAATCTTTACTGGTCTCCCGATTCAATTTGATTATGATTATCCTGTCTTCGATTCGATATCACAATGCATCACGATGCATCACAATGTGTTTTATCCTCCATTTTCGATACTACTGCACATCATGGCTACGTTTTAATGAATCAAAGCAGTCAGATATATATGAACTCTTTCATAATTTTTATTTTATTATTTTAACTGCTCTAAAAAAAGGACACTTAGCAAACAGCAACATAGTGTAGGCTATTTTATTTATGCTACATTACATTTTATTTGGAATCTGTTTTGGGTTGCCTCAGCAAAATACTGAGTGATTTTAAGTTTGGCTTTTATTGTTAAGGGCAGAACGGAAGAAGGGAGCGGATGCGCTGTAGTGTGTTTGATAAATAAAGTTGTTGTTGTTCCGTCTTGGATCACACTGGTTCATACTACGGTGATACGGTACAGGCGCAACAATAAACGCTCAGTTAAAGCTTCAACTCTTGGCTGAGCTGGGTCCGATATTTCCTTGGCAGGCGTTACTACTACCAGGAAGTAATTTTGAACTCTAAAAGTTTATTGTCCAGCCGTGGTCAGAAAAGTAACAGCAGTATTCTATAATCGATTATGGTCCATCACTGCATCGATGCAGCATCTTCCAAGTCCGCATCGCGATGCATCGTAGCAACGATTAATTTCAACACCCCTACTGTATGTCCTATTCCGCCATAAAGCAAGCTGTATTTTTTTGCATATGGTAAGCTAACCTGTAACTAGAGTAGTATTGAATCTCTTTCCAGCTCTCTAAAGGCACTGCAATTCTTAAATTCAAAAAGTCCACTCTTCTGTTGACAATCCCCCCTACTTTGCATTTCAGCTGTCTGTCACGTGTCTGTCATTAATCTCCAACTATTTAAAAAAATATGTGCCCATATCTTGCAGACACTGACCTGGGGCGCTGTCTAGCCACAGACGGCCTCTATCTGTACACCACCAATTCCTCTGGGAGAGGACTCAGCAAGCTGGGCTCTGGTTTACACGGGACACTGAGGTAATGTGACACTCTCTCCCTCCTGCCTTTTTTCATCTGCTTAATCCAGAGAGCAGCAAGAGAGAGAGACAGAAAGAGAGTGTGAAACCCCCAAAATATCCCTTATCATTTACCTATCCCAAGGCAACAACGGTGCTCCGTTATTTCCTGTACATTTGTAAACCAATATCTGCAGTGCACCATCACATCCTACCCAACTGTCTTTGACTTAGTTGAAATTTAAAAGGGACAAAGGGGTGATATGCGCTCTTTAATTCCATGCTATGAAAACAAATGGCCCAATTTACAAGTAGAGGGCAGCTTCCTTCCATAATGTGTTTTTCAAATTGAGTCTTTTTTCACTTGCAGAAGCAATGCATGTTTAAAATTTAGACCTGTGAATTACAGAGTTTTATATAAATCCTCAGCTTTGTTGATACCAATAGAGAAATAATTACATTACATGTGCATTACAAATAATAACTTGGGAAGCTCTGAAAATAAAATCAATACCAATACAGTAGGAACCACCATTAAATAACCTATTGCAACTATGAAAATCCATCGCCGTGTCAGGCAACTGTCTATATTTAAAGTAGTTTGCCACTGCTTGTCTGAGAGGATGTGCTGTCAATACCATGTCATTGTCAGTACTAATTCAGCTAAACAAGATGCTTAAGTCTGTTGAAATTACTGCAATTATATTGAGAATTTTTCGACATAGGCCATAGTGGAATGTTTTTGTGTCTCTACCGGATCTTTGACGATTAAAGTCGAGCAGAATTATGAATCATTCACCACACAAACGAACGGGAAAACTTTGCTCTGTGTTCGTGTAGAGGTTTTGTGTACTGTCGAAATGAAGAGTTGGAGCCCGGCTGGGTGGTGTTCAGCAGCGGTCGCCTCCTTCACCGTCCCTCCTCCTTTGATGCCAAGCCTCATCAGCTGTGCCAGGTCATTGACCCCTTCACCCTCCAGGTAAGGCTCCATATTTGTGTTGTATTTGACATCATGAATCTTGTTGCATTTGCACAGCATTTGTTCTATTTAGGATTCAATAAAGGCACAATGCAAATAGAAGAGAGGAAGAGGCAGGGTGGAGAATTGTAATGGATACATACATACATAAAATCCTACAGAGACAGGCATCAGATAAAAGTTATGTCCTGTCTACGTGTGGTGTTGCCATTAAAATCCGACCATCTCTTAAAAGTTCAGTAGATTTGCGTGGTCATAGCTTGGGTTAATATTCTCTGTGCCGTTTTCAGTTGTGCCAGATTGTGCCCATGCCAGCCCATCACTTCCCTGTGGGCAGCAGCATGACCACGCTGCACCTCTGCTCAGATGGAACCTACCTGTACTGGGTTTGGTCCCCAGCCAGTCTCAACGAGAAGACGCAGAAAGGCCACTCTGTCTTCATGGATGTCTTTCACCTGTCTGTGAGTACTATATCCACTGATACATGCATATGTTTCAGCTGTATTAAGAATGCATCTTTGATTGTATCTTTTTTCCCTCTTTTCCCTGTCAATGGTACAGACACAGACAGGGTTGTGCGTTGCGGACATCTTGCAGGAGAGAGTAATTCTTACTCGCAAGGACGGCGAGTCTTCCAAGTGCTTGAATGAACTTCTCTTGAGTCGAATGTCACGCTTCCGGGCCTCCCATTCTGCCACATTGGCTGCTCTCACAGGCTCCGCAATTACCAACACAGTCAAAGAGGAACAGTCGGGTAATTCATCAGCAAAACGTTTTCATGTTGAAATCATGTGGATTTTCTTTTCTTTTTTTTCACAGAATCCCAGAATAAATTAAAATGCTTTCTGTTTAACTCTTTCATAGCTGTCAATACCAGCTGTGGACTCCCTCTAAAGACCCTGAGGAAGACCCCGATGTATGTGTGTGGAACCTATCTAGTGATGCTGGTCTCACCTCCTGGTGTATCTGGGAGCTCTGCCACACGCTCACTATTTGGAGGTACCAGCAGCCTGTCCTCTCTCAAAAGTAAGAGAAAAAACTCCCCTTTTGACTGTAATGTCAGTAATGTGTTCACTCACCAAACATAACATTGTTTTTGTTCAGTTTTAGCCTCCAGTCTGGTCTTTAACCTGGCTGATGGTCAGTTTAGCAGCCGTGCAGACCTCATTGATGCTCCTGGCAGTTCTCTGGGCAGGGGGGCCCAGGTGGCTGGGCTAGGTGAACTCAACTTTCCTCACATCCTGCTGCTATATTTTGAACTCACAGAAGATAGTCACACAGTGCCTAACCGGTAATTTCATTTTTTTTTTTACATCATAGGGGCATGTTATGATGCACTGAACAACTTGATCTGGACCTGCTCCAGTGATTACATAGATCAGTGGTGCAACCCTGGGAACCAAGCCTTTCATCATGTATGCCATAGGCTCGGTGTCAGCCATATCATCAAAGAGCCCAAAGGTAAACACAAACTGCAGCGAAATTGCAAGATGCTCTTTTCACGCGATAAAGTCAGAAATGTGATCATCTGCAAAACCTGCCCTTTCACAGAGGAAACTGTGGCCACTGGCGAGGTGATCAACCAGCTCCTTCATCATGTAGGAGCTATGTGTATCCACCAGCTCAACCTGCTGGCAGCCAGCAGCAACAGTTTGCCTCTGGGCGCCCTGTTGGGTAAACAACATCCCATCGAGGCCCGTCACTTCAGCAGCATCTGTGACATCATGGAGAAGGCTATGGTCAACGGAGATACCTGCATCATCCGTTGCATATTGGTGGTGTTCCAGGTCAGGTGCAGCTTGGGATGGTTCTGGAGATAAACACAGTGTTTTTTTTCCATTTATTAA
Organism: Scophthalmus maximus; assembly: GCF_022379125.1. Classification (NCBI taxonomy): domain Eukaryota; kingdom Metazoa; phylum Chordata; class Actinopteri; order Pleuronectiformes; family Scophthalmidae; genus Scophthalmus; species Scophthalmus maximus. The sequence continues at coordinate 17,782,374 of NC_061533.1, read as the reverse complement.
AAAAAAAAAAAAAAAAAAAAAAAAAAAATGTATCTGTCTTCTCCAGGTGGTGTTTAGATTTTTCAATCCTCAGTCGGAGCAGAACAGGGAGAGTGTGCGACGCTCCGGCCTTCTCCTGTGGCAGCTGCTCATGGCTCCAGTGGATCAGATAGGAGCAGAGATTCAGAGAGAGGTGTGCATGGCCATCAGGTAAGTCATCAATTCCACATTAAAATACAGTATGTATGCTCCAGATATGAAATGTTGTTTTGTGTAATCGGTGATCGTATGGATATTTAAATCAACCATCTTCGTTTACCTCCTCTCTTGTCTCTGTAGCTCAGGCCTAAATACTTTGTATCACGGGGAAGCTGAACTCACCAAACTGCTGAAACTTGTTTTAACTGAAGGTGACTATTGAACATGCCCGTTTTGATAAAACTGGCACCTCTAGTGTGTTGTGGCAAATTTGTCATAATATGTGTGTGGTACCCAGGTGAAAGAAACAGTGGCCTGTCGCAGCTTCGGGATGTCATCCTGACCAATTTGTCAGACCAGCTGCAAAAGAATAGATTTGGGAGTGAAGAGGATGACCACTACAGGTAAGTGGCAACGCTGTTCCAACAATATCATGCTTCCTGTATGTATGTCCTTGTTTTTCAAAGCGATAGAAATCTCTCTCTTGTTCAGATTGAGTGATGAGCTGCTGCATTGTATCCTCAAGACCGTCGTTCGGGAATCCTGCCTGCTCATCACCAAATGTCAGACTGTCGCCCGAGACGACTTCCAGAAGCTACTCTCCACTGTACCGGTATGAATATCTATCTGTTCAGCAAATCTTACTTGATCAGATGTTGTGTGAGATAGCGTTTGTACCAACTTGAGATGGTTTCCCTCCCTCTGTAGGTAGTCTCACCTAGTCTGCGCTACCTCATGGCTGTTCAGAACCACCTCCTCAGTAACACTATTCTCATCCGTCCGGATGATAACGACGACAGTGACAGCTCCCTACAAGGGGAAACAATGAAGGTACAGGTAAACACCCCCTTTAAATACCCCTACCACTGTGCACGTGGAGTCTGTTGGTGTGTCTGTCAGGGATGAGAAATGAAAACTTAATAAATTGTGTTCTCTGAAGTTTTTCATGATATCAGTTAACAGTGGTGTATTCATTAAGGATGTGTTATTTCTAAATAGTTTATCTCATGGTTACTGATAGAAGGAATGAATACCAAACTGTCTATAATCTTTAAACTAAAGCTAATGTACTCATATACAGTCTGTTCCTATATGTAAGCATAAACATAACATATTGATCAGTGTACAGTTTTTGCCTTTACGAAATGTAATTCTAGAAAATCTTGGAATCAGTGTTACGTAAGTGTGTATTCTGTGTGTTGTCCTCAGGAACTGCAAAGTTGCATCCTGTCCCTAGCTACCAAGATCCTGGTGGGATGTGATGAAGTACTGGAAACTCTGCAGCAGGTGACCACAGCCCTGATAAACAGCGACATCAATGACAGAGAAACAAGGTGAACTTATATTTCCATTCTTTTTAAATGTGCTTCTGCAGGGTGGGTAAACTTTTGCCTTTTGGTCAGCAGTGATTGATGGATACCCTTATCATCTACCGGCAACTTATTTTATTATAATCCATGACCAAACTTTTTAAGTCAGTCTTTGATGGTAGCTGTGTTAAAAATAAAACCATAATGTAACTAACAAGAATTAAGCCAGACATGGTCTTCTCATAGTTGGCGCTAATGCAGTATTTCACCGTGAAACAAGATTTCGCTAAACCCGAGTAATGCTGAAGCCTCCCTGAAAAGAATTAAAGACCGCATGAGAAATCATTTATGGATGCAAGCTTTTAAAATGGCTTCAAATTTCCCCACTTCTTGTCATATTTTTCTGTTGAGGTTTCCATGGCCTAAACATTTCCTTTTTTTCCTTTTTCCCTTCTTGCTATCGTCAGGTTGAAAGGCCTGGAACAGGTGACCAAGGCAACTATGCTTGGGCACCTGCTGCCAGTGTTGCTCACCTCTCTGATGCACCCCAACCTGCAGACCCTCATTCTGGCTGATGCCCTCATGCCCCAGTTGGTGCAGCTGGTCCTCTACACCAGCCAGGTTTGCGACTTGCCAGTCCATAAAAAATTCTTGCATTTAAAATGTTTTGTTGTTGTTGTTCGTGTTCTTATTATAAGTATTTATTTGCACTCTTTGTATTTCAGACTGCCCTGTTACTAAAGACTCAGTCTCCACTTTTCACTGAGGAGTCTCCACCTATGTGTGGCACTCTAGGACAGGGGGTGAAGACATGTGCTGCTGATGAAAAGTATGTTGTTGTTGTTTTTTTGAAGAAGAAAAAATTACGTCACAAATGAATTAATTATCATATATTGATAATTTTTCTGCATAATGTAGCATTTTAATGAGGACGGCAAGATTTCACCATGTTCACAGAAGGGCAATTGATAACGCAAGTACCAGCTGTCGGTCTGTCTGTTTATAAAAAAAACAAAAAAAACAGTTTTCTAAAGCCAGAAATGTTTGTGTGTCCTTTATATTAGAATTCTCGATGAGCGTGAAGAGCCAGGTTTCCTGACTGGACTGAAGATCCCAGCCCCGTGGGCTGCTGGGAAAACTGTAGAGACAGTGCACCCTGTAAGGGACAATTACAAGTTCAAGGAGACGGTACACATCCCAGGAGCCCGCTGCCTGTACCTTCGCTTTGATTCTCGCTGCTCTTCACAGTACGACTATGACAAGGTAATGGCTCCTACAATGCACTGGCTGGAGGAACTTAAACATCTTCACTCTTTGTAGCTGTTCCATATATTTTGTGCCATTTCTAAAGAATAGCAAATCTCTTGATTGGGGATTTTCTCTCTGTTCTCTGATATTCCAGTTGGTTATCTATGCCGGTCCCAATACGAACAGTCGTAAAGTAACAGAGTACGGAGGGAACACTCTGGGATATGGCAGTCGCAGTGTCCTGGGGACAGGATGGCCCAAAGACCTTGTTAAGGTACAAGAAGCTGTTTTGCACAAACAAACACAGTAAACACACAGCACAGAGTCTTTTATTTCGTATTTATTTTCTGTTCCCTGCTCTAGGTCGAAGGAGACACTGTGACCTTTTCTTTTGAAATGAGGAGTGGACGTGAACACAACACCCCCGATAAAGCCATGTGGGGGTTCTCCTGCACTGTCAGAGCTCAGGTAAAGGTGGGAACACCGGCACATCCCAAACATCTATATTTGTTGTTTCATCAATTGACGTGTGGAACATGAAGAACAAGAGCGAATCTTGAAGATGCTGTTTGTTTGTGTTTTCAGGAGTCATCTGAGGATGTCTCTGGGGGCCTCCCATTCCTGGCAGACCTTGCACTGGGTCTGTCAGTGCTGGCTTGCTCAATGCTTCGCATTCTGTACAACGGGCCAGAGGTGACGAGGGAGGAGGAAGCCTGCCACGATTTGCTCTGCTCAAAGCTTCTGCAAAGGTGACACTGTTGCATGAAAACAGCACAAAAAGTCCACTGATTGTCCATGTGATGAATATAGTTCAGTATAACAGTTGGAACATATTTTTATTTTGTATGAAGTTGAGCATGTCAAAACCTGGCAGCCAAGATGACGCACGGATTTTGTTCTTTCTTTAGGTGCCAGTGGCAGGTGGAGGCAAATGGTGCAATCTCTCCTGCCCTCACACCAAGCCCCTCACCTCTGCCTCTCACTATCGAGGAGGACCGGGAGTTCATCTACCCGGCTGATGTGCTCATCCCACCCCCAGGCCTTATGCCAGGGACCTACTTTGACTTGCCTCGTATCCGCCTCCCACCAGGCATCATGGGAAAGCTACGAGAGGTATCTGGAAGGGCTAGACCACAGTTTCGCCCCAGCATCAAGTAAGGAAGTCATGTTGTTAAAAAATAGAGGGTATGCTTGTGTCATCTCTGTACTGTGTGGAGAAATTTGAGTAGTAAGATCCCCTAAGTGGACTGGGAAGCTGCAAATGAATTGCCCATTTGGGATTGATAAAGTGTCTGAACTCAACTAAGTGTCAAACAAAAATATTAAAACATTTTCAGAATACTAAAGAGAGGCAAGATCATTTTGTATCAATTATTTTAAAGAGACTGTGAATAAGCAACCAAAGAATTTTGTTAGTAAATTATAATATATAAAATATGAATAGCTTTCAGAAAGTTCCACAAGTTTTTTTTCATTAGGCAGACATTTCCTGCTTTAAAATGGGTGCAGAAATCTATGATTTTCTGTACTTTGTAGCTCTCCCTATTTAAGCAGCCATAGTTTTTGTGTGTTTATTGGATAAGAGCGATATTGCTGACGTTTACACTCCACCATTTTTTTTTCTGTAAGGGAGGTGATCAGACCAGATGTAATGGAGGAGGTCATAGTATCTTGTGTCATAAAACATCTGAGCCTGGTGGATGCCCTCCAGTCACTCGTCAACTACCAGTACCGTGAGGAACACGCAGAGGAGTATGACCTGGTCTGTAAGATCATGGCTGAGACCTTCAAGAAGATCAATGCTATGGAGCGGCAGCTGCAGGTAAGCTAAAGTTACACATAAACAAAAACCAAAAAACAATATGCTTTGTTTTTTCTTTGGCTATCTGAACAATTGTTTTTTCAGATACTTTTTTTTAATTTTTATTACACATTGGCAACAGGTAATCGGATTAATGGGGTATAATTCTTGCATAGGTTGAAGCCATGACTTTACTATACTGGGGATATTTACACTGTGATTATATTTTTAATAACCACGATGATGTTGATGTGATGACAAATTTTTGTTATTTTCATCACAGGCAGCATATTAAAATATGACCAGGAGATCAATATTAAAAACAGAAGATATGTTATCAGAAGACCTGAATTTAGCTCTAAAAAAAAAAGTAGGTTACAATTGGCTTTTACTCTGTGTCTAATAATCTCCGTCGTTGCTTTCAGAGTGTAGCAGAATTGGAACAAAAGTGGCAGAATGAGGTGGAGGAGGCCCAGCAGGGAAAGCTGGAGAACAACACTCCTTTCTTTCATGACTACCACTTCTTTGAGGTGCCCTTCACCATACACAGCAAACACACAATGTACAACTTTTGTTCAAGAGATTGCACCATTACACAAACATTTATCGTGATCTTAATGAATTGGGTTTTTGTTTTGTTTTTTTCATACCAGAACAAAATTAAGGAGCTGGAACTGCTCTGCTCCCTAAAGGAGGTCCCGCTTGATTTTAGTGACTTGGAAAATGTTGTCCTTGCATTGAGGCAAGTAATTCAAAATGACCTAATTTGAATAATCTCACCTATAGGAATGTTAATGCTTAACACCATGTATCTGTACCGACAGGGAGAAGTTCTTCCAGGAGGTAAACACCACGCACTTGAGAAGTAGCACACCACTCGCCAAAACTAAGGCCCTGGTAAAAAGTCTGATGAACCGCACTGAGCTGCTGCTCCATGTCACCATCGCTCCACATTGCAGAAGCCTAACCACCACACCTGCTGGCACTCCAGGTCCAGGTACACTGCATCTTTTTTACGTGTCTTCGTATGTAACTAATAAGCTGCACTGTAAAATCTTTTTTGATTTTTTCTTTCAAACATATTTAAAGCCCAATGTTGTAAGCTCTCACACTGTTGAAGTGTCCTTGAGCTAGTGATTTTATTAAATCCATGGGTACAGTTATGTAACTCACAAGGGAGTCTGACTTTAATGAATTTCTGGAAACATGTTGTATCGCTGCCTTTTCTTCCCCCTGTGAATCAGTATTTTAATTCCTGCATGATTTGTAAGTGTGTTAGTTTAGACATCAGTGATGGGAGACAAGTTTGATTTTCACCTAATCCCCCTCATTATTTCTTTGCGTCAGCCTCTAAATCAGTGTCAGATGCCAAGACAGTGATCCCGTTGGTGAAGCAGCCAGTCTTCCTCCGCAGCATGTCTGCACCCTCGGACTTGGAGATGATTGCTAATCAAGACTTGGAGTTTACACATGCTCCACAAAGGTCTGTGTTGGTTTGATGGATTTAATGGTAGCAAATCATGGGAATGAATCAGTGGCTGAAATTATTCCTTTTCTGTTTTAATAAAATGTTTTTATAATCTTTAGGAGGAGACACCACCCTACCAGTCATCGCAGCAGCTCATTTACTCTGCTGCAGTCTCTGGCCATAGAGGACAGCCGTGACAAGCCGACATACAGTGTGCTGCTGGGACAGCTCTTTGCCTTTATAGGGACGACACCTGATCAAGCTGTAGGTTTCTTACTCAAAAACTCAATCTTTTTTACTGTGTTGTATGTTGTCATGGCTGCTTGAGAAACTGTAGGTGGAATCTTATCATTTTTATATTTGTCATTTTCTGTAGGTGTCGAGCAGCAGTTTTCTGTCTGCTGCGCAGACACGGTGGAGACGTGGCAGCACACGGAAGCAGGCACTTGTTCATATGAGGGAGTTGCTCACTGCTGCTGTTAGAGTGGGTGGGGTCACCCACCTGGTGGGGCCTGTCACCATGGTACTGCAGGGTGGCCCAAGGTAAGAGGAGAGGCTGAGCCTACTCTACATGTACACACACGAAAAAAATTATATTGAAATACCTCATAAGTAGCCATCATATTGTATATATCACATAAAAAAATTCAATGGCACAGTACAACAATGTTTGATTGGGCCTGGTTCCTCTACACATCTGTGCAGGATTGAGGAGCTGACCTGTGGTGGAATGGTAGAGCAGGTGCAGGAGGCCTTTGGGGAGACCATGACGTCTGTAGTGTCACTATGTGCTCGCTATCCCATCGCTTGTTCCAACAGTATTGGCTTGCTTTGCACAATTCCCTACACCAGGTGAGAGAATTATCTGCCATTTTTATTATTCCACTATTACTACACTTCCTCAGATTGCTTACCCTTGTCATTCATATGTGTTGTCATAGGAGTGAGGAGCAGTGCCTGGTTCGGAGCGGGCTGGTTCAGCTCATGGACAGTCTGTGCAGTTTAAGTGGTCAGAGGGAATGTAGCTCAAATGAGAAGCAGACCAAAAAGCAGAAGGTGGCAACCATGGCGTGGGCGGCTTTCCAGGTGCTAGCCAACAGATGTATTGAGTGGGAGAAGGTGGAAGGTAAGAAAAGTTTTTAGCGACTCACTCTTATTATGTGTGAACGGCGACCGGGTAAAGATGTTAGTCTTTCTTCACACCGTCAGATGAAATGATTAGTTGTTTCATGTAAAGATAGTGTCGTGATTATTGTTTTTTTCTCTTTAAGGTGGGTCTACTGATGCAGTGCACTCTGGTCTGGCACGGCAGGTGTCCAGCCTGCTGACCAATCACCTGGCCAGAGCCACAGAGTGCTGTGGGAATCAGGCAGCTGGCAATGATGCCTTACAGGATGTGCTTAGTCTGCTCAATGACCTTTCCAGGTAAAACTCTATGTCATGTATGTATATCATGTAGGTGTCTATATTTGTGTGTAGTTATCCAATGTGTCCCTTTGTTTTGTTTTTCAGGAGCCACATAGGGAAAGCTATCCTCAGCCAGCCGGCCTGTGTTTCTAAGCTCTTGTCCCTGCTGCTCGATCAGAGACCCTCTCCGAAGCTGGTCCTCATCATTCTACAGCTATGCCGAGCAGCCCTGCCTCTCATGAGTGTTGAGGACTGTGGAAACGTCGCTCTGCCGTCATGGAGCTACTCTATTAACACGTTAGATGCTGAGCAACAAGATTCAAGTGACCCTGCCTCACGAATTGCTGCATTGCTGTTAGCCAAGCTAGCAGACTATGTAGTACCAGGTTCGTCCCTCTTCCTTTCAATTACTGAATACATGTATGTGATAGGGGGTGAAACCCTATAAGTAAATGCTCCTTTTATTAATAATTTAATTGCCAAAAACTTGCTCATCTGGATGCACAATTTCTTTCTTCTGCCAATTCCTAATATTTGGCAAAATTCCTCTTTTTTTTACCAGGCTGTCAGACCCTCCTCTCTCCCAGCTCCTCTGAGCCAGACACATCTCTGTCCAGAGCCAGTTCCAAGGGGGCTCTGAAGTCTGACGAAGCTGGGGAAGAGGGAGAGGCTGTTGACGGCAAGCTGTCAATCTTTATCCACAAGAGAGAGGACCAGTCTTCTCATGAGGTTCTACAACCACTTCTCAGGTAATTTCCCCTAATGTTATTTATTTATTTATTTTACTTAACACCAGCAAGCCCAATCTAGGCTTCTCTGACACGGGTATTCTTCCAACCTCCTATCATGCAGCAGCTCAGAGGGACGTCCCTTTCGGCTTGGCACAGGAGCAAACATGGAAAAGGTGGTCAAGATGGACAGAGACATGACTAAGGTAAAATCTTCGATATGACTAAAAATCAAAAGTGAAGACTGGAATCAGCAGTTTGGGTTCACCACATGAATAATAGTGTTACTGTGGTGTTTTCTAATATTCATCTTATTTGAATCCCTCCCTAGAGCGGAAGCTGTGAGGTGATCACAGAGGAGGCAGCTGCTGCCCTAAGGAAGGCCAACAAGTGGGCCCAGTCTGGTCTGATCGTGAGCGTCGGTCCACCGGTGGAGACTCTGGCCCAGGAGACTGCTGGAGGCATAACCACTGGTGACAAGAAGAAAACTGCTCAGACTGCTGTTTGTCGGGACAGGAATGCTGACCTGGCCAGGTGCTGTTTGATTTAGCGATCAGAAGTTAACATTTCCGTTTTGATAGTAGTGTTACGCTCCTATGTGTAGTTAAAAATTCGAAAGATAAGACATATCTTGGTCAACATGTGCATGTAACAGAAATCGATCTTGAATGTGTTTGTAACATCTCCTCTCAAAACCTGCCTTGAATAGGTCAGACCCTGTGCGTCCATTCATCAGTGGCCATGTTGCCAACAGTATGGCTGCGGAGGTTATTGCTCTGCTGCATAGTCTGCTCACTGCTCCCGAGTCCAACACTGCTCAGATCTGGACAAGCACTGCTGAAAAAGTAATTGATTTTCACGTTTCTGCCTTCATAGCAATGATTATATGATACTCTAACGTGCTGCAAATACTCGCCACAGGGCCAGTGATCATTAGAATTATTCAAATAATTTCTATTTAGGGAGACGTTTATTTAATCCTTTATGATGCGGTTTGTCATAAGCCCTAATGCTTTTTCCTTTTGGTTCTGTGGTAGGTGCTCTCCCGGGCGCTAATGTTTATCCCTCAGCTGGGGAAGTACGCTGAGAGTATTCTGGAAAATGGCAGCAGCAGTGGCAGGAAACTGGCGAAGCTGCAGGCCATTGGAAGACAGGCTGTTGCTGCGCTCTGTGCACTTGGAGGCTTCAAAGAAACTATTAAGATCGGATCTGAGGTCCAGGTTAGTTGAAGGAGAAAATATTGTGAAAATGCTATGCTTATTTAATACCGTGCTATAATTTGCAAATAAAAATGAAATTTTGTAATTTTAAATGTTAACTGCTGTCCTATTACCTGTGGTTCCTCTGCAGGTGGTGGGTAAAGGTGTGCTAGGCAGTGTGGGCATAGTTATGTCCATAAATGAGCAGGAGGGCATTGCTACTGTCAAGTTTCCTTCATGCGAGTACAGGCGAGCTTGTAAAGCCTCAGACATCCTGACTGTACCCATATCACGCCTCTGTACTCCCAGATCTGAGGTAAAAATTCAAACACCACACAGTCCTTATTGTAATGGAAAATTGCCTTAAACTCACTTGTGTCTCTGTTTCAATCTTAACCCACCCCACAACAGGCGCTGCCGCTCTATAAGCTTTCAATCACAGAAAAGGTGGTGCAAGCAGTGCAATCCATGCTTCTGCCACAGGAGGGCAGTCTCTCCATTCACACATCTCTTCCAGCAACAGGGGATGGCTCCAGCCCGGTAATGGCTGCGGTGCGCTTGTTGGCTGAAATCAGAACCAGGTCAGTGGAGAAACCTTTTTACTCAGTCGAAGATACTGATGTCATTAATCTGTTCTGATTAATTCAATGAGTACACTGTTTTCGTTTTGAGAAGCCATTTCTGAACCTTACTAGTAGAGTCAGCCTTTGACAGAAGAAGCAGGATTGGCATTTATAAATACACGCTGCAGAAAAGATGTGCATTTATGTTAACACGTCCCCCCCCAAAAAAAGAAGAAAATCTATGTTGTTGTTTTTTTGTGGTTCTTTATGATAAATGTAATGGTTAAACTGAAAAAAATCAAGCCTCAATTACATTTATTTGTCATATGGGTTTAAAGATTCCATTTTACTCCCTGATATCGGCATCAACCCCGCAAATATCCATATCCATCGGGCCCAGTTTACCAGTTCCAAGTTTACTGATGGTTTACGGTCGAAACAGCGTTGTTTTTCGTTTCCTTTTTTCCAACTGCAACTCTGGTAATTTGAATTCATAATCTTTTTTTTAAAAATCCTATGAAACACAACAAAGCCATAGATTGGACAAATATCACAAGGTTCTTCCTGGTGTTTCTCACTTTTTTCTCAGAGCATGCCTGGTGATGGCACAGCTCCTAGAGGATAGCTCCTTCTGTGAAGAGTTCATCCAGCAGTGTCCGGCGGCCGTTGAGGTTCTCAACTTGGTAGCGCAGGAATGCAGCCCCGGTGAGCACTCTTCCACAAAATTCATGAGCTTCACATCTTCTGAAATACAGTATAATGTATTGAGTCTGTAACAACAGACGCTGTCGGCAGTAGTGTGTGTGCGTGACAGAGTTCTGTCATCTATCTTCCAGGAGAGCGTCTGGGCATGGTCGAGGCTCAGTGTGAAAGAGTGAGAATGCTGTACCGGGACTGTGCTCGGCCACCACCTCCACCGCTGCAGACAGACAGACGCCAGGTGGGACTTACCTAATTTATAGAATAGCTTTTAGTTTTTATTACCTTCATTTTTGCCGTAATCAAAAACATAAAATGACACAGAAGAAATCATCATGTTACATACACGTGGATTGGATGCAGTGGAAAATACACATTGAAAAACAATCCCAACTGCCATAAATTGACTGACAGCTAATCGCAAGATAATTATAGTCAGAAATTCTTATATTGCTGCAAACTCATAATTCAGTCAAAAACTTCAGAGATGTTCTGATGTAATAAACAGTTCTTATCCCTTTGCTGTGCTTGCCGCACCAGCCCAAGGAGATCACTTGGTGTCCATCCAGAGTGTTCCCTCCCGTCCGTGCCTGCATGTTCTCATCCCGTCTGACCTCGGTCACATTCTTGGCTGATCCAAGCGCAGGAGGAGGTCTTCCTAGAGGCACATTCATCTACGCCACCTCTGCTGTACCAATTCAGGTGTGTACATCACAATGGAAACTGAGGTTTTCTGTCTCAGATTGTTTGAACATGTATTAGTCCATTAAGATCTATCACACTTGAGTCTTTAATTTACTTCTTCTTCCCTGCAGGCACCATCTTTTTACTGGGAGATAGAAATTGTCTCCTATGGAGACTCTGAAGAGGACAGTGGCCCGATCGTGTCCTTTGGTTTTGCCACTGAGGCAGAGAAACGAGACGGCGCGTGGACCAACCCAGTTGGCACATGTCTGTTTCATAAGTATGTTCAGCTGCATATTAATACTGAGAAGACTCCATCTTTTTCCTTGCTGCTCTGTTTCTGACTGAAATGCTGACTGCTGTCCTTCTCTTTTGTGTTGTTCCACCTCCGTGCGTTTGTCTCCTGTCTGTTGGCGTGTCAGTAATGGTAGGGCAGTGCATTACAATGGCTCCAGTCTGCTGCAGTGGAAGAGTGTCAGGCTGGATGTGGCTCTACTTCCTGGTGAGACAGGAGACAAAATAGGGTCTTCTACACAGTCTATCATCTCAGTTGGTTGATTTCGTCAACTTAGAAATCCATACAGCAATGTACTGTGTGTCATGGATTTTGAATTTACTCCTCAAAACCATTGTATCTTTACTGGCTGCTCTTTCAACAAAACCCCTTTTGCAAGCATATCTTGCTTTCTCAACTCGAGTAGTGTCCAGTGTCAGCATGCTTTAAAATAGGTCATAAGCCTTTAACGTTGTCATTTTTTGAATTGTGATCTTATATTTGTAAAAACATAGGTGACGTGGCTGGAATAGGCTGGGAGCGCTCTGAGGGCACTCCTCCGCCCCCTGGCCAGGCCCCTAAAGGCCGGGTCTACTTTACCTACTGTGGCCAGCGGCTGAGCCCCATTCTTGATGATGTAGCTGGTGGAATGTGGCCCCTGGTGCACATTCAAAAGAAGGTGGGTTTCTGTAGGCTAAAATGACTGTGAGAACTTTGTTGTTAAGCTCTAGTAAAATTTGGTTTGTCACTTGTGTGTAATATATGTATTTTTTGGATTTGTAGAACTCAAAGATCCGTGCCAACTTTGGAAGCCGGCCTTTTGCATACGCAGAGGGCCAAGCACACAGAAATGCGGCCGACTTGTGTGTCGACCTTGCAGAGGAAATAAGTGCAAATTTTGAAGCACTACCCTTTGCAATGGCTTCAGACAGCGATAATGATGCAGGTGCAAGTGTAACATCAGACTCTGGCTCCCATGGACCCCCTTGTCGGATCGCTGCTGTTGCCGTTGCCCAGCAACGTATGCTTATCATCCTTATCTCAGTTTTAACCAAAAATGTGCTCTCACCTTTATTTCTTACATTTTTATATGTTCCTCTTTTCTTGTTTAAACAGAGTACAACAGTGACCTGTCGTGCCATTACAAGGTGGAGCTGAGCTACGAGAACCTAGTCACCTCTGGGCCTGACCCACATCCTCCACCTATCGCAGATGATGAGAGTGACGATGAGGACGACGATGATGTCCCAAGGGTAGGCGAGGACTCTCCACGCTTTGCCATTCAGTGTCCAGAAAAAAAGGTTGTATGTTTGAAGATTTTGATTTCTTCTAATTTGGGTGTGACATTAGGAGGACCACTATGCCCTGCTGGTCAAGGCCTGGGAGACCAAAGTGTTTCCCACCATTCGTAGGCGTTTCCGTAACGAGGCTGAGAGGAAGTCTGGTCTGGACCAAATCAAAGGAGCTCTGCAGCTTGGTAAAGAATATCATTAAAACATAGACCTTTAAAAGTCGAGTACAACACATAGAAAATGATACATTAGTTCCATATGTAATCTATGAATGCCTGCCAAAAAAAAAGCCTCTCACAGCATTTTTGTGTCTGAGTCTAATCATGAGTGGGATTTAATCAGTAACTATTACATTAATCATCATGGGACTGCAATTTTCTTGAATGGAGTGTCAGTTCCATCCTCTGTACTCATTATTGACCTCCACTCAATGTAGGCTCCACTCCCAGAATCATGCTTTTACTGTTGAAATGATTACTACTTAATTACTAATAATATCCATTTGTGTGATGCACTATTTCATCATATCAATGGGCACTATTGTAAATCTAATTAAAAATCATTTTAACAACTTACAAAAATAAGGTAGGACAATGATGCATTTGACATGAAATTAACTGACTGTATTTAACTGCTTTGCTCATTAAAAAAATGACATGCCCGTTCTGAGCCAAAGCATATTTTATATTAATGCTAAGTATTGAATTTGTATATAAGTTAAACTTACTCAACTGTTACACTGTAAATCTCTGGTGCGTTTCAATGGAAACAGGCATGGTAGACATCGCAAGACAGACAGTGGAGTTCCTGTATGAAGAGAACGGTGGCATCCCCCGTGACCTCTACCTCCCGACCATTGAGGACATCAAGGAGGAGGCCAACAAGTTCACTATCGACAAAGTTCGCAAAGGTGCTACTCACCCTCCGTGACTATAGAAGCTGAAATAACCTAACTGAGGGAGCATTGTCAGAGCTGCATTAAAACCATTGATGGTAACCTGATTTTTTTCAACGCAGGCTTGACAGTTGTCATCCGCTGCCCTGACAGCAACAACACCAACAGCACTACAGGGGGAACAGCACTGCCGAAGTTTGCCGTTCGGGGCATGCTGAAGACTTTTGGTTTGCATGGGGTGGTGCTGGATGTGGACTCTGTAAGTACAATAATTGGCGCTTCACTCCCTTCACAGTGAATTAAATCAGTAAACTAACTTTTTTCTGTGCATTTGGTCAGGTGAATGAACTTGTGCAGGTGGAGACCTACCTGCGCAGCGAGGGGGTGCTGGTGAGGTACTGGTACCCTATTGAGATGCTGGAGCGTCCTCCCGCCGGATCTCGACGCACTGCGGCTAATGGCTTAGTGTCACTAGACAGTAGCAACATTCAGATTCATAGGTAACATATGGACCTAATGAGAAGGATTTGATTTGCTTCCTGCACCTGTGCTCCAAATCACATCTATTCCACTTCTTTGCTCCAGGGAACTGCTTCGCTGTGAGAGTGCGCTGGCTCGGTTATACTGCCGCATGGCCTTGCTCAACATCTTTGCCCCCAAGAATCCCCACACCTTCACCCGTCTCTTCCACATACCGGCTATCCGTGACATCACCTTGGAACACCTGCAGCTTCTTTCCAATCAGCTGCTGGCTCCACCCCTCCCTGGTAAGTGGGAATTGTAAGCAACTTGACAGCTCAGTGCAATTTAGGTGTTCTGTTCTGTTTCTGTGCTGAATGCTCTGATGTTGTTCTTCCTACAGATGGCACTATTAGTTCTAGTTCAATCCTACTGGCCCAGTCACTGCTTCATAACCTCCAGGGCCAAAGCTGCTCTCCCACAGACCTGTTCTACCAGGGGAATGCTCAACCCATCCGGGAGTGGTTGACAGTGGCCATCACCCGTGCCTTGCATCAAGGAGAGGAAAGTCTACTGGAGCTGACGAAGCAAATCTGCTGTTTCCTTCAGGTCAGCTCTGACAATCAATACGTGATTGACTCAACTTGTCTCTGTATACCACTTTGTTAGCTTATCTCATAATTCTGGTTATATTTGACAGAATGCACCAGAGCAGTTTACATCTGAGGAATTTCCTGTGACCGAGTCCAAGGTGAGCATGGATGTCAGTTTTCCGGGTGCTGCGTTCGTGATCGTATCCTGCAAGGAGAGCCAGCTAGGGTGCCGCAAAGAGTGAGTTACTTTGCTGTATTACACCACAGCAATTCATGATTGAATTGATGAATTCAGATTCTTTTCCATCTATTTCTTGTTACGTTTTTAAATTCCTCTCCCAAATTTTTCCACCCATTAGCTCCAGCTTGTACAAGGCTCCCTGGGCTCGAGTCATGGTGTATGGTCAGGGTCACAAAGTGCGTAGGAATGGCCAACTAAATCTGATGGAGGCTGTGTGTTATCCTCTGGACGCCTCACCTACCAACACAGGCCTTACTCCCCCTCCCACCACCAATCAATACCCCTCTGTTATCATACCTACTGATAAAGTGCACATCAAACTGGGTGAGTATCTAACTCTGAAAAGGAAATTCATACCGGTTGCTTTAACATTTTGTAAAAGAAATAGTCTTTTACAGGATAAAAAGGAATGATATATCTCATGTTCTTGATTATAGGGGTTTCGCCCCCTCCTGGTGCTGTAGTGGTGCTGCACTCTCTGCCACTGGAATTTCCTCTGGCCATGGCGTTTGCTGAACAGCTGTTGACGTGGAAGCTGGGAGAGAGCATTGATCGGTCAGAGGATGAGCTGGACACCGTGCCCTCGTCTGTGCTGCTGCAGGTGGTAGAACTAATAGGTAGGTTGAAAGTCTAACCTATTAACCTGTATGTATGGTTGGTATATAGATAAGTATAATGTTACCATTGTAAAGTCCTACGTCACAATCACCCAACAGGCACAAAGTCGATTTTAGTTGTTACATTTTTAAGTATTGGTTTTGGGATTTTATTACATTTTGAGTTAAAAGTTTTTAAAAATGTAGAAGTAAAAACTTACCAAGTCCTTGTTCTACCATAAATCCACTAAGACAGAAGCTTCTACTTTCCTTTAACATGTTAACAGTTTTGTGAGCTACTCCAACCCACATTATTCTCAACCACCAGCTCCATAAATCATAGAAGAACTTTGAAAAGCTTGTAAGATATATCAAATATACAAAATATTTTATTTGTCATTGTTCTTATTATTTTAGGTGGTTTGCTTTGGAGCACTGATCTGGCTCCCTCCATTAAAGAACTCACCTTTCACTTGTTGGCTGAAGTTTTGCGGAAGATTCACCACTTGGAGCAGCGGAAGAGCCCAGCTGGCCTCTCCAGCTCCATTGCTCTGCTGCTTAACCCCTGCCTAGCGGTGCTCATGGCCCTGCAGACAGAACTGCGGAAGCTTTACGACCGGGAGACTCAGGGATGGACTGCTGGAGTGGCTGGAGCAGGGGGGTCTTCATCTGGAGGCATTGCATTGGCTCTCGGGACGGAGCAGAGCCGGTTCTCCACCTACTTCCACGCTCTGATGGAGGTGTGTCTGGCTGTCGCGGAGGTGACGCTGCCTCTCAATGTTGGTGGTACTTCAGTGGGAGCCCTGTCCTCCACCAGTGCTCCGAACCTCAGTGACTCCTCTTCATCCTCGTCATCGTCCCCAGGTCAGACACCACAGAGCCCCAGCCTACTATCCAAGCGTAAGAAGGTGAAGATGAAGCGTGAGAGAGCAGCAGCTGCAGTGGCAGCAGCCGTCTCTGGGAAACGGGGGAGTGGAGGCGCACGGTTATCAGAGAGTGACAGCGCCCTGCTGAACATGGCAGGCAGTAAACCCGAGGACATGCTGTGGTTCCACCGCTGCCTCACTCTCCTGATGATCCTTCGACATCTCGCCAATAAGGACCCGCAGGGTTTAAGTGTGACCAGTGATGCAGTGACTGATGCCTGCCAGGCTCTGGTGGGCCCCACTGCCCACAGCCGTTTGCTGGTGCTCTCAGGTATCCCCACGCACCTGGAGGAGGCCGTGGTTCGAAATGCTATCCGCAGGGCTTGCAATGCACATGGAGGGCTCTTCAAAGACGAAGTCTTCATCCCTCTGCAGGAAGAGGACCCCAAGAAGCCCAAAGCTGGAGCCGGGGTTGCTAGCCCTCAGGACGGCAAACCGGGCCCTGAACCTGAGCGGCCTTTCCCGAACAACGGAGGTCCCGAGAGCCCCGACAGCTCCAGCAGCGTCACTCCAGCTTTGAGCGTGAGCGCTTCAGCCTCCACCAGCCAGACCTCCATCTGCAGCTCCTCTCAGGGAGTCTCCCGCACTGCCAGTGAACTTTCAGTTGATCAGGAGCTGTTAGCTGTCCAACCTCTCACTCCTGCTGCTGCAGGTTCGGCTGTTACCTACCTGCAGCATGGCCCCCAAGACCCCCAGACTGTTTCTAGTCAGGAGAGTCTAGATACCTCCCTGTGTAGTACAGGGAGCCTGGGGAGCCTTGGCAGCTTGGGGGAGACTCTCGACAGTGCAGATACACCGTCAGTATCGGATGGGGGCTCTGTGCACACAGTCACCTCACTGGAGAGCAATGCAGTCATGGCTCGGCCCATCAAGGGCTATGCTGTCATTGAGGTGGGTTAATTAAGAGCACATTAATAGATCTGAGCTGTTTGAGTTTTGTTTGTTTTTCTGAAGAAATATGCTTGTCCTTCTTTTGTTGTTTATAGGTTCGCTCTCGGGCCAAAGTGGAAAAAATCCGTGCCAGTCTTTTCAACAGCAGTGACTTGATTGGTTTGTCCAATTTGGAAGGTGAAGAGGAGCTAATGGAGTTGACCAATGAAGAGATCCTCACAGCCTCCAGTGTTAACCAAAGCCTGTTTGACACACAGGGAAGCTCCGCCCTCGAAGACTACTTCCTGGACAAATCCATCAGGGGTTGGTTTTCGAATCTTTCTTTTTTTTTTGTCTGACATTTTTCTGGCATTATGAAATATTAAAATGATCTGTCTCGATGTTTCAAGGTGACAAGCTTGTGCCTGGAGCACGAGATGTCCTCACAGACATCTTTAAGAGCTGCGTGCACTCAGAGCAGATGCTCAGCCTCACACCGACCAAGCCAGTAAAAGTGTCCGACATTTACCTCAGCAAAGAGCAGATCAACTCTCAGACGCCTGGAAACCTGCTGCATACTTTCTTCACCAATGTTCGACCACCCAAGAAAGTACTTGAAGACCAACTTACACAGGTACATAACACGTGGTGTGCAGTAATGTGTAGCACATTGTTAACACTTTAATACCACGTGTGCATTCACTTTTGTCCCAATGATTTGTTTCTCATTCAGATTCTAAGAAAGTATGGTACCCCCAAGCCCAATAAGAACAAGTACAGTAAAGCTGGAAAAGAGCAGCATCAGGGCAAGGTTGTAAGCACCAAGAGGCCCATCACCAAACCTCCCACCAAGGAAAAGTCTGTGCTCAACAGTGTCAGGTGAGTCATTCACTTCACAACACTTACACTAATTACTCTGTGATTAAATTAAATTTGCTGATCTCTTGCCTCTGCCAGGACTGCGCTGAGTGAGAAGAAGACAGTCCTGAAGCCCAAGTCTCCTGAGAAATGCAGACCTGATGAGAAAGATGTGGAGAAATCTCCTGCTAAGAAAACTGACGGTTTGTAGTCCTCACACTCATTTTGACTACACACACACGACTGAATATGTTAGTTGATGGATGGTTTGATGTTATGAAACAGTTGGGTTAACCTAGTGTTTACAAAAATGTTCCCAGCAAAGGTTTAATCCATTAAAAATTTGCATAAGAATTTGCTCATCTCCTCTTCCCTTGCTTTAATTAGGGTTTGATAATGAAACAATGAGTTTGCCGATCAATCCACTGACGTTGCCTATGTTATATATCACTGGAAATTTGTAGTATCTTAAGATATCTCTTTGCACCATCTTGTGACAGACCCCACTACGATGCTTTACTAGCCGACAAGAATAAAATTTGGTGTTGTCTTGAAAGCTGGAGCAGCGAGCTTGCCTCACATACCACTTTATTCTTTTTTAGTCCCCGATGAGAAGTACCTGACACTGGAAGGCTTCCATAAATTTGCTGTTGACCGAGCTAAGCAGGACATCCGCAGCGTCTGGAGGGCAATTTTGGCCTGTGGTTTTGACCTCCACTTTGAAAGGTGAGAATGTGAGAGTCCACCAACTAGCACTCAGATTGCTGTAACCCAAATACTGTAAGACATAAACAGGCTGTCTGGAAACCCGGTAACTAAAAATTAAACTCGACAAAAAATGTATCTTCTTAAAGCTTTAATTAAGTTTAGTGTTTCTCTGATTTATCACATTTCCAATCCAATCTTAAATTGTCAACAGTCCACACAACAACTGCACTGCACCACGGCATCTACATATGATTTATTTCTGTCATAGAAATATATTTCAATGGTTTAGAGGGGGGGGGACTTCTCTGACATTTGATCAGACTTGACAAAGTAGCTAATGCAGTTGTTTAAAATTGTGTATATTTCTTATGTATTAACGCAAATCGTCCCCCTATTATCAAAACATAACCACTATCACATCATTCCTATAATCGTAATATTATAAATAAAATTGTAAATCATAATAATAATATCTAATATTTCTTATTGTCCAATAGTTTGTATAAAGCTAAATATAAAGGTAGTTCTCTATCTAATAGCAGCCATCCTCTACCCCAGGTGCACCTGTATAGACACGCGTCACGCCCAGAAGGCGTGTAGGAAGTGGGGCTTGGAAATGGATGTGGCGTTGGTCCAGTACCTGAACAGGCTGTGCCGTCACCTGGCTATCACACCGGCGAGACTACACCCCCACGAAGTCTACCTGGACCCCAGCGATGCTGCAGATCCTCGCGTGTCCAGTCTGCTCAGTAAGAAACCCGCCTGAGAGTCGAGCATGACCACACCCTCACTCACAGGTCAACCAATGACATGACATATGTGAATCCATTTTGCATATTGTCATCTGCTTTGTGCTGTGCAAGTAGGAAGGAATTAACTCTTTTTTTAATTTTGGCTCCATTGTATTTTCAGCCACGTATCTATCTTTTTGTGTGTTTTCAGATGTGCCTGTGGAGAGTCTGCGTTTACGCTTCGCTCTCCTGCAGTCGCTCAACAACACCCTGGAGAGTTTCTTCCTGCCGTTAGTAGAGCAAAGACAAACTCACACCTATGAGAACAGCATTGCAGCACTGTTATGCGAGGCCAAAGGTGAGCCGGATCTCAGCACAGATCTAAATAGTTAAGCCACATGGTTTTGAGGTGTGACTGTGAGTGTATTGACCTATAGTCAGGCAATCTTTCTTTGTTGAAATGAAATATCTGAACTGGATTAAATCAAACTAAATCTTTTTCTGCCCCCACCACTACTTCTGTCCTTTAAGGTCTAATCTTCTATGACACTAAGGTCACAGTAATGAACAGAGTACTGAATGCCACAGTACAGCGAACAGCTGACCACGCTGCTCCAGAGATCACACTGGACCCTCTAGAGATTGTTGGAGGTAGCTATTCCTTTCGCCTGTTGACGTGTTTTTTTTAAATTTCCAATTTCGTATCACTTGTGCTCGTTCTTTGCAAACATGCTCTCCCTGCCTCTGGCGTTTGTCCTCCAGGTGAGATCAGATCATCAGAGAACACGTATTTCTGCCAGGCAGCACGGCAGCTGTCTTGCATCCCGTCGTCCCAGCTTTGTGTGAAACTGGCAAGTGGAGGAGACCCCACCTATGCCTTTAACATCCGCTTCACCGGAGAGGAAGTCCACGGCACAAGTTAGAATTTCTCCTTCACTTCTTTTTCTGCGCTGCCTGACAGTGTCTCACCTGTCAAGATTTGTTTTTGTTGTTGTTGTTTTCTTTTTAAACCTGACTAGCTTTGACTCTCTCTCTGCAGGTGGGTCCTTCAGACACTTCTTATGGCAGGTGTGTAAGGAGTTACAGAGTTCTGCTCTCTCCCTGCTTCTCCCCTGCCCAAGTGCTGCCGCCAATCGTAACAAGGTAAAGTTTTTCAGCATTTGACATGTTATCAGTTTGTCGTGTTATTGGAACTTCAGTTCTTCAAAACAGAATAACTGTTTATCCTAGTATGAACTGCCTGTATGTTTTTGAAACGTAACTATAACATTTTTGTTTTGAGTTTGGAAGCATTCTCAGTAATCTCTAAGGAGCGCTCTGTAGATATTACAATCCGGACAATAAACTCTTTCTAAGAAGCTTATCGGCCACAACAAAGTTAAGATACAGATAGTCTTGTATGAATCACAGTTGTGTTTTGTTTTTGGGCTTTCCTCAGGGGAAGTACATACTGACGCCATGCCCTATAAGCTATGCAGAGGAGCAGTTGTTGCACTTCTTTGGTCAGCTTCTGGGCATAGCCATCCGCGCAGACGTGCCACTTCCTTTGGACCTACTAGGCTCCTTTTGGAAGGGTCTGGTGGGTGAGTCCT
The DNA here is from genome assembly GCF_022379125.1 of Scophthalmus maximus. Classification (NCBI taxonomy): domain Eukaryota; kingdom Metazoa; phylum Chordata; class Actinopteri; order Pleuronectiformes; family Scophthalmidae; genus Scophthalmus; species Scophthalmus maximus. The sequence continues at coordinate 17,761,055 of NC_061533.1, read as the reverse complement.
TAGACCCGGAGCAGGACCTGCAGGAGGCTGACGTGCTCACCTTCAACTACGTCACAAAGTTTGAAAATGTAAGGGGATGGTACCCTGCTTCTGATCTCATCAACTTGATGTCTTCCATATTAAGTAGCTTTTTTATGGCGATGTGCTCCTTTCCCTGCTAATACCATGCTGCCATAACACCTTCATATGATTTGTAACTTAACCATGCAGGTGAGCGACGAGGCAGAGCTGGAGGCCCTGTGTGCCGAGATCTCCTCTCAGCACCATTCAGGAGAGAGCCCGGACTCTCCTAGCCGGCCCTGCTGCACCTTCACCTACATCACTATGACTGGCGAGGAGGTGGAGCTTTGTCAGGGAGGTCGCAGTCTAACTGTCAGGTACGGGAAACCTGCTCAGCTGATAGCCCCTGTTTTTGTTGCCTAGCGATCTCCAAACTCTATTTACCTCCAAACCCTGCACATTGGTCTGTTTTCATTCAGGATGTATTGTCTCCTTTTTTTCATTAAGCTGGGAGAATAAGGATGTATATGCGCGGGCGGTGCGGAGCCTTCGTATCAGGGAGCTGCAGAACGTGGAGTGCATGAAGGCAGTGAGTGCAGGGCTGGGCTCCATCATTCCCTTGCAGCTGCTCACCATGCTCAGCCCCCGAGAGATGGAGCTGCGCACATGCGGCTTGCCTTACATCAACCTGGAGTTCCTCAAGGTAAAGCTTACGTTTGTGTCAAATCTACATTTTAAACCCCCATGTATTATGCATACCTGCTCTGGGCTAATCACACAACAGTTGTTATTGGAATTGGTGAAAGATTTTCATTGGTCAGGCAGACCCGTCTATGTAAATTCAATTTTATTTGTATAGCGCCAAATCATAGCATAGATGATCTCAAGACACTTAACATAGTGAGGTCAAGACCTTACAATATTACAGAGAAACCCAACAGTTCCCGCAATGCCCAAGAACTTGTCGACCGTGGAGAGAAAAAAGCTCCCTTTTAACAGGAAGAAACCTCTAACGGAACCGGACTCAGTTGTCTGCCTCGACCGGTTGGGGTGAGAGGAGAGAAATTGGGGGAGAGAGGAGAGGTGGGTGGAAAGAGGGGGAGAGAAGAGAGAGACCAGGTACTGTTGTGTAGCCGTTGTTTTAAAGCTCTGTCAGACTGGTAAGATTGTCTGAACTGTCCGAACCCTCCGTATAGTATTAGTATTAATCACATCTGATCTCTGTACACCCAACTCTCCCCCTGTAGGCTCATACTATGTACCAGGTGGGTCTAATGGAGACAGACCAGCACATAGAGTTCTTCTGGACTGCCCTGGAGATGTTCACTCAGGAGGAGCTCTGCAAGTTCATCAAGTTTGCGTGCAACCAGGAGCGCATCCCGTTCACGTGCCCCTGCAAGGACGGAGGGCCCGACACTGCGCACGTCCCCCCGTACCCCATGAAGATTGCCCCTCCCGACGGAGCCGCAGGTAATAAACTTTAAGACAGACTTTGAATGTGTGTTGTTGTGATGTACTCCGCTGTAGGAAGAAAAGTTAAGGTTTCCGACATTGCATGTGATATTCACATTTGCAGATGTTTCCTGAGGAAAATCACTGGCTAAATTGTGCAGTCTAGTAGGGTTTGCTGCAGATAAGATAGCTTAACAGTCTCTCTCTCTTGTATCACCCAGACAAGGTTATTATCAATGGGAATATATTCCTGGAAAAATAAAGCTTAAATAAAATAAAAATGATCACACAAAAGAATGGCACACAACCACGCACTACCACGCAGAACCATGTAAAACTCCAGTGGTAAACATACATAACGAGACCCATTATTTTTCATTGTGATACACCTTCCTGTGTTTCTGCTCCCCAGGTCAGCCAGACTCGCGCTACATTCGCGTGGAGACCTGTATGTTCATGGTGAAACTGCCCCAGTACACGTCCTTGGACGTGATGCTGGAGAAACTGCGATACGCCATCCACTACCGCGAGGACCCTCTCAGTGGCTAAGCTGACTTGACAACCCCACCTTCCTAAGCGTATATACATGCCCCAACCCCCCCCCCCCCCCCCCCACACACACACACACACACACACACACACACACACACACACACACATTCACTCCTGGGCTTCCCTGCTTTCTTTTTTTTTTAACTGCAGTTTACACAAATGCTACACTTCATGACTTAGTTTGATGTATATTTCGTTCTGGAGGAATTCAGGGAAGATGATCTGAACTAGCACTGACACTGATCACCAGTGTCTGTTCTGGATGCACTTAATTTGCAGACGGCATTGAAGTGAATCAACTGTGACACCATTTTAATTGTTTGCCCTTTTTTTTTCTCCCTCACTTCCCCTGGCTTTAACAGAGGGTTCAGACTCTGTGACTTTTGACAACTTAACAGATATCAGCACTTTACAGCTGCACGGTCAATTCATGATGGCTGAACTCCGGGGTGTGGATCTCAGCTCAACTATCTCTACTCTGAGTTGTTACGGTAACGAACACCAACAAACTGTTATAGTCCTAACGCTTAACCTAGCTGCCTCCCTCTGTCTCCCCTCTGTGGGGATGATGTTCGGAAACATGCCTTTGCTGTACAGTAGGAGCCTCTCTCTGCAGGGTGATGCCGGTTTTGCGTGTGTGAAAAAAAACAACAAATGATTCCCACAGAACTATCTGACGTTTTGAACAGAGGTACGACTACTACAAGATGCCGCCTATTTTTGACCACGTCAGCTACGAGCAGGCAGAAAATGTGAAAAAGTGCTGTACAGGATATTATGTAGTTTACTGCCTGGTTAAAAAAAATGTGACTGCTAAAGGACAAACTAACTTATGCCTATATAAACGGAATACATTTTATTCAAGTCTCTGAAGAGAGGGTATTTATCATATTTAAAAAAACAAAAGTCATGTTAATCAATTAGTTTATGAAATTGCTCTTTGATTTTCCAAGTCGGTGTGGACACATTGTAGGTCGGGTAGGTTGGACAGTAAGAGAGGCCTGCTGGTTCTGACGAACTTACATTTCAGGTTTGTGAAACTGGGAAGGAGACGACGTTCTCATGAGCTGCTCTCCCACATTGTTTGTGATACTGCTACTGAATGTGCAACACAAACCCCCAGACCCCTTGTTCCCCAACATACACAACCTACACACACGACCTTGGGGAAGGGGCGGTGTATTATCTTGAGTTCTGCCTTTTCATAGTTTTCTTTAATGAAAGACAGGATTCTGCTGGGGTTTTTTATTTTTATTTTACCCATAATCAAAAGTTTAGCTTTGTAAAAATGAAATCGAAAAAAAAATAATGTAAATAGACTGAAGTTATGTTTGATGGCAGTTTTTATTAATTGCTAATTTACTTCACCTTAAAATTTTTGGTTTGCACTACTCCTGCAAGAAAAGATTCTAAAAATGAGCAAACTCTGAGATGTCTGTTGGATATCCAGTTTGTTGTGTTGTTATTTTTTATGAATTTTGGATATACCAGTACTCTTATCACCTTTTTTGTCTTGTACTCAGATGGATTCAATTTCTTCTACTCATGGTGAAACATGTTTTCTTGTGTGAGTAAAATTGCCATTTTACTTGGATAGAACTGAAATACAAAAAGACATGATATTTGACGCATATTGAATTGTTTAACTGCTTGCGAGTTTTGGATTCGGCTCAGTTCTTTTCAAGGGTGATATACCGCTGCTAACAGAGACGCTCTCCTCCACTTCCTCCTCCTGCGAGGGGGAAGTAGACAAAGTTAGACAAAGGACTTATCCATACAAAGAGGTGTTGCGATAATGTGTGCTGTACATTTACTTGATATTTATTACAATTATTTATGTTTGCATTAACTTAACTTTTACTGTCTTACCTCTGCACATCAGAAACGTAACATATCTAAAAATGGATTATACAGATGTAAAGAATCAGATGGCATTTGAGATTTCTGTGTCACAATAAAAAAAATGTCTTCATGTACAAGCACTGGTTGACTGTCCTGCTTGGTTTGTTTTCCATTTTGACCCAGACACTAACAATTCTGCGTTTCTTTTAAATTTAATTTATAGATGTTTCTCAGATAAACATTCAGAGTAGCTGGGAAAACATTTTTTGCCACTTGCCGTGGCCTCAAGGACTCGTCTGTCACATGTCTACATGGACAATGACTGTTGATGTTGATGAATGTTGCCAGTGACGCATGTTTTGTCTCCTATAGGACGAGCTCTTTATGTAAGGCCCAGTAGCAACTCCGGTTATGTCACCACTGGCCGTAAACCAGACACCTTTTCAAAGCGGCAGGCGCCGGGCCAGGCCAGTTCCAACTGGATATCCCCCGTCATGCTCCCCGCCGAGTCACACTATCCCTTCAGCACCATCATGTGCCACATTCAAAGGGAACAGATTGAACAGTTTCTTCAGCAAAAATCTGATGCAGTTGTTAAGATATTATAAATATATAAATTAACGTAATGTTGTGGAGGATTGGTGTATGGCTCCCACAAGCACAATTATAATGTAGAGTATCAGTGCTGCGTCTCTCAGAAAATTATCTAATGATGATGATAAAACATTAGTCTGGCACCTTATGTATGATGCAAGAATTTTTTAATTTTTAATACAGAGTTTACAACATTGGCCTGGAGGAATTCCACGAATGTCTCCAGCATGTTGACAAGTCTGTGTAGAAGGAACCCGTCATGTGTCCCACATATACAGCTGTCCCCTCTCTTTCTTTGTCTCTGACAAAAGGGCCCCTCCGCCCCTATATGTTAATGACCCACAGACCAATGCACAGCCAGGAAAAGTGCCACATCCCCTCACAGTCCGGCCAATAGAGCGCTTCTTAGTCCAACAAAAGTTGTGGGGACATCTGCCGTGGTCATGCAAAATATATACGACAGACCCACAAACATCTTCTTTAGCGACCTAAAGATCTTTGCGGCAGAGAGGCCACTTGACCTGGCTGAGGAGTACACTGCTGTGTGATTTGATCCTCACAGAAGGAGTGGACTATATGGAAACACTCTCTGTGTTGTTGTCACACCTGCTGCTTGAAGTTAGAGGTCAAATTTAAACTTTGTGATTACATAATTTATTCACAAAGGTCCTCCCTAAGGTGTGAGGGGCTCAATAAGAAACACAGCTACTGAGACCAGGGCTATAAATGCATTATTGTACGATGAATAGTTTGATGGCACGGGAGAGACTGTAAATAAGCCGCAGCATTTTTGCATTTGCATTTGCACACTTTAAAACAGAAGTTATGTTTAAGGGCTTTATGCGATGCATAAATATGATATGTTGACAAAACACACATGAAGAACTGGATGAGATTTGAAAGCAATAGTTCATCAGAAATCTGTTTGTGATATCGTCATGTCCCTGCGAAGAAGTGGTGCAATCTGTGTTTTACATATGTGCAGGCAGGAATAAGGGAATGTAAAGGAAACAAGTCTTTAGGCCGAATAGTCAGGAATATAATTTATTAACTTTTAAATACATTTCCAAAAAATACAAAAGCAGAAAAAAAACACATACATACATGCACTTTTACAAAGCAAGCATGCGAAAATGAAATGTAACCCAAACGTTTCAGTTCATCGAGGTCTCTAGTCACAAACTACCTCTACCTGAGCAGAATCGCAATCGTAAGATTTTTAAAACAATAATAAAAAAAGACATCCCCCCAAGCTGCTCTGCCTCGTATTTGTCAAGTCCCAGTACTCAGGAGATTTTCACAGTCTGGAATGATTCGGTCAGTGGAGCACATGGACAATGGGATTTAGGGACTGAGACCAGCTGACGGCGGAATAGGAAGGACAGTGGGAAAAAGCTCTTGGTGGTCGGCCGCGCTAGATAATACCGAGCTGTTTCTTCAGCTTCCTGAGTTCCCCCATGCTGATGTTGTTGCCTCCGCACACCACAATGACCACGGGGCCCAGGTGCCGCGGCAGCTTGCCCTCCTCCTGCAGCCGCTTGATAATGCCACTGTACACCGCTGCCAGGGCGGCGCCACAGGCGGGCTCCACCAGGACCTTCTCATCATCTGCAGGAAGAGGAGATACCACAGGAGTTCAGTCTCCCACCGCTGTTGTTTTTGTGTGCGCGCGGCATTCACAACATCCGTTATTCTACCAAAACATTTCAGCCTCCTTCCACATTTTATCACACTACAAACGTCACTCAAACTGTCAAAGCGTTCAGCTTCTTCCAAATTCAAGCCAGCAATCCAGTTCAGCATCAGCCTTTCAGCAGCCGGCATTCACAACGCACACTTTTTCTAGTTTTAGATCCAGTGCACATCTGTTCGGGTGTGTTTCGTACTAACCGACAAAGTGTTCCACAGCTTTCACGGCCTCTTGGTCTGTGACTACTTCTGAGAAGACTGTGTGCTCGTCCACCAGCTTCATCGTCTGTGCAGAGACCCGTGTCAGGCCCAGCGTGGTTGCAACACTGGATGGTAAAAGGAAACGTCAGTTTTTCATCGCAAGAGGAGCATGAGAGTAGTGCGGACATGCCAGACAAGGTCACTGTTTGGACGTCATGGCATCCATGATCGTATGCGCTACCTGGTAATTGCGGGTAGAGTGACCAGCTTTCCGGCCTTCATGGCCGCATTGAGGCTGTGGGCCCCCATGGTTTCCATGGCTACGATAGGCACGTCGGCCCAGTCGGCGCGACGCAGTCCCTCCACCACTCCGTTCAGCAGGCCTCCGCCTCCCACCGACAGCACTATGGCTCCTGGCTTCACCCTTAGGTCTCGCTCCAGCTCCTTCACCAGAGATGTATGGCCTTCCCTGCGGACACAAACACGGTCAGTTTCCTAGAAATTCAACATCGACGTGAAAATGTAAAAGAGGGGCAGCCATAATCCTTTTTGAAAACATAGACAATTTGTGCATGATGTGGCCTTATTTTTCTTGCTCCTTCTCCTTCCGACTGGGATGGCGAGAACATTATAGTCATGTCTCAATCTGATGTCCAACTTGTAGATTCATTATCTGACTACCTCCCCTTAGAGTTTGCACTGTGAAAAGATACAGTGTATCTGACACATCATCTCACCCGGCCCCTGCAACTGTTTCTAAGCATAAGTGTGACTGACAGCGTACGGTATGACAAGTTTTACTATCAGTTATTTGAGCATTTGAGAACAATGTAATTTTCATTTTCACCGTATGGAGAAGAAACTGACTTATCGCCGCCTCCTTCCTCTATCTCCCGATGACAGATAAATGACTACACAAGGATTCCTTCCAAGAGTACACAGTGATACTGACGCGGGCCCTGGGCCGGACTGATTGACATTGTCTTACCAGATAAGGGGGTCGTCAAACGGAGAGATGAGCACCCAGCCAGGGTTATTCGCCACAAGCTGTTGTCCATATTCAATGCTCTCATTTAGAGCCTGACAAAGACAAGACACAACTTCATTTAGTATGATGAATTGAAATGATGTCAAGAACATAGAAGTTTACCAACCATTTATTCTACACTGCCACACCACATTCTACACCACATCTACACAACTACTGGAATTGTCAAATTCAGTGTTATTGTTACACCATTTATCTGCTTGTGCCTTCTTAGCTCTTTGCATTGTCAGGCTGTCCCAAATGTGATAATTGGATGATGGAAAATAGGAAAATAATAAAACAGTTGCACAGTATTGAATCCTAATCCACCATATTTCAACAGAATAAAATAAAATAAAGGGTCAGATTATCTAACCTTGCCATGAATGACCACAGTGGCCCCCTCGTCCTTCAGCCTCTCCACCGTGGGATTTGGTGTGACACTCGGAACCACGATGGTGGCAGGTACCCCGAGCTGACGGGCAGAATAAGCCGCTGCCATGCCAGCGTTTCCTCCTGTGGAGACCAAAAAGTGTCCGAGATTACACACTGATCGCACAACCAACAGGGCCAAAGGTGGCCCTGCTGTGAAATACAATGTCAGTCGCTTCGGTGCCTACCTGAGCAGCAGATGAAACGCTCACACCCTCGCTCTGCCCACTAAAACACAGGATATCACAAAAGGGGCATATTTTCAGGTTGTAATCACAGAGACACGCGTCACATCGCCTCAGCCACACCTTCACCATCACAAGCCTCCTTCAGAGACAGCACTACGGCCATGAAAAACTTAGAAGAAAGTGTCTCACTGTCTGGCAGAGGTGCCCGATGCCCCTGATCTTGAAGGATCCCGTTGGCTGAGATGAGTCCAGCTTGAGGTAAACAGAGGTGCCAGCCACTTTGGTCAGGGCAAGGCTCTGCCTCACCGGTGTGGCCACGTGAAGAGGTTGCTGGGTCTTCATCTCACTCTGAAAAACAGACAGAGCAGTCAATTCTTTCTCCGAATAGTTCAACAAATATTAAGCTGATAAAAGCACATTTGCAAATGGGATTTGCCCCTCCCTAGAATTGTCTTTTTTCTGTTTCGCTCAACGACTATCCCATGAGCAAAAATACAAATATGTCCTATTTGCCTCAACTCACCAGAAGTTGGAAGGTCGGGGGCGGGGGGAACAAAAAGAAAGCTGTGTTATAGATAATGACCCCAGAACGTCCTTATCCCTATACCCCTTGAGACCAACGTGGAGTTTTAAACGCTCAGGTTGTGGGCTTGGCCAAGGAGGGCCCACGTGCAGACCAATCAGCGCTGCGCTTTTCCTGCCCCCGGACCCGCCCACAAGGGCCGCGAGGATGAGGCCGGGGATCTGATTTCCTCGGACAAAAATCTCCTTTCTCGGGATCGGTCGAAAGCTGGGATGTTCGCACAGTTTGCACTTGGACGGAGGGACCGAGATCAAAAAACAAAAAAATCAAACGCGAGAATTGAAACAAAACAACAACAACAAAAAATACATTCACGTGAAACGTCTGTCCGCGTATTGCTGTTATGATCGAGAGATATATATTTTGAACGTTTTCAATCGCACCAATAACATTTGGGGGTTTTTTGGAAAGTGTGTTTTCACTCAATGACATAACATAATGGCACGGACCCTCTTCTCTCCTCCTCCGGGACCCCCCCCCCCCCCCCCCCCTCCTCTGGGACCCCCCCCCCCCCCCGACATTTGGACACGCTGTCCAGCGCACTGTGCAGCAGCGCATTACCAAAAGAGTCGCTACTATTTTGGCCCCGATCTCCAACTACCAAAAGCGGGGGTCCATTAACAGCCTCCGGCCGGACGGTTGAAGCTTGCACGATCCGGTGCTGCTGCTGCTGCTGCTGCTGCTGCTGCCCCAAGGGTGACAGCAATGCAGTGATTTGAAGAATATGTGGGGGAACTAAACTGGGAACATGCTCGGTTTAAATAGGCTGAAGTGCATGTGGGCCGAGCTTGTAACTCACACAGCTACATTGAGGAGGCTTCTTACATGTCCATCACTTATAAGGTGGAGTTTATTTGTATAGGACATCTCAACAGCAAGGCAAAGTCAAAGTGCTTTACATAAAACATCAACAGCATGAACACATATAAAATGACATTAAAATACAACCATTAGAAAGAAAAAGAAAAAAAGCTAAGGTTGGATACGACTAAAAGTTACAGTGCAGTGCAAGAAATGTATAAATTGCTTGTGTACTGAAAGGCATCTGAGAACCGAAAGGTCCTCAGTCTCCATTGAAAAGACCCGGGAGTTGCAGCGGACCGGCGGTTTTCCGGGAGTTTGTGCCAGATTATGTGAGAACTCAACGTCGCCTCTCCATGTTTAGTTCTGACTCTGGGGACAGAGAGCAGGCCTGTCCCAGATGATCTGACAGGTCTGGGTGGTTCACAGGGAAAGCAGAAGATCAGAAATGTACTTTGGCCCTAAAACGTTCAGTGCTCTGTGAACCAACAGTTGTATTTTGAAATCAATTCTTTGACAGACACGAAGCCAGCGTAAAGATCTGAGGACTGGAGTAATATGATCTGCTTCTTTTGGTCTTCGTGAGGACTCGAGCAGCGGAGTTCTGAATTAACTGCAGCTGTCTGATTGACTTTTTAGGGAGACCTGTGAGGACACTGTTACAGTAGTCGAGTCTGCTGAAGATGAATGGGTGAACAAGTTTTTCCAAATCCTGCTGAGCCATAAATCCTTTAATCCTTGATATATTCTTTATGTGATAGTAGGCTGACTTCTTAATTATTTTAATGTGGCTGTTGAAGTCCAGGTCTGAGTCCATGACCACACACAGATTTCTGGCTTGGTTTGAGGTTTTTAACATTACCGTTTGAACCTGAGTGCTAACTTTCAATTGTTCTTCCTTGGCTCCAAAAACAATTGAAAGCTGGTGCATCCAGTCGTTGATTTCCTCAATACATTTCCTCGGTGCTTGTATTAGACCATAGTCCCCAGGTGTTATTGTTAAATAAATCTGTGTGTCGTCTGTGTTATTATGGTGACATATATTTTGTTGTTTTCCATGATCTGAAACCAGTGGGAGCATGTAGATGTTGAACAAAAGAGGCCCCAGAATGGAGCCTTGGGGAACTCCACATGTAATGTTTGCCCACTCAGATTCATTATTACCTATAGACACAAAGTAGTCCCTGTCTTTCAAATAGGATTCAAACTGTGCCAGAGAGTCCCACCCCATATGTTGTGATCGACTGTGTCAAATACAGCACTGAGATCAACTAAAACTAAAAGAGCCATCTAATTGTCCATTTGTGAAGTTTGAATACATTACATTTTTGAAAAAGCCTGTGGGCAGAATTTAAGGCCACAGCTGGAGGATTTTAGATGTTGTATAATGTCCTCCAAGTTTCGGATAAAATTGAGTCATGGTATTTAAATTGATTTTAAGTGGAAAAAAGGACAACACGTGTCCTGCACCTGACGTGGAGGCACTGACTGTTTGTATATTATATATATATATATATAAATATTTTTAATTTTTTCAGTGAAGGAGGCAAATTCATTGCAGGCCCTGGTGGAAAGAAGTTAAGGGGCTACTGACACAGGAGGGTTTGTTATCCTGCCGTGAGTAGTAAACAAGGCTTGTGCATCAGTATTGTTTTTGGCAATGATGTGAGAGAAGAAGTAGTGCTCCTGAGAAAAAATGTATTCTGCATTGAAGAATCCAATTATCCCAAGAGCTTATCAAGCCTTATGCATGTATTGTAAACATGTCATGGCATGATAAAATGTGGAGGTAAAATTCCTATTTCTTTGCTTAAGAGCTGACCAAAAAAGAGAGAATGAAGAGAAACACCACTTTGGAAACTCTCTCATTTGTCAGAGATTTTAATGGCATGATCAAATTGTGCAAAGGCAGGGCCTTAATTAAAAATTTACAACGAGAGCATTTAAGATGTTTGTGCTTGCATATTTATCTTTGCAATCAGTAGTACATGTTGAAAAACCAAAAGGCACCACTCTGTAGTGAAAACGCTAGATCTTCATGTTATTAAGTAACAATGTGATTATTTAAATATCGTTATTTAGATTTAATAATTCAATGGATTAAATGTACAATAAAAGCAGACCTTTCCTATTCATGTAGATGTGGGGCAGATGACAGAAAATAAAAGCATTGTACGACCTGACCTGAAAACATGCTGCAGGAGCGAGACTTGTCTGTCTTCTGCTCAAAGTGATGACACTTTGATCATCTTTATAATAACAAATGTGTGACATATTCAAATCTATAAGCTATAACCCCCCCCCCCCCCCCCCCCCCCCTTGTCAATTTCACTTGTCAGAGCAGGGAAAGCGCAGGTGGAGCCAATAACGTTAAGAATGAATCCATTCCATTTAAATGTCCCATTAAAGTAGTGCCAATAAAACAGCATGCACAATATCAGGCAACCCCTCGACTGGCAAGAGTGCAATTCAGCCATCAGTACTGCTATTAATTACATGTGTTCTTCCTGCTATTTCATAACAAAATGCCTGCTGTGAAAGAACGGCCAATTACAAGAGCTGAGTTACTTCCACTTAGTTCCTAGGCAGTTAAAAGGCTGGTGTCAAAGGCTTCTCTGTAAAGGGCTGTTCCACCATCTGCTGGTGAAGAGCTGCACATACATTTATTTTTTGCAGAGCTCATGAGTTGCATCAGTCGGCCTCAATTCCTGGCACTGTTATAGACCGACATCACGGTAGCTTTTATGTTTTGCAAAATGCCTGCATATTGTTCTAGTTGTCTCAATCTTCGGGGCCAGATATAAACATTTATTGATATGCAGACCGGCTCACCTTACCATGCCGGCCTATTACTTTTGAAAATGTGAAAGCCTTGAGTGGGTGAGTAGTGTCAGTGCCAGTGTGTTGATTCATTCGCTCCGTATAAGTAGTGCAGCTCCTTGTGACATAGTAGAATTTCATGACAACAATCTTTATTCAATTTAAATTTAAAATGCAGGTTCCTGTTTGTCTGCACTCAGTGGTCAAACAAACCTGCATCAACCAATCAAACCCCAGGCAGCGGATTCTGTAAAATGGCAAGTTTTCCTTAGAGTGAAAGTCATACAAGTAAAAGGTGCCATCTGGAAAAGAAAAAAAAAGTAAGAATGTGTATTGACAAAAGATACAATATCTTGTTCTTAATTAAAATCATTTTGACTAAGAACAAGAGCAAGTTACTTCAAAGTTGACGTGACAACAACTTTTGCCCATGTGACAAGCTGCCTGTCACTCAGTCCAGCTGGGACTTCACCCCTGACCTTACAGAGTCCTTGAACGCCTCTAAGCTACACGCCGGCTAACGTGTATTGGTTTGAATGCCACTTTCTTCTTCTTCTTTTAAATGAATTGTGAGAGGTTTATGAACAAAACAATGCGTTGCCAGAGTGCCTAACTCAATAACTGAGCTTCGACTGACTCAGGCTCCCTCAGACCTCCGTGCTTCCCCCTCGAGTCGGCGCTCAGAAAATCCGCTATGGCAACAGTGGGGAAAAGGCACGGGGAAGAAGGAAAAAAAAAAGGAAAAAGAAAAGGAAGAGATTTGACAACATGGCGCACTTTCCCTGAGAAAAGTTTCTCTTGAACGCCGCACGGCTGCCTTTTTTTGGTGGGCTTCCCCCTCGCAGTTTTGTCGAGCCCCCGCGCCGCAACGTGGACTCTTAATTTTTTTTTTTTTTTTTTCCAGCGACACTTGAACACCTCTCGATGGGCAAACAGTCGCTAAACGAGTCCACAAAGATTGTGATGGGGTGAGAGCGACAACCCGTCGCACAAACCGAAGCAGCCAGGACAGGATGGAGAAGCAAGCGCCTCTGAAAGGGAAGGTAAAGAAAAGAGACTCGAAACAACCACTTTGTGCACCGTGGCACCGAGCTGCCGTTCTCCTAGTTGTTGGCGTGTTATTGCCTCCTGAAAAAAAAAAACCCACTTAAAAAAACTTTGAAAAAAAACTCGCGTCCTTGACAGGAAATACCCCCCCCCCCCGCGAAAAAAGACCACTTATGCGAAAACCTCGTAAAAAAGAGCTCTGTCGACTTTCCAGCCGTGCAAACTGCCCCGCGCCGCTGCGAGCCTGTGATTTCACGCCAGCGGAGGATCTCGCAGCTCGTAGACAAACACGGACTGCGAACTCAAAAAGGCGCATTTGAGTTTTTGCACGAAACGCACAAGGGGCTGCGCTGACCAAAGTTCCCACAGTGGCAGCAAACGATTGTTGTTGTTGTTGTTGTTGTTGTTGTTGTTGTTGTTGCCATGAGTGAATCCACATAATTCCCCCAACAAAACTGTCTAATATGTGCAGTCCGGACTATATTTGCCCCTGGGGAGTCGAGTTATCTCCCTGTTAAGTCTCCTTGTGATGAAGTTGGTGGGATGTCCCTCTGCCTCTCTCTCTCTCTCTCTCTCTCTCTCTCTCTCCACCCTTCCTGTCCACACACTGCAGGCAGACCCCCAGTGTGTTGTACCAGATGAGACAACCCAGGTGGGACCCTCTGGTTAGCTCCCTCTCTCTATCCCTAACCCTTACCCCCCTACCCCTAACCCTAAACCCTACCCCTAACCCTAACTCCTAACCCTCGTCCTAACCCAAGTGATAACCTCAAGTCAGCGTCTGGCTGAAGGGTAAACCTGCGAGCCCTGGAGCCACTGATCTTTAATGGACGCGTTTCTCAGCACATCCTTGAGCGGGGAAGACTTTGAATGTCAGCGTGCATGACAGTGCCGTCGGTCGTGGTGCTGACTTCGCTCGCTCAGTCAGTTTGTGCATTTTCCGAGAGGTGTGCGTGGCTTTGGCCATGGCACTTGCAGTACCGTGGGCGATTTTTGCAGCCATATTGATGTTTTCCCCTAATCCGTGGCCGTTGAGTTGGCTACGCGGGGCACAACATGTAGAACACTGGACATGTGAAAGTCCAGCCAAAGTGAAACAGACGAGTCAATTCTTTCCAATCCTGTGTTGTCGAGCCACGGAGAAGATACATGAACGATGAGCACAAATCGAAGAACTGGAAAAAGTAGGAAGCGAGGAAGGTCAAAGGGTGCGAGAAAGCAACTGATCGGCACGGCTCTGTAAACTTGATGTTGAATCTGCTTGATACCCAAGGCCCTCATGTCTGCTGCCTCTACTCCCTGGGCCTCTGGAAGTAATTACCAAGCCTGCCCTATCCCAGAATTCAGTCTGAGGAGGTGTGGTGAGAAAGAGGTAGAATGGAAGCCGGCCCAAAAAACATGCAACCCGAGATGAATTTCATGATTCACGAATACTCAGCGAAAACGTCCACGTTAAACGGACACGACGCTCAGCCGCCTGATCAATCCGACTCCATTGGTCGGCTGGGGCAATAGTAAGACCTGAATCAGTGTGATGATTGGTTCGCATTCTGAGAGTTCGCCTGCCAGTTGGTTCAGGAGTGAAAATGAGTTCGAACAATGATAGATTCAATCCCACATTAATGCTGCCGGCCTTGCTGGAAGGCAGGTATGATTTATCAGCGTAATCAAGATGACTTCATGAACCATGCACCACTGTTGTGTGGCTAAACCTCTGTATTGAAGAGCAACATGTAAAAGAATGAGGACATCAGAATGAATGCAGACTTTGTTTTGAAATAGTCGGATTGTGTAAGACAAAAAACATATTTACAAATATTTTCAACTTTGACAAATCTGTCCTTTGTACACAAAGGTGAGTTAACTCATACTGAGACAAAATATGATAAGACAAGATAAAATAAGATAAAATACGATACGATACGATACGATACGATACGACACGATACGACAAGATAAGATGTACTTTTATTGATCCCCTCTAGGGTAAATTTAAATTTGACACAGCAGCAAAGAAGTGGAGCAGGACAAGGGAAAATGTAATAAGAAATAAAATAAGACTCAAGGTAGATAAGATAAAACTAAAATTACATGATCAGCAATCTCACTCCTCTTATTCTAAAATATATATATATAGCTCAGACAGAATGTACTCCAAAAGATAAACTGTTCATTAAGTTTTATATTATCGAATACTGTACAGTGGGACTTAGAGCGGACTTTATATGCTGTGTCTCTTTGTGCTATCGTTTGTCACATGCAGTTTCAAAAACACCCTTCACTTTTATTATTTATTTAATATTCCTACACACTTCATGTGCATGTTCAAACTTCCCTATAATCCGGTGCCATTGGTGACTGTGAATCTGTTGTAAAGCAGTTTTGGTAGAAAAGCAGGAAGACATTGCCTTGCTCAAAGGTACTCCTGGCAGTTACCTTGAAAAAATATTGTTCCGTCGCACGTTTTAAAGCTCTTTCACTCCTCTCTGTGCGTTCCTCCAGTTTTCAATCTTCGGTTCTCGGACAGCGGGCAGACCCATCCGGTGTGTCGGTGTAGACGACGGCGGCAGGTATGGCCTCAGCAAAGCGGACTTCATGGAGAAAGTGCAGCAGAGCAACGAGGCGTGTCAGCGCGGCGACTTCCAGGCGGCCGTCCATTTGTACAGCGAGGCCTTGCAGGCCGACCCGCAGAACTGCATCCTGTACAGTAACCGTTCTGCAGCCCTTCTCAAAATGGGACAACACCAAGCGGCTCTGGATGATGCTGAAAAAGCTTGTGAGCTCAATCCCAAGTGGCCCAAGGTAAGTGAGCCTCGACAGCGCGAGCAAGAAGACAGAAAAATGTACTTCTCTTAAGTGCACTAAACTACAGCGTGTCATTGTCGAGAATTGTAAATGTCAAACAAATATAATTTGGGAGCTCTGATGTTCATATCATCTCCAATTTCAATTTCAATTACCAAGACTTGGTTGCATAGATTGAAATATAGATACACACAAGTGTCGCTGACAAACCGAACATTTTATCAGCATAGCAGTAAATAATGGAACAGTTTGTAATAAGATATGGTACCATAGTAAATCTTATCGTAGCCTTTTGATAACTTCTCTCCCCCCTCACCAATAGAAGATTTGTCTTCGGTTCAAAGTGTTTTAGGATTCTTCTCACACTGTCAGTCCTCAGTCTCATTCTGGTGGGCTGCTGATCGATACAATTTTCTGGGGTCTTGTCTTTGATCTTGTCCAGGCCGTGTGGACTAACCTGCGATAGATTTCACATTACTCAGCCCCAGAGATCACTCGGCGACCAATTCCTCTCACTGATAGAAATGCATCGATTCCACGATTTAGCATGGAGCGATACTTTTTGTCTTTTCGGAGAGAGATTGATGATTATGTGGTAGAGTGGTATTGATGATAGTTTGTCGCCACCAATGATGCATTAGTGGCCTCCCCTCTTTGATCTGAGGTCTTCTGTCTTCCGGTGCCAAGGTAGGTTTCCCTCTCTGTGAAAATGTGCCTCTGCAGTGAGAACTAACACTGTCACTTTTAATTACATAGATAATAATGTCTTCTTGCCGCATTGTCCCATAGTTATGGGCTTTACAACTGTAAAGGAATAGTAAAACAAATACCCCACACTAATGTAATCCTTGTTTTCTATAGTTCTTCATATTATTGTTGTTGTGAGTTGCTGCTGTGCAGCTGTTATTATTTATTAGATGTTTTTCAGTGCAATACTTTTTCTTTGTCATTTGATAGTTCCAGTTCTACAACAATGATCCCATTTGCATGTCATCACTTCTCACTCCGCAGCGTCTGAGCAGTACATCTCGTCCATTCGGGAGAGGTTTCCCAAACTTTTGAGGCCAGTGAGGCCAAACTATGACTAAAACTCACCGCCAAAAAATCGTTCTCCTTTCTCCTCTTTATACAGTATGCTATCCAAGTACAATGAACTCTTTGTGGTCTGACTGGGGGATGGTTGTCATAATCTAGACAGTGGATTTAGTGCCTGACAGCTTTCGACTCTCTCGCTTGAAAGCTTGCGCTAGCACACTTTGTGTCGGTGTGTAGCCCGACCCTTGTTTCCTACGTGACAAAGCGATTAATATGTCTGTGGAATTGACAATTATACACTGGATCCAGATGATTGCATGCTCATGGTTTGAATTAGGGCTCTTGATCACCACTAGGGGTCAGTCTTGTCAAACAAGAAGGACTTACCAAGTGCTGCAGGACAAAAAGACATTCAAGCAATTCAGTTACCAAGATGCTTTAAAAAACATTCAGCTGTTTTAAGGGAAATGTAATATTCATCATGCCTGGCTTTCATCTTTATGGTAGAAATGTGCTTGAACATGTATCAACGCAGTCATCATGGAGAATTTTGTGGGAGGTGGGGTTATAAATGTAGTGGAGTCCAAGAGCGCAACAAATTCATCTTCCAGTTTTTTTTTTCTTCTGTGATATTTTAAAGAAAATATGAAGGAAAAATAAAATCACATTGAGCTCAAACCAAACTAAGGTTCTTATTAGATCATTTTGTAATTTCATATCCATTTTGGATATAGTGTATCACAACTATTCGGCCTCAAAGACCTGACTCGTAATAGTGGTCTTGACACTCGAGGTGTCGGCCTCGGGGAAAGAACTGCTTTGGGCGTTGTACAGTCCATCTGCTGTGCCTGGATGTTAAATGAAGGAACAGGGATTAAATCACAGCAGTGCGCTCATCAATCAAACGAGAACGAACTAGGGGTGTCGTCTCATAGACAAGGGGCCACAATTATGTCTGTGTCGGGTCACATTTTGTCTCCACAAGCCAGTGTGGGAGGGAAAATAATCAAGCTTTCACGTGCATGACCGTACAAAAGGAGCAATTCATGGAGCAAACCGTTGAATGTAAGCTCACGTTTTTTTTTTTGATACAGGCATACAGTTGTGACACCAACTGCACTTAAGATGGAAAACGTGTCGGCGTCTCTCTGCGGTGCGTGTTTGTGCTTTTTAGGTGCATACAAGTGACTGAGAGGACAAAACCACTTTTCGAGATGGATTCCGTGTGTCTATGCTGCTCCTCCATCTGGTCCCTCCCTCTCTGAGCGGCTGTTCCGGTGACGCGTTAAACAAACAGCCCTTTCTGCCATCACTCCCCGTTCTCCGGCTCGCTGACAGCGGCGTTCCCAGGGAGCCGAAAGACGACTGGCACCGCAGTGTCAGGGGAAACGTCTCCATCATTTTGCTTATCTTCTGATTATAGGTTATGATGGTGTCTATCAAGGGGATCCTGTCTCCTCAAGTGTTAATTGCCCAAATTTGACGCTGATGCCCCCCACTCATGATGATGGGAAGAAACCCACTAGGCTTAGTATTTTTTTTTCTTTTCTCGCATACATTCTTCTTTGTCACGGACATAAAGAAATGTCCATTTACATCCCAGTGGAGGGGCCTTGGCTTTAATTGAGACAATGAGTGTTTGCCTTGGAAAAGGTCACGGTGTGTGGAGCATTGAAAGGGGGATTTTAATTACAGCAGCAGCATATCCAGTAATTGTGTGAGGAGCGGATGCTGACACGTCGAGCGGGAACGAAGCTTCTTTCCCCCCCCCGCAGAGCTGGGCGATGACACCGGCTTTTGCTGTCACTGTGCGCGGAACAGAAAGAAGAAAAATTGCTTTTGTGATTTGAAGACCTCATCCTTCGCCACTCTCCGTAGCACTCTGCTTTTTCACGTGGATGAAAACCACTGATTTGTAATGCTCGGTGTGGGAGTGCATCAAACCGGCTCTCACCTGGTCTCGCCGTGTTAAAAGAATAAAGAACCCGTCTTTTGATCTCATGCGGAGAGTGATTACAGCTCCTGTACCTTTCTTGTTGCTTTCATTCGTCCCATATGAAATATTTATCTCATACCTTTCTGGTGACCTGTCCTGTACTTCTGATGTGCTGAACAATAATGACGTGAAAACATCACAGTGAAGTAAGTAGGGTTGGTGGAGCAGAGAAAATGTATTAGGTTGCTTGTTTGTTTTGAAGCAATATGAGAGGTTATTATATATTTTGCATTTCTGTAATATAGCGTTTATATTTTTTTAACATGGTTTCCTCTGACATTATCATGCAAATAAACATCCTCCATGGGTGGCAGTGTCAGTCCACCAGACTAAATGATCTCAACAACTGTGAGAATGATTGCCATGAAGTGTTGCGCAGACATTCACGGTCATCAGAGGATGAAACCTACTGACGATGGGGATTCCCTGACTTTTCCTCTAGCACTACAATGAAAATATTTTTGGATTTTGAGTGACACATCTCGTAAACTCTCGAATGGAAGCTGTCTTCATACAGGGACTCCGGCAAATGTCCGGATAATGGATTCTGACAAGTATCCGCAGTTCGCCTTTCACATATGACACACACATCACAACAGGAACATTTACAGAACATTCTTTGGCATCTGGGTAGAGCATGGCAGGAGACAGGGCTAGATGATAATCCCGCTGCGGAAAGCAGTGCTTTTGTTTGCAGTCATCGCTGTGAATTTCCCAGAGATTTCCCTGCTGCATCCTCACATGGGCTCACCGTGACATTTTCAGGAAATCTGCCCTGCAGCAGAGGTTACGGAAAATGTCCGGAACAACATTTGTGGACATTTCCATTTCTCGCATAAGCCCTTATGAAAAATTTCAGGAAAATGTCCAGACTTAGGAGCATCGTCTGAAAGCACTGTAACATTCATGTCCCCCTTAGGATGAATAGTAAGTGGTGATCCCCTGACTTTTCATTTAGCACATAATTTTTTATTTTGTAATTAACCAAACATTCCTATGAATATCAGCTGTGGCTTGTGTTTATTTGGGGTTAGGGGGTTAAGGTCAACATCACAATCTTAGCATTGCCATTGCGAGCTTGTTAGCATGCTGCTGTCAGGTCGAAGGACCACTGTGCCTTACTGCAGCCTCACAGAGCCGCTCTAGTCTGATGTGGACGTAGACTTCAAACAACAGAAATATTTTTTCATTTCTCCGTCCTGCCCGTTCTGTGCAGTTTTACATTTCAGTGACAATATTTCAATCTGTAACTGAACACTGCCGACTGTGAAGATGCATTTCCTCACCAAGTGCTTGAACAAATTTAAAGATAAAAATGGAATATGTGACAAATTTGACAAAATAAAAGCATAATTCTGAACCCCTATATTTATATTAAGGCCATGCTATGCGCCAATTAATATTTATAATATCCCTTGATGCATATTTATGATTTGCACAATCTGCTTTGATTTAAAAGTGGTGAATGCGGCTGACATCCCCCTGCATACCTGCCTGTAGTTGTGAGGTGAAAGTCCTAAATTATGAATGCCTCTAGTTAGTCATGAGACTACAGATAAACAGCAGAGGCTCATTATGATACCTTGCAGAGAGAGTTTCTCGCCAGGTAGAGTTCTCGAAACCAGAGGGAATCGCTTTCCGCCTTTTTGCGCTTTCAGATTGTGGGGTTACAGTGAGAAATGGGGCACGGGAGCTCATCGACAACTGCACATCCGTCACGAGCTCCTGCCTGTCAGATGTAATTGCTTATGTCTTTCTGAAGTTAACAGAAGGAGCTCAGACATTTAGATTTGAGTGCTGAATGATGAAAGCGTATGAATTGCAAAACAGAAGTTACCGCGCTAAAATTTGCAGACGTAACAAAATAGTTGCACATACACAGTGGAAAATACATAGACACACTGGTGACTTAACATATGAACTTTTCCAAACTAAACTCATATCTTTGATAGCATACACGATCGTCAAATAGTGTGCAGCAGTTTGAGTATTGATGCAGCTGCTCTGCGTGACAATACGACCGAATGTTCACTATGATTATAGCAACTTTGATTTGATTAAATTGGCTAAAAAGCACCACATTGCATGAGATGGAAAATAATGCTTCTTTGCCAATAATTGGGCTCATGCCTTCAGTTTTTGTTATCTGCAATCTCAGTGTTTGTCGATCATGAGCTTGTTGACCTCTCTGAACACCACAGCAGCGTTTTTATGTAAGAGGTTTTATGGATATGCTCTTATTATGACAGTACGCATTGCCTGCTGTCTCTCTTCATGAAGTTGTGTGCTCTGGGTTAAAATAAGGTCTTCCCACCACTTTCCCCTCTTCCCACCGCTCCGCTGCTGTTTTCCAGCAGCGCCTGCATGAAGAGAGCGGAGTCATGAACCACTAATAAGAGGGTTCCGTTTTGCCTCTACCCAGCCGAGGCTTGAACTAATGAACAAATCAAATGAATGGCGTGTAATTATAGGCCAGCGAGAGCGGGTCGGACGGAGGGTTGGCGCTGGTGGGCACAAACCTGAAATTATTTGTCTGGAAAATCTGTGAAATGAGCGGCAGCAGTAAAATTCTGTCATTTTCCTTTGGAGGGCCGTTGTGGCTAAGCAGCGGCTGCACGTATGCACGAGGCCATGGTGGAGGGAGAGTGACCACACAAGCGCGCGTGCGCACACACACACACACACACACACACACACACACACATTGTGGACCAAGATATCAGAGGGTACTTTAACAATTTATCGTATTGACTAGTGTTTTGTATCTCAAGTGATAGTGTTCAGTAATATGCAACATTAATTTGACTTTTGATCATTCCACACGTTCTGTCAGACTGGACTCTCACAACATGAAAAAATGATGACTGTGATAATTGGTAGAATTTATAGCCAGATTTTTGCTGCTGTTCTCCGGCTGCTAACTCAATACTGTTGATCTGTTGAGTATATTTTCTTTTTTCTTCTTTTTTCTTCTTTCAGCCTTTAAAATCCTGCTTGCTGTGATGGCGGCCAAGTGGTTTTCCTCTCTGCCACCCAGACGCCGCACCAAATTGTAGTGTTTAGCAAAATTTAATCTGCTTTCAAGAAACACCAGGAGCACTGGTATAAAAAAAAAGAAAATTGGTCTGTTATTCTAACCATAGCCTCTGTACATGATATACTTTGTATCGGTGCTTTGCTGGAGCCTACAAAGTTAATGGAGAAAAAAAAGGTTTTGGGGGTCAGATGATGTAATGTGGTTTGATGTGTGTGTGATGACCTCGCTCTCACCTCTCCAGACTGCCCCCCCCCACCCCCCGGGGGCATGGATGAGTCACAACTGGGAGCTGATGTCACTCAGATGATAATCTGTAAGGCTTTTCAACACCTACTCTCCAACACAGACAGATGCATGGTTTTTTTAGACCGTCTTTGTTCCAAAAAACATACTGGATCCAAATTCACTGTGTGGATTCTGTGTTTTTTCTGGCTAATTTCGTCAGCAGTGAACTTTTACTGCCTGTTAGTTTTTGATAAATCTCTCTTTGTTTTGTAATGCCATTTGGCAGATAAGATATTCAGAAAACTAAATACAGCGGTCTCTCTGTCCCAGAAGAAATAAAAGTATATCAAGGCCTAGGTAAGGACCTCGAAACAAGAAACTTTCAATCACGTCAAAGGCTGCCTGTGCCCTCAGAATGCTTTCCCCCTACGGATACATCATTTGATTACCAGCTTAATAGGTTTTTTTGCTTGCTATTACATGGCAAGAAATGTCAAAAGGCCCAGAGAAAGCAAGCTCATTGTCATGCTCATGGCATAACAGCCCTCCGTTGATAGTGGATCAGCTTTACAAGCCTGAGGAAATGAGGAAAACAATTGCACCGTTCTCCGAGCCTGTAACCCCTTGCGCTCAAGATGCTTCTCTCTTCCAGGGGTTCATCTTGCCTTCAGCCTCAAATTGTGCTGGCCCCTCCCACCTGGGAGTTTGCCAAGGCTCGGGCCCCCAGTTCTGGATGTCTCCAGAATTAGCACAACCTTGCTCTGCTGCAGGGAGGATGCACTCCCATTGGGGAAATGGGATAGAGCAGACGGCAACCTGCACGAAGCCCATTAGTATACTCTGCATAAACATGGCAAGATGAATAGTAATTTTTTTCTCTCTTCGCTCTGATCTGCTTCCTAATTCCGTCTTCACCTCTAACCTTTCGGTGACTTGACTCTCATTTATCTCGTGCGTCGGTGCCAGCAGGTATGCCAGAAACATACCGACATTACAACGCAGATGAGAATAAAGGACAACCAGAGAATAAAGGACAACCATTCCGCTGATGCATGATACCTCAGACTTATTGTCATATCTGGCAAAATTTGGGCTGTGTTTCCATCGCAGTGGAAAGTGTCCCTCCCCTAGCTCGTGGTCTGTTTCATACAGCACCTTTTCATGACGTAACCTCCTTCACTGAATGACTCATATGCCCTGGTTCGTCCAAGAGAAATAAATTGGTAGGGACAAAGGTGCCACTAATTTTGTTTCCAGGTGGCTGACTAGCATTTTTGGAGAGATGCATTGCTGTAGTTATTACTCGGTTCGAATGGAAAAAAAGTGGGTCAAGACCTGAGAGTGTTTGTGTGGCAGAAATCCTTTTTCTTTCTACTCCTCTGTTCATCTCCTGGTTTGAGTATTTCATTTTTTGTTGTTGTCACAGTTTCCCTCTTATTCAGTTAGCTTTATGTGTCCTATTTAAATATGGCCACAACAGAAGAAATGTTCGTGTTGTTACCGTGGCCAAGGACGGTATGTTCTTTTCCCCCATCTCTATTTGTTGGTTTATTTTTTAGCAGGATCTACACCAAACTCGGTAGAGGGGATGGGACATTGGCCTGGGACGAACCCACAAAATTTCGGTGCTGCTCCAATAATTTTAATAATTTTCCTTTGCATAATGAGAGTGGGAATTATGGGGCCTTTTCTCTGGAAATAATACAATGTCTTGTTCAATGATCATATTGCTGAAATCTCTGAGTTTCTACAGTTTGTTGTGGATTATCAGCCCTTTTCCTCTTTTACCTATCATCCTCTTTGACATGTAGGATTGTTCAGCCTTGGCGGAGCTATGCACTCTACTGAGTGCTGTTCTAGTTTTTGCTTTTTTAAATAAACCTATAATGACAATGTCATACATGGGAATTATGCAATTGCTTCCATATGGTCTAAGTGGCCTGAGGTCAAATGCATTTTATATATCCTTTAGGAAACATTGTGTAACTTTTGCCTCTGCAGCCACAATTAATTATCTTGTGCTCCTGAGGCCGAGCGGTCAAGCACTTTTCTTGTGCAGAAAATAAAGCCCATCAGTCGCTCGACCAGAGCTCTGGCTCTGTATTCCCACTCACTGAACTGAAACATGGTCCATTCCTCAGGATCCCTGGCCTGAACAAGAATTGCAGGCACTGCAAAAAACACACCAATCTCTGATTGTAATTCTTATTATTTATTTTAAAAGAGATAAACGCTGGTTTTTAATGAGGCTTTACCTGATCTTCAGTTCTGCATTAACTGTTGAATTTGCCGGGCCTGATTCTGGCAGTGTAAGCTGCTGATCGTACCCAATCACTGAAGTTGCAGAGTGCAAGAGCAGGCAACATTCTCCATACTAGAGCTGGGTATGGTTATGATGATTTTCAAAAGGTTTTATTTAAAGGTGAAGTAGTTGCACAATGTTGCCTTAAGGGAAGGGATTTACTGAATGTCTGGTTAATATCACACACAAGTAGGCTTGAACTTTCAAAACAGACAGTTGAGACAGTCATAGTTAGATAATGACCGAGGTCAAAGCGTTGGGGCTCTGTCCAATGTAGCATATTTCTGAACTTAGAAATGCATTGTATACATTTGCATAACCTGTTTAGGTACCACAGTTTGCAAAAAATGCTTATTTTATCACATTATGCTCATAATGTGCATGTGAGCTTTGTGCACCCTGGTAGAACATTATATTTAATCCATGCGCTGCACGCTCTTCACAACATCAGCTGGGTTTCCATCCATCTATCTTCATGAAACATTTTTTTGCACTTTGCTGATTTGGGAAAGTTGGTGTCTTGGCCAAAGCAAAATGCGACAAAGTGCAATGGAAACAGACTCGGCAAGAACATCATGACATGCATGAAGGATGTGACGTGCGACATGAACTGAAGCTTTATTAGAGAGACGGAAAATAGTGGCGTTACGTTCCTTGAATTAATACATCAGACAAGCATAAATGCCATATGGTTTTACCATCTTCTTCTGCAAGGGTTTTATTGGGTTAGAGACAAGTCGTGTGTATAACCAAATCCTACTATTTGTGTAACACAAGAAGATGGAAAGTGCATTGATGTGTTATTACATTACTATTACATTTGGTTAGAATTTGTGCTACATTTGGATGGAAACCCACCAACCTTATTTTTATGCCGCCATTCGTTGTCAAGAGCTCCACAGTGTATCTTAAAGTGGAATGAGTGATAAGGAAATCTTTCTTCATTACTGTAAATAGAAACAGGCCACAGTGCTTTGCAAATCGCGGTATTACACCAGTGTAAAATGTTAGTGCCCATTAATAGAATACATTTGTTCAATAATATGTCACTTAAAGTATGTCACTGTTTCGCTCAGAAGCAATCACTTAATATATCAGGAGAAGACAGAGTCCTATTTATCAGTGTCTCCCATGTGGAACCAGAACATGAAATGTAATCAGGCTTTGGTTTAAGTATGACCCAATTTTGGTCCATTAAGTGAGTGCTGCATGGACACAGTTTTTCTGTTATTACCGAATTAACTGGCATGTCATAGATGATTAATGGAAGATGTTTCATAATAAATAATGGACGTTTGTAGTTGGAGGGCAGTCGGGAACAAAGCATGCGGCATGCACAATATTATGTTAACTTCTGTGATAATAGAAAAAGATTTTGTCCTCAGTCTGTAAAGCAGGACCATTTAATATTCAAATTCAACCCAGTAAAAAGATGGATCTTCTTTTTCTGTCCAAGTGTCTCGCTGTGTAATGGCCTCCAGCTTAATTCCTGTTTCCAAAGTGCTCCTTCTAGATCTCAGGGCTCATGTTTAGGAAGCTAAATTACTCATTTGTGTCAGGTTATTACAATTAGCTGTTTGAGTGCCTGCACTTACGTGTCTTACCTAGATACTTTCCCCCCCTCTCCATAATGAGTTTTACAGGGAAATGCAACAGCAACAACGACACAAGCAAGATGGAGGTGCCCGGGGAGATGTATTAGCTTAAAAAACGTGGAATGCAGGTGGTGTATTTATGTGCGCAAAGCTGATAAATGACTTGGATATAATCTTAGCATTTGACCAGAGGCTTAGCTGTTCCAGTCAAGCGTTAAAAATCACCCACACATGGTCTTTAATAGAACTCGAGTGTGTTGCTGTTTTAATGAGCTGGACAATCAAATATAAACTCAGTGACCAGAAAAAAAAAACGCTCATAAATCTCTATAGCACACGGAACTATCTTATATATGTTCAATGATATAATAAACTTTGAGTCAACAGTCGAACAGCACTCGACCTTCTGTGCAGTAGTGGTGGCGGGGCAGTGTAAAGGGTCAGTAAGCGATTCTAAAGCAATATGCGTTGTTTTTTTAAATCTGCGAATATTTCCTCACGGCCTGCTAGATGTTGGTTCTGTGCGAGCGCTGGAAAAAAAAATCAGGGTTTTTCAGCGCAGCCCTTGGCTCCGTAAATCGAAAACAAAAGAAATGGCTCGGGTCGCACCGACAACACCGCGGAGGTCACTACATCTACCTCTATTTCAATATCTGCCACTGTCAAAGGAAAAGGGAAAACTCCGGAGCAGAAGGTGCAGCTAGTGCGCCTAATACGCTGGTTGCCAACCGCCATTAAAAAACGACGAAGAAGAGTGTACAACCAATCACCAGTGAGATCTCTTAGCTGGTTGTTGCCCAAGAACACGGCCTCAACCATACCTCACGCTGCGAGTACAGCTTGTAAACATCACTCGTCGACACCTTAAGAGACGTGCAGGCGGTGGCCCTGCAACTCAGGGCCTTCGGCCTAGTAGTAACTGAGTCGGCATGGACCGAGCAGTAAAATCACAGCAACAATAAAGAGAGAAACAAGCTTTCTCCAAAATCGTTTACTGCCCCTTTCACTGGTCGTCTACGGACCGAGTTGAGCATGACTTCTCCAACGTCCCCAGTATGCCTTTATCCACAGGCTGCCGCTCGTCCGCGACAGTTCAGTACAACGTTGCAAACATTCATGGACTACAACCAAACTCATTTTCACCGCCAAATGCTCGACTCGTACGTTAGATTAAACGACAAATATGCTGATTTGTAAAAATCGGGGCCCAAAACTTCCTGCATTGGACTGTAAATTCAACGGGTCCAACCTATATGACCATAGAGGTCTCTTGTCTCTTCGTGGCAGGTGCACCAGACCTGTTCAATGGTAAAAAAAAATTGAGTTTTAATTTTTACTTGCTTTAGGATCCATTAATAAGGTTTCTCGTGAGAAATGAACAGCGGATGTTTGAAAGTCCTTGTTTGTCTTGTTGACCAATCCATCCATCGGATGACTTTGTCCTTTGCTGCCATCCTAACCACTCTGTGGCTACGAGAGGTAGCCCAACAATAAAGTAATCAGCCCAACACAGTTATGGGTCGCAATGCTATGAGCTGCTTGCACAGGCAACCTATTGGGCTGTTTTGTACCAGAGGTTAGTCTTTTTACATTTGGACCCATTGTCCATTGAGTCTAACATGGAGGGACGGAGTTTCAAAGGGATTAGTCAGCCCAGCTCAAAGAAAGAGCCTTCTGCAGTTTGCCATGTGCAGGGAAATATCTGGTTTGGGTCTTTCAGGGCCGAGGATTGATGTTAAAGGTACTGCAGCCTCTCTCTTGAGGAAATAAGCAATTATTAGTGGGTCAGAACCAATCAGCGGCAGAGTGAACAGACCTGCTAAACGTCGGACGCGCCGGTACGACAAATGGAAATGTTAATGGAAACTTGACAGATTTTTGGTTGCACATGTGACTGAAATGGTCGCACACTGGGGTCTTGGCAGTGCTCAAACCTGGTCCTGCTGGAACCCACAATGATGCTTTTGTTTCAAAGTTGATTCGATAATGATTTAGACCCATTTTTTCGCAAACTCATTCGCATGCAAGCGTGGCATTGGAGTTGCTTTTGTAGTCATAATTACGCTCCTGCACTTCCCATGCAGAGGCAGGGTTTTTCTTCTTCTTTATTTTTCAAGTGATTAGAAAAATACAAAAACTCTGCCCCTGCAGGGAAAAGACTTATTTTCTCACTGACTCCTGGTATCACACAAAACAAATTAAGCTAATCCAGGCTCTTGGTTGTCGGGGTGTTGGACTGAGTCACAACAGCTCTTTAACCACAATAACTGTGTTCATTCCTCATCACTAATGACTGCGCAGTCATCCTGGGCAAGGCAACCACATTTGGACCGCTGTCAGCCACTTCATTTGGTCTAGTTGCCCCTATTTGCAACCACTTCTTTGTTTTGAAAAATTCTCTTTCCCTCTTGTTAGTGCCAATCTCCTGCTGGGCAAATACGAGTGCAAGTATTAAGTAAAAAACAAAACAAAAGAAGGAAAGGTTAAAGAAAACGCAACATAATTCCTTCCCTGATCCATGTCTCTCCTTAGAGACACAGAATAATGAAAGACAGACTGTGCTTCAGCCTGGCACACAACGTTGACAATCGTTCAGGATACCAGCGCAAAATGAATCTAAATATTAATGGATAAATAAGAAAATGAAGCTGAAGACAAATTTTTTCTTACCATTTAAATTAATTCAACAAAAACATCGCTTTTTTACCCTCTTCGTTTACTAAGAATTTATAAAAGTACAGAAGGAGCAGATTTACCTTGCAAACTGGTGAGCAGAAATTTCTCCATCACTAAATATTATTTTGCTTAATCAGTAAGGCTGATGGACTGATGTAGTCATGAGTGGTGGTGTTCATGTTTCTCCTGTGTAACCTGATACCTAGATACCACACACACTAGTCACGTCTGAAAGAAACGAAAGGTTAAGCATCTCTACCATGGGAATTGACACTAAATTGTTTGCACACATATAATTGTAGCATTGTTTCCCCTTTTGGCTGTTGGAGCAGCTGATGAGTCATTTGATGAATTTACAGTCAGCAAATGTCACCTTACACTCATGGTATTTTACTAATGAATCCACATTATATTCCATTACTATGAAAATTAAAGCAATTATGCAGAGGAGTTGGGAGTCCGATAATGATGCTGATGTCCGCCGACATCCAGACAGGTGGCGTCCTGCAGGCACCGACGAGTGTCAGAGAGTGTCATTAGAGCGATACTCCAACTGAAATCTGCCTATTGAGTATAAACACCCATAACAAAAAAACAGCCAGAGAAACATCTTCAATGTTCATCGGGAGGTTTGATCTCTTCCAAACAGTAATTTTTTTTTTTTTTTTTAAATCGAAGCTGTAAAGTTCAGCTTCCATTTTAGTCTTCACACATTTATTTCTTAACTGCTCCATCTGTCAAAAAAGGTAGATTGTGTTGTGACTTGTATAGATTTAAGTCGTTCAATGCTTGTTACAAATTCATTTGAGAGACTGCAGGAGTAAGTGTGTCAGATTAATCCTGGAGAAGAACGGCTGCGTCTATAATTGGGGTGTAGTGCGCTCCAGCGTTTCTGTTTATTATTGATTAATGCCACCTAATTAGTGCTTGACACCTAACTATGTTGGTTAAGTGATGCAAGTTTGTGAAAGACAATCTGTAAGCTGTTAAAAAAAAAGAGGAGAAAAGAATATTATTAAAGAAAAAAGATTTGCTTGGCATAGACTTTGTAGATGCACAAGACCTCCACAAAGATGTAATTGGGGCAGCAGCCGGCTGTAGTTGCTTAAATGGTGGAATCAGTCAGATGCTTCGACCAAATGTGATTAGGTTGTGCTCCAGTAAACACAGAGAACAGAGAACAGTTACAACCACTGAGTCCTTTGCCAAGCCGAACAACCCACCTGTCAGGTAGTTGTGAGGAAACAAATGCAATGCAGTAATTTTTACATTGTGAGAGCAGGGGGTGACGCAGTGTCACGTTTTCATCATTTCTATTTTTTTTTGTGCATTTGCTGCACATGCAGCATCGACGCCTCATTGTGTTGACACTTATGCTGTTAGAACTTCAGGTAAGATACAGCGCAGGCGGCGGCAGTTTTTTCCGTTGAATGTGCCGCATTGAAACGGTCTCCTTTGCATCAGAGAGCACGTGCAAAGTGACCCATATTAAACGAGGTCGGAGCCTTCATAGTGCGCACAAGTCCTTGGGAAATTCATATCTAACAATGTGCTGAGAACAGGAAACTGGTTTTGGAAGTTTGTCAACAAAGCTCGGAAATGACCTCTTTCGCTTGTCGGGGTCAGTTGTAGCCGTAAAATAGTCAAAACATTCCGAGGAAATTTTCACTTTTAACTTGCAAACCGGGACTTTAAACATAAACAGAGATTATATTTTCAGATATCAGTGTGTAACATCGCACTCGAAAATAATGAGTGCGTATTACAAGACACACAGTTGGGTTTAAAACCTGCAACTCTGACTCGCACAGAGTCCTCATCGAACGTCTAGCGCTCGGCTTTGGGAGGTATGAGGACGAATGTGGCTACAAGGCACTGATCGTTTTTTAAAGGCTGATATGGTTTAATTGCACAGTTGATGTTAAATGAGCACACTGAATGTACAACTATTATCATAGTTTATGTCCCGTACTTTGCCAAGTTAGTTTACAGACACACCAACACTTCAGCGTCATGATGAAATATAAATGTATGGGGCGTCAGAATGTTTCTAATTTCTTCCACAGCTTTCATTGACTCATAAATAGAATAAATTACGCATTTAACCCTAAGCACTGACATGTTTATTTATGATGTAGTCTCCTTTCTATTTCATCTGCGTACTTCATGTAATTGCATATTTGCATCCGCAGCACCACCACAGCTCTCATTTCCCCCCAGCAACACTTATGGCACAACACATTCATCCGTACCACATGGGATTTCGCCATCGCAGTCTGTGGTTGAACACTGTTTCATTACTTGGGTCTGGTTGTGGAAACATTCGGTTTTCATTGGAGGCAAAATAGGGCAGCAGATGTATGGGATAGGTGCTATATCATTCCCTATAATGTGATGTAACATGCAGCTATATTAACACTATGGTTGATATTGTACATAAAAGCGAATGTGTATATGTGCTAATGTGCATTTTATGGGATTTTGACCCTGTGTGCTGGTGTATGGCTGGAATTGACGAGTCATAGAGAGATTTTCAAACGTGATGGGAATATTACTTTGGAGAGCATCTCCAGATGATTAACATACAGAGCTGATAGTTCAAAGGTGAAAGGCAAGGTCGACAAAATGTGGTCCGTTCGCAACACACATTTTTCAAGATATCTACGCAAACGATAGGGCTCATTATAAAATCAGAAAATGGTAATGGTAGGAAAAAATCGTATGGCATAAATGACATAATGATGTCAATATGTAATGGCATTATACAATATGAAACATTGTATTAGCATTACCATTGCCTGATGGGGGTGTATACGGCTACATACATCCCCCGATGCTTCTGAATTAAATGTGCGCACACATCCCTCTGTCAGCTGTCAGTTGGTACTAAATTAAAAAAAGGTGACATTATAGTTCCTCTGCAAGTCCTTAACAGAGTGGATATTACAACAAAGCATAATTAAAGAGGATGATTTTGTGGCGGCGCACAGCCCTCAGGGGAATCTCCTCTGTCTGACACTTTTAATTGGGCATTTGGGAAAGTGTGATTGGTCCGTAGAGGTAGACACAGCACCAGTGCGAATCACGCGCTCGGCTTCATTGTTTTTGACTTGTCGCTGTCTCCTTGCTACATCGGTTCTGTGTTAAGTTTTACTACCTCGGCTGAAATCACCTGGTGTCGCTTTAAGAACCTCAGTGTGTGTCTCACGGTAATGTAAGTCGTATCAAAATGGAACATTTTAGCACCTCTGGTGAATTGTCACACGTTTTCAAGTGTGCGGCTTAAATCCTAATTGAAGGCTGCCTCAGAGCAATTCAAGGCTGAGGCACCACTGATGATTCGTTGAAGGTTATGTTCGGAGAGGTTCATCTTTCATTTCACTTTCTATTCACTCCACAAAGAACCTGTGGAGCTGAGAGAAACTGTTAACAACAAAGTGGAAAGAGTTGCCTTAACTCTTCTCGTTTGCGAACGATAATGAAACCATCTCCCTCGCCTGTTGCTGAGGCCCTACGTTACCTAGGTACTAGATTTGATTACAAGCAGAAGTGTGTCAGGATTTAGAAAAAAAAAGTTAGGAGTTTCAGTGTCATAGGACTACTAATAAGAACTGACCTGCTCGTCAGGCTGAAGCTATTTCGCGATCTGCTCTGTGATGTTCCGATAGGAAATTCTGATAGATGTGGGTATAATTGAATCTAAAGGCTATGGTGTGCTGCCAACTCTGCCGGTAACGGGGATGAAAGGCTCTGGTCACATTGCTCTCATTCTGATCATTGTTGATCCATTCCCTTGATAAATCCTAACTCATTGTTTGATTGCCCCGCCGTTTCTCATCTTTATCTCTGCTGCACTGTAATGGTCAATACCCCCGGACCATTTGGTGCCATTTCACAGAGATGGTTCTATTATGACGGGCGGAATGTGATCCATCTGTGTGTACGAGTGTGTGTGTGTGTGTGTCTTTGTGTGTGTGAGGCTATCTGTCTGTGTTCGTCTGGGAATGTTGGGACAAAACACAGACACACAAACAGATTGAGTTTCACGAGCAGAACAATACATGTGTATTTGTATTTTTTGGGGCATCGTATGACCACAAATGTTCTGTGTGATCACGCTCTCCTTGTGATTTTTAGCCATGCATGCCTCTAGGGATGGCAACGTCAGTTCAGGGTCCATTTGTTGGTTGGCCAGGTCACCACTGTGTAATTTTGTACATGACAATCATGATCCCAAGAGGATAAACCTCTATGGACTCAATGGATAACTCTCAGCAATCCCCTCATTTTTTTAATCTCGTGCCACCATGTGGTTTTAGATGAAATCCCTAGTCGACTGTCGAATGGATCAGCGTAGAATTTGGATCACACATTCACGCTCTCCCCGGGAGGAATTGTTTCAATGGCAATGTCTCATTGACATTGAAATCTCCAAGCTTCATTCTCTCTGTTCTGTTCACATTCACTGAGTCTAAATACATCCTCAACAGAGCTGCAAGCAGATTATTTTAGGTTAAAATCACTCACTCTTTCTGTATCTGCTAATAACGCTTTAACATTTCTGTCACTTATTTGGGTAGAAAACTACCCTGAAGTGAAAATATTATCTTTTTGAGATTTTTTTTTTAACACCCCAGGTCGTTAGAGCATCGGTAGTTACTGGGTGGATGATGGGCTAGTTACGTGACCCTATCAGTGCCTCTTGATGGGCTATGATGTGGCTGGAGAAAGTCTGATACAGCCGTCTCAAACCTCTCCTCTCAAAGGGAGCGGAGGTTTCTTTTTTCTCCTATACAGGTTTTATTGGATGTGGCAGACTAATAAAGAGTCTTGCTTTGGAGTTGAGGTGAAGGGTCGAAGCCGGTGATAAGAGTGTGGATGAGGAGGGATGGGATTTTTGTGTGCGTGTGTGTGTGTTTGAGCGTAGATGTGCATCCTTTGGAACCTGGCTCAGATTACACAAAACCTCGGGGGACAGAGGGGAAAACTGGACCGGGATTACAGTGCCTCAATGCCGTGTTCCTGTCACTCACGGAGAAACACTTCCTGTGCTGAAAGAGTCTGACAAGGATGCGAGATGCACAGGGGGGGCAGGGGGCGATGGTGGAAGAGATAACTCACCAATATCACAAAAAAAATCATTTTCTCATTTTTTCACATGGCACATTATAGAAAGATGGGACTGGCCATCAAATTGTATAGAGACACATCACTCTCACATGACACCGATGAAATGAAAGATCAGACAGCTCCTCATTCTGTTGTTTCATGCAGACAATGGGCACTACATCCATTTATCAATAACATTTCAGTAATAATGTTTAACTGACAGTTGTCATGATATCCAGGTAGCATATATCACTTGTTTCAGCTCCATTGTTTACTTGATGATTGTGTTCATGTTTATGTTCATGCAATGTGCACAACCGATTTATTACGGGAAAAAGATTTGGAGCTCGGGTCATATTGCTTTCAGTAAATCTTTACAGTCCAGTGGCTAAGGAAAATACTCTGTGTAAACAACCGAAGGAACAGTTTACCACTGGGTAATGTTCCTTATGAAATGGTTAGTGAATGTTGGTGCAGCAGTAATGTGCACTAAGCCGGAGTTTCTTTGTTCATTTATGGACCTTTTGTTCCTCCGAGCACATCTGTATTCAACATACTGTGCAGGTTTCCTTATTTGGTGGCGCTGGGGCACACATGACTTATTAGCTTCGTGGTGATGTGACTCACATATTTCAATGTCATAGATTGTGCACCTCACTCCCGAGTGGAGGCGATGATACATGTTCCATACCCCTTTCCTTCGGTTCATGCTGTTGTTGTTGGTCGGGGGGGGAGGCTGTTCCCTTGGTTGCTCTTTTATAAAAATAAAAAAGGCCTTTTACACGGTCATGCATTATTCACAGCACAGGTGTCAACCTGACCCTTGGCGACATCAGCTCACAAGACGGCGAGCGTCACCACAACACCAGCGGCCGCTCGCAGCGGTGCAGTGGCGTGTAGGAATATATGGTATTGCTATTGTTTCGACGCCATTTTACCTGATCTCAATCCTGTCTGCTTTAAATTGTTTGCTGCTCACTAAAATGAGAGCACATTGCGATATGTGATTAGCTTTAATTGTCTGTTTGAGCATAGGTCTTGTACTGTTACTCAGCAGATCCAGAGGTAGAAGCAGAACTGGCTGTTTTTCAATTGTCTTCATCGTTGATTTATTTTTATTTGAGTGAATAGACGAGAGTAGAAGTAAAGCGCATCCCCATTTTGAGTCTTTCTTTATGCTTTTTTTCCTGTTAAGTTATGTTTCCCTCACCTTCCTGTCTCTCCATCTGATTATGCAGCATGTCCCGTCCCATTAATCCTCCAGTGAGGTCTCATGGGGCATGTTTTTCCTCAATAAACAGCTCTCCATATTTGTCAGATGTTCTCCTTATTAATGTGGCCACGTCTGGTGCAGAAACACTCGGTCTGGAGTATTGGGGGGGCCCTAATTTGCCCTGCCGAGACATTGCTGTGTGGGAATAGGGGAAGAGAGAATCGTCATATCATTAATGATTCATAATTTAATTATGCTTCCTCTTCGAGTTTTTCCTACATGGGGATATGGGCTGTGTGCGCGTTCTTGTTTACATGTGTGCGATTCTATGTATTATGGTGGGGCGTAAAAGTGATAAAAGATGAGGGATTATTTCAAGTGTTTGATTGCTGTTCTTCATTGTGAGTCACGTTTAAATATTTCTATCAGCATTAGGCGACACTGACTCGGTATCCGTGGACCATCCATCACCTCGCTGTGGCGGCCTGGTCAATGGGGGTCGCCGCCGAGCAGTTACCTGTTAACACAGCTAATGGAGGTCCCTATTTGCATAAGGCCGAGCAAAGAGGGGGCCCAAGCCGGATTGCAGACAAGCTGGGCGGGGCCTTTTCCTCATCACACAAATGAGACCATTCATCACAGCTTTGTTTGCCCGTACGCACCTCCTCATGAACAATTAATGTGCTGCATGCATTTTAGTGCTTCCTTTATCTCGCCTTCTCCCTGTCCTTGTCTCACTTTCGTGGCTCCTCACTGCAGCACTAACACCTCCATTTGTTAATTTCGTCTTTACCCCGGCTGGTATTGTCTTTCTCCGACAGCAATGGGGGCTTCAGCACATAAAGCCGTTTGATTCTCCCCCTGTGCCTCACCTGTTCGCCGGCTTCTGCGTCTTGCCAGTGTCGCGCTCCAGGCGTTTTCTGAAAGCTCAGACGACACAGCAGGCAACGTGTTGTGTGTTACGATTCAGGCGCAGGATTAGCGTCTGCATTCTGCTGAGCAAGGTCCAACGTAAAGATAATTTACACCCGCAGACGTCAGCAACATTCTGATGCTTTAGCCCGTTGAACATTGTTATTGTCCTTTTGCCATGGAATCTTGTGTTACTTAATTGGTGCACATTTTTTATGTGTGATCAATATATATTGTTGGATATTTACCTAAGCAATTTGGTTTAAGTGCCCGGTGGCCTGAGAGGTGATATAGAGTGAGGCCCACCTGGGAATAAATGCCAATATACCCCGGACAAGAGTTGTCAGTATAAATCAGCCGCCACTTACCATTAACAAAACACATCCATTAGAACATTTCATTTTTTGTTTTTGTTTAAGTCGACTCCTTATTGTTGTGTATCGGTTTTCACACCGGGGAACTATTTGTCTCAGCTTCATCAAATATTAAAGCGTGGGCTTAAGTCATGTGCGTGTGTACATGCCGGCCATGTTTTGTTTACTGCCTTGGCTAACGGCGTCGTGAAACAAGAGGTATGAATAATAAATGATAATAGTGATCGACGATGGTTTCGCTTCACACTCTTCATCTCTCGCTGATTACATTTACGCACATGGTGTAACCTGACTACTGTCTGTATTTCAGGGAAGGCCGTAGAGATGTTGAGCTGCATATCAGCTTTCGGTGCCTGTGTGATTAAACTTTCTTGTTACCTTCCTTCACACATATTAACTGTGCAACTGGTAAATAGAGCTTAGCAGAGATTTGGCTTCCAGGAATACATATTTAAGTTCCTTAAAGTAAAGTACAGAAATAAAAGTATAAAAGTATAATTTTGGTATACTAACCCTGGCACTAGAAACATTGCAAATGATACCCAGAGCTATTTGGAGTTTGCTGTAAAAAAAAAAAGTGAATCATTAAAGATGGCTAGTCGCTATAGTATATTTAATACTGACGTTCAACAGGACCTCTCAAAATAAGAAAATGGTTTTAGTTATACTTATTTTGAACTGAGCTGACATTGACAATCAACATAGATCTTACTTGATTGGAAGCGAAACAGAACTCTCTTTGGATGTAAAGGCGTCATGATCTGCTTCATGTTGTTTGATGTAGTGGGATTAGTGGAGGTGTCCAGTCAAATACAGGCGTTAGATATCATTTGTACTGATTTCAGGAACACTGGTGATGACCATTAACATCTGGCGTCACTCAACTGATGAGAACGCACAGAATGTTTCATGAATCCAATACAGTTGTAGCCGCAACAGATTAATTACAGTTGAATATATGCATGATCTACAAATCATGCAGTTGTTCTGGGTTTTTTTGTACTTGATTTTCTTTACACTACAGGTAGGAGCAGCAGCTACTGTCGTTTTCTTCTCAGGGTGGCAAGACCCCCCCCTCTCCACAGCCTCTCGGAGGCAGCGCAATAAAACATACATTCAGAGACCTTGGGAATTCATACACATCTGTGCCTTTTCTGTTAAACACACTGTTTGCAGATAGCGATCTCAGGATGAAACATTAACAAACAACTGACACCCAGAGCTAGAGCTCACTGTTTGAATTTCAACAATAGGAGCATCACCGCACTAAGTTATATTAATATTAAGGCTGCATGTTTTTTTGCCACCTGGGCTGAAATACCACAACAGATATTGAGAAACGCATTTAGCTGTTTTGCTGTTTCTCTCTACCGTGATAGAAACCAGAACGCTGCCTCAGGCTTTGCAGTGAGGTTGGTAATAAAGATGAATTAAAAATCATAGAGTTGGTGTAAGAAAGCAATTGATTTAAATGTCAGGGAGCATCTCGCCCCTCCCCCTGCTCTGCTTTATTGGATATTGTCACTGGGATTGTGTGCAGTGAGTGTTCCTGGGAGACTCAGTGAAGCTCGGAGATCCGTGCAGAGGGCTGGTGTGTGAGGGACTGGGGGAGGGAGGGGAGGGAGAGACGTGGTGGTAACATCAATAATTCACAACAGAATTGCTAGGGAAACAGGATGTGAAGGTATAGGGGAGAAACACCAATGTGAATAACACAGCTCTCCAAGCACCGTGCAAATGAAGAAGCCCTAAGCCCCGCCACATATTTTCATAGCATTTCACAGCGATATAAATGTATTGAGGTCATAAAAATGCGTAATGATTGCATTGATTTCAAAGAAGCTGTTTTTGCTGCTTGTGTCCCACCAGCGGAGAGTTTAATTTACTGGTGTATTGAGGCCTCTGGTTTTATAAACCCTGCATGAACGGTACAGGGAACCCAAAAGAGCATGGGGGCTACTTCCCTGGCCTGCTTATTAAATTTCCAATCATAGCCTGTGGTGTGCAACCCCCCCCCCCGTTGCTGTCTGGGCAGAAATGGCTGTTGCTCGGCGGAAACCGGAGTATTTCCTTAACATTGATTTGTGTTGAGATGGGTGGGACGACTTTAGGCTTATCATTAAAACAGGAACACAGAGGAATTCCTGTGCGCGGTGCACATTAGCGGCAGCTTTTGTAGCCTCTACCAAAGGTGCTTATGGGGCTTTTCTGAAGGATTCCCTTTGCTGCTAATTTTCGCTGCCAGGAGCCGCTCCCCGTTATGAACATGGGCTTAATC
The DNA here is from genome assembly GCF_022379125.1 of Scophthalmus maximus. Classification (NCBI taxonomy): domain Eukaryota; kingdom Metazoa; phylum Chordata; class Actinopteri; order Pleuronectiformes; family Scophthalmidae; genus Scophthalmus; species Scophthalmus maximus. The sequence goes on along the minus strand of NC_061533.1, from coordinate 17,722,270 downwards.
CATTATCGCGCTGATTGCCGGTGTGATTTCTGTCACGCCCTGCCCGAGGTCTGGGTCAATTACAAAGCGGGCGGTAAATGCATCAGTTATTCACGGGGAGATCGTGATCAGATGAGGTGGAATAAGTCAGTCGATTTTTTTTTTTTGATAAGCACCGAGTCAGATTGTGATTTGGATCTATGTTGGGATGATGAAAGAAGGATTTAGTTCATATTTCATAGCTCAACATTACCTTTATCATACAGCTCTCTGTGCTATTGTCTAGCTCTCTTTTTTTTGTCTTATCCCCACTCCCCAGTGACTCTCTCCCTCCCGCCAGCCCCGCCACAATTTTCTCATTAGTGATTAGAGCAGAGTTTCCATTTCCAGGCTATTGACTGTGCTGTTGGAAGCTGAGAGCCCATTACATACGTTGCTCTCACTAATTGTTTCCAGTCATAATGAAGTTCCTCACAGTAGAGGACTGGTAGTTAAGGCACATTAGGTCATAGGCACGTACAAGGCATTACTGTGAACACAACCTGTCTCCTGTTCCTTCACAGTCATTCACTCCGTGATTGTGTATTAATTCAGTGTTGTTAAGTGGTTTTGCTTGCCATTAAAAGGAGTAATCATTGAACATACCTCCTCTTAGCCAAGTCAGATCTGATTAGGCTCCTCTGTTCTTGTATATTTATTTTGATTGCAGACGTGAGAAGTATGTAGCCAACAGTGAGTTTTATATGGTCACTGCAGGTGGGAGTCGAGGATTAGATTTAGAGCCGTGATGTGTGATACGGGTCTCGTTCTCTGACCAGTCTAAAGGGAGTTGAAGAAAGCACCATCCCGTCATGGCGCATTCTCCGGAAATTTAACTAGGGGGCTGTCAGGAAAAGTTCCGGTCAGTGTCCAGTGCAACATTTGCGGACATCTGCGTTCTCACATACTTGTACAGCCCCTCGAGAGAGAAGCTCGGGACAATGTCTGGACTTCAGCGCATGTCTGAAAGCAGCTATCGTCATCTATTGTATCGTGACGCCCATGGACATTGGACAGGAGCCATGGCGGACAAATTTGTCTTCGACTAAAGGGTCAATTCATAATTCCTCTACCTTTTTCAAAAGGAAGCAGGCTATGTAGAGTGAGGCTCTGTGTCAGTTGCCTGGAATTATAATCAAGTGAACTGTGCACAAGACAGTAGGAATCCATCACAATAGCTGTTCTTAGGAACAGGAACATTTTGCGCCAATTTGTTGCCCAGAATGACACTTTGCCAAATGCAAAGCATGGAGGTCGAGCTCAGTGTCTGCATGATATAAAATGCTGTGTTTAAAAAGTGTCTCTTCTCTCAGTGTCCCTTCTTGCCCGCAAATAAGCGAAAAATGCGCGCAGATACATGTGCACATTACACTCGTACATTAATCTCTCTCACTTCATACTCGGTCATGCGCAAAGGACATCGTGTTCAACCAGACAGAACGCAAGCTTCCATGTTGTCCAAGCAGCGAGTCACAGCGTGCCAGAGTGACAGCCAGTGTGAAATGGAGAGTGATGACACCCGTACAAAGACGAGGTCTGGTTGAGATGACCCTTAAACATGGCACAGCGCACTCGGCTCCAGTCAAGTGTTTAAAAAAAAGCTTTGTCATTTCAGACCCCCCCCCCCACAAACACACACACACACACACACACACACACACACACACACACACACACACACACACACACACACACACACACACACACACTACCCTCTCCCATACCTGCCACTGCTATATAATGTCATGATTTCGGTCCATGTCACATCTCTCATCTGCCACGCCGCTGAGAGGCAAGGCGCGCACTACGTCTTCCGAGCAGCAGCATCATGCATCACATCATTGCATATGGACCTCGTAATTTTGGAGTACATATATCTCAGAAAATAACATGCCATTACAAAGCATGGGCAGGCCCCGGGGCAGGAGCAGGCGAGCAGCTGGAGTCTGCTTAGAAGAATCAGTGCTTCAGTGCCTCAGTCGTCATGGGTGATTAAATACGGTGTTTTGTCTTGGAAATGGTCACTGTCTTTTTTTTTCTTATTCATCTTATTCACTGTCCCTATGCCATTTCCCCCCCCCCCCCTTCTCTCCCTTTATTTTCCCTCTGCCTTTTAAGTGCAGTCGGAGCCATTTCTGTAGAACAATGAACTGGTGTTAGCACCCCAGCAAAAAGTAAATAACCAAGCCTATGAATTATTGATGTGTAGGACCTTTTTTTGTTTTTTGTTTTCCAGGAAACCCATCTTGATTCCCTTACTTGAAGCTCTCTGTTGCAGGGCTGCTTCCTTACTTACTGTGTGTGTGTGTGTGTGTGTGTGTGTGTGTGTGTGTGTGTGTGTGTGTGTGTGCGTGTGCGTGTGCGTGCGTGTTACTGTATGAACTTTGAGCGCTCATCTGCAGTTAACTTGGTTCCTGCTATTGCGACTGATGCCGATGTAGAGTCTCTGTAGTCGGTTGCATTTCATTTTTAAACTACTCTTGCATCTAATCAGGTACAGTTAGTACACACACAGATGCACATACCATACTTTAACTGACAGCTACCCTGTGGGGGGGGGGGTTGACCACCAGTAGCATCATGGAGCTATGTTTTGTGTATCAATCGCCATTTTGCATGAGGACGGCGGTGATGTGATACACATTCACATTTCACCCTATTGTCCAGGTGGTGTTAACAGCAAAATACATGTAGCAGTGTGCCAGCAGAGGCGAGGGAGTGGAAGACAACAAAACATGATGATGTAAACAACATAGGTGTCAGACTTTTGAAAATAAGGAGGAAGGACATGCTACTGTACATCCTTGTGATATCACAAAATGAGGAGTTGAGATTAGACTGCGACGAGACCAACCGGAAATTTGAAATCCTAAATGTTTTCACGAGAGAAAATTGTTTTGCACAAACTGTCCCTTCATAAAAAAATTCTATTAAATACAATAAGTGGACTTGGTGTCAGTTGTGTGAAACATGAAACATTGTGGTTGGCAGGCGAGTGCCAGATAGTGGCACAGGGAAATTCAACTTACAGTAGATGTTGCTTGAAGCTGGCTGACATGTTCTGCAGCTATCACTTGCGTGTGTGTGTGTGTGTGTGTGTGTGTCGTGTGAACAGCTAACAACTGTGACGAAGCTCTGTGCGGTTTACCTCCAATTGCAGCAATTCCACTGAAATGAATTTTGTTCCAGTATATTGCTGTGTGACTGAGCTCTTGCAGACTTGCATCTTTAACTTGCATGAAGACCTGAGTTGGACGCAGATAAAAAAAATTCAGATAACTCCACCTCGCACAAATGAACTTGCAAGAACACGCAAAACTGCAGGTGAAGCAAACGCTCTTGTCCTAAACAGGGTGGTGATTTTCAGCTCCGGCAGTTCTCCTTTTTTCGCAAGAGCTGAGTTGAAAAACTACTTGTAAAAAAAACAACAACACCCCAGTCATAATCACTTTGTAGTGTTTTTTACAGTATGTTCCCCAGAGGTTGTTTTTGGATAACAATAGCGTTTTTCGTACAGTATGTGTCCAAAGCGTCGGCTCTTTTATGCTGGAAGCTGAATTGTGCACGAGGAGATGGCAGCATGCAGAGGATGATCAAAAAGCTGATGCAAACATGCGGTGTAATGTAGCACCGCTGAAAGAGCTGTACAGTACTAGAGTGATTCTCTGCGGCTGATATCACCACGGACAATTTTGCTCACTTGATGATGCAACACGTGAACTGTTTCAGCAATAACTTTTTACGCTCTCCGGCAAATGTGGAGGGGAAGGTCCTGTCGTGATTCATTTTTTTCCTCGCAGCATCAAGATGAACAAAGTTGAGTCATTCATGATCTTACTCATTCCCTTTTTCCGTGACCTAAGCAGTTATTTATATTGTAACAACAATGCTATACCAAGCAAGCAACACAACGGATAAAAGTTTTAAGAAACAAATACAGTATTTATTCGAGTTCAGTATTCCATCGTTGGTGTGGTGTCACAGGCGTTAGAGGTGAATTTAGCTGCAGAAATATCCGTAGAAGAAACGGATAATGGGATTATCTGTGTACGCTGAGGTCGGCCCACTGTCAAATATGAAAAAAAGATGGAATTGCATTTTCTCACCCTCAACATTTGCGCCATTCACATTCTTAATTGAATTTCGCTACTCTGCCAATAACGCATTTCACACTAACGCATTGTGACCTCAAATGAAATTCATTATCTGCACAGTAAACTTTTTTTCATTTTATTTTTTGCATATACATTAAAACTCTTTCACACCAAACAGACTGCTGCCTACCTCAGGCCCTCTCGGCGTCTCGGCTCATTTGCATTCGCCTCATATTTGTTTTAGCTGGAGTGTTGACGCGGGGGGAAATCGGCGCACGTGGTGACAGATGCCCTCACGCGCCTGCCAGCCCCTCCGCATCATCCGTCTGCCATGTTAGCGCCTTTAAATGCGTCGCGTCTCTTTCATGCATGATGATCATGTGTCATGTGCCGGTGCCCCTGTTGTGCCGCTGCCCTCGAGCCATGTGGCACCAGAGAGTCTGCTCCATCATATCAGATATCGATGAACTAAATAATCACGGTGCTTTGGATTTCTTATTATCCAACTTTATGTGTCTGATTGATCAGTGATGTAATGAATTGGCCTCTTCGCCCCACGGCCTGTCTGGAGCTGCAGCTTTTTGATTAGTCATATTAGACTGTTTTACAATGATAAATTATTCAAACTCCTACTTCTCTTTTAGTTTCAGCACATTTTACTCCAAATATACTCCGAGCACCTCATGTATCACACTCTTGCCCATTGTTTTTTGGCTTCCTGTAACTGGATTCAGGGACCTCAGTGTGTTTGCTACTGGCTCCGCCTTTCTCTCTCCTCTCGTGTTCACTTCACACAAACCCCCCCCCCCCCCCCCCCCCCCCCCCCCCCCCCCCCGCCCTTTTCCACTTATGGTTCAGCCCCTGAATGACTTGGCCTCTTCATCCAGCCGCCTGTTCCTTCACCAGCTGGTTTGAAAATAAACAGGGCTAGTAGTTCCTGCGTTGGCAGTGCCACTCTGCTCCGGTGGGTCGCAGGTTCGCGTCGAGCTGCCTGCTGCTCCAGATGCTCAAAATGACGCCATTCCGCACTGCAGCCCCCCTCGCTCCCCCACACAGCTCGCAGCTGCCACTGAAAGGCTGGGATTTCAGAGACGCTCAGTCGGCGTTTCTTCACGGGCGGCGTGCACAAAATTAAACTACATTTACTGCAGTTTCAGCATACCAGAATCCGCCCGGCGCTCTCTTCTAAAGGCTATTCTCGACCCATTTGAATGAGATAATGAATGAAGCAAATGTTGGGGCACAGATGGGTTTTTTTTTTACGTTTCAGTGCCTCATGAAAATGGTCCAATTATTAAAACACAGATAAGATGTAAAGGATCCGTCTCTTTTCTCCCGCTTTGACATTCGCTCGCACGTAAAGTACCTCTGGTCCAGTAAGGGGGTCATGTGAGCTTACCAGGCCAATTAATCCTGCCACTCATCCGGAGTTTGCTTCACAATGACAGTGGTTTCTGGTGCAATTATGCTCTGCACTAATTAGTGGTTAGCATTGACAGTGTCAAGGAGAAACATTGAGCCGGAGCGTTATAATGTGACAGGGCGCACAGACGACACTGGCTGCTAATGCCGTCTTTTACACACTTATCACTCTGGGGGAGTCGACTCTGTCAATATCATCTCTGCCAATTATATCCATTTCTTCATTCATACACATTTCTGTACAAATCTCCCCTTTCTCCATCCATTTCTCCTCCACCCTTTCTTTTCTTGTCACCCAGCCAGCCCCCTGGCTGTGCGCCTCGCAGTTGCCATGGTAATGATGGAGTTTCTCATCTCTGTAATGTGATGTCTTATTAGGTTTCACCGGGGCGTGTGTCACTATTTTATTTCATGCGCCATTTGGTGAGCCTTGGTCTCCTGTCGGAGAAAACCCCTCGTGCCTGAGAGGTGAGCGGTGAATGCACCGACGGCGATGTGTTAAAAAAAGGCCCGGTGTACGCACACGAGGGTCCTGACGCAGGCGGAAGGGGGCTAGATTGAGTTGAGACGGAGAGAGAGAGAGAGAGAGAGAGAGATACGCGGGGCAGTGCCTGCTGTAAATGCATTGTATTTTAACTTGCAGAAAAAGATATATGAATGGTAATGTGAAGGGGATGTCTGTCCCTGGGTGGCTCTTGTCTCCCTCTGTTCGGTGAGGCTGGCACTCCGGGGAGGGGTTTCAGCTGCTACCCAGCAGGAGGCACTGTGTGTGTGCGCTTGCAACCCTCCACTGAGAAAGCACTCTGTTCGCAGTACAGTGTGCCTACCATATCTCCAATCATTCTTGAGAGGGTTCTGTATGTGGGTTACTTCATGCGGTCCGTTGATAATTGCAACCCCGCGATAAGAGCACCGCAGTTGCCCTCCCAGCTGCGGGTGGACCTCTTCCCTCTTCAGTCCCTCTCGTAGATAGGCACAATATTTGCGCTGCAGCTTGATTATCGGTGTTTGCAAAAGAGGTTTGTGTGTTTGTTGAGTACATGTCCTTTCGAGTTGTCGGCAAAGCCTCGTGTTTTTCTCTCCGCTGTGTGTTTGTGTGTGCGCGCGCGTGCAATTATAACCAGTGCTTTGAATGCCTGCGGAAAAAAAACACACAGCGGGAAGCAGGCTGCAGTCAATAACTGATCAATATTAGCCCAGATGCCACTGTCAAACACATCAATAGAGTTTCTCCAACAGTGGTTTTTATCCCCCACTGTGTATTAACTGCCTCATGTCCGCCCACGGGGCTTTTTAGAACCGCTCCTCTTGCTCCATCTGTCCTGTCTTTGCAGATGTGGCCTTCCATAGGCGCCTTCTGTTGAGAAGTGACAGCCAGGACTGCGCGATTGTGGCTATTGAACTGGCTATTGGGGTGGTAATTGCACATCGCCACTTCGCTTAATTTGCACAGGATTGCGGCGGCTGAATGGAGCTGCTCTGTTTCTCACTATTTCCAATTTTAAAGTACTCCACATTTCACTGGCGGGGTGGTGGGTGTTTAAATGATTTTCAGCAGCCAAAATGACTTTTTTTTTTTTTTTTAACACTTGAAGACTTGTGTTTTTTCTGGTGGAGCTGCAGAAGCTGGCATGCCATTGTGCTGTTTTTCTCGCAAGACCAGAACAAGTTGAAGGAAAAAAATTAGACCATCTATATAACAATCAAGGCGGCGTGTATCATATTTCTCTCAAAGGAATGTCTTTTTCAAATCTCATCCTTCTCCTTGTGATTTGCCTCTTGTCTGATCAGTTGGACACATGCTTGACTCTACTTGAAAATGAAAAGTATAACCACAACTATGTTTTTACCTTTTTGAACTTTGTGCAGAAGCCTATGACAACAACATACGGCTTATTTGCGCAGCCTCCACCCACCGAACTGTGCTGGGGTACAGCTTTGAAGTTCCCTTGTAGTCCCTCTTAATAATGCTCTCAGAAACCGTCTTTTGGCTCCGTGGGCGTGGAACAGGTGAACCGAACGTACGGAAAACCCATCAACCTGTATGTGTTTGTGAAGAGCCTCGAGCACGGAAGTGCCATGTGTACAGTGAGCGTTTGGGCCTGTGTACGCAGCGCTTTATGTTAAACCGTAGCTAACTAGGTGACGCTTGGTTTGGGTTCGTTCTCTCGGGGTGCGCTTGTTTTTTTTGATGTATCCACGCCAGGCTCGCAGAGGAGGGTTGGTGTGCTTTGGATGGCATCTGTTGTCTTTCCGTCTCCTCTGGGCTCCGTGCCAGGCACGTGTTTGTCAGATGGCAGTGTTGGTAAGAGGGAGGCATTTAAATATATTTTGACAGGTTCGCTCTGCACTCTCCTTGACTGGGTCATTTCGAAGTAATCTGAGACCTTGGCACATTAAAGTTTGCCAATATAGTTTTCCCTATATTAATCAGATCTCAAATTAACATGCTGCTTTCTGAGCACAAATTTAGGTGCATTACACACGGAGAAAGAGCCCTTTAAAGAATTTTAATTCGAATTTCACTCACAGTAGACCTGACCTTTGCTGGCTTTGCTTGGTGTCCAGGAAAATATCTTTGTTTTTCTTACCGAATAAAGCAAACAACTTAATTTTACTTTTCTAAAACGTTTGTTGATGATTCAACATTGACTATGGACAGAGAGTTGTTTAATCACTCACTGAGAAATGTTATTTCACTGTGTTGGTTTTTACTTAGCCCGGGATATGTTACGGAGAAATAAAACAACAACTGTGTGTACAATTTTATAATTCATGCCCTCAGTTTAATACTTGGTGGTGCATAAATTACAAATTTGTGCTCTCGGTTTACTATCATATATTTTGCATCCTCTCCACTTGCTGAGGGCAGCAAACACATCTGGCCCGTCACATAAAATCAACCGTAAGTTTGATAGAATAATATATAATATATTTATATAATAATATAAAGAATAATTTATCCAGAACCCTGACGCTAAATGTGTATGAACTGGGTGACATCCATTTTTTTTTTTGTTTTACAGTGAAATGGTGTGAAATTTGTTAAAAGGATCTCAAGGATAACACAAGATACTCCAAGTAATCCATAGTGAGAGAATTAAGAATACACGCAAAATGAGATTAATGGCATGAAGATGATAATGAATGTTAAACTGAATGCACAATTTTCATTTTCTTTCTGTGACACCTCCCATGCTCGATAAACATCCTTTTGCAGAGACCGGCCTCCTTTCAGTTTCACTTTCCTTGACCGACTGCGGGACATTTGCATCCAGAATTTGTTCATATTTCATGAAATCCTTTCTTCCTTCTATCTGACTTGCGTCTCTTGAGCCACTGGCTGCCATAAAAGCAAAAAATATTTCCATCCCCATGCTTTACAGTTGGCAACATGTTCTATTTTGTCAAAACCCCACCTTAGGTGATTGTGCTCAACAAGCTCAATTTGAACTTCATCTGTCCGCGACACTTGTTTGCAAAAATAACTCTGCCTTATCCAGAGTCGCAGACTTTGGGTGTGTTGACTTTTGGGATGAGGTTGCAGCTGAGGTTTCCCTCTGATCACGCTTCCATTAAGACCCTGTTTGTGCATCAACACGGGACGGTGGAACAGTCCACCATCACCACTGTGTCAGCAAAACCTTCCTACAGCTCCTTTGCAGCAGGAGGTTTGGCCTGTCTGCCCAGATGTGCATTTTTTTGTCAAAGTTTTCTTGGTCAAACAGTAACAGTGTATTAACATTTAAAGAAAATTACATTTCATAATTTACTGTTTGTTGCAGGGGTTGTATTTACGTCTTTTCAGTTCAAAAACCAACAAAGTGTGTATTTTGCCAAAGCGGTTCCCACACTTTTGCATGCAGTTATATCAAGCAGGTTTCACTTGCATGATTTCTCTTCAAGTTTTAAAACAGGAAGTCATTTTAGCATCACATACATTCACGTAACGCGTCACAGCACAGCAGTATCACCAGTTCAGGCTGGGCCAGAGAGGGAATTAATTACCCTGTGTAAATTGTGAAATTTGAGGGTGTCCACTCTTCAGCTCTCTTCTCTGCTTGGGAGAAGCAGATTTAGGTCAGGGAGATTTGGGGGTGGCAGAGCAGCTGGAGAGCTGGTTTTGGACTGTCGAAGCCGCCCTGTAAACCATCTGGATGGGCTGATAGTGGTGCAAAGCCAGTTATCCCCTTTGGAGAACTTGGTGGAGCTGCATAGCAAGAAGCCTCCAGTGCAACTCTACCGCTGGCGCATTCCAAGCCAAACTTTGGGTGATCACATTCCTGCTTCCCTCCACAGTGTGGTGCCTATATCCACTTTCACCTGTAAACACACTTAACTCCCCCACACAGACAAATTTAATGAAGTGTCCAACAGTCTGGAGCTTTGGAAGAGATTAACCATTCACTCTGAACTCCAGTAAGTACTTTCCCTTTTCATCAGCCACCGGCGATCTCACAGATTTCTTCCTCACCTTCAGCCCCCCACATCAGTTCAGACTCACCAAGGGTATCCAGACTGTTCCCCCCCAGACCCAACGTTCATGTTCAGGAGCAGCCCTTTATTCCTCAATAGCAGCTAATTAGTAGCGACCGGTGAAAACTGAACACTTAACAATGAAAGTGTTTACAGCCAGGATTCTCTTTCCAGATTTGAGAGGTGCAATGCACATTCGCATTATGTATATCACCATGTGACAGACAGTTTGAGTGTTGGTGTGAAAGCATCGGCTTTTCCCTCTTCCTGCCTCAAAGCAAATCGCCATTCTCTGCGGGCCTCCCAGATAAAGTCAACTGAACAGAAATGCCTCAATAGCGAATACAGTTGATGAGAAAATCCCTCTTTTTGTATCCCTAAATCCACTTCTTGTTGAGATGCCATTTGCTGTAGCAATCGCTCCTCGAGCACCACTTCTGCTCAGCCTGTTGTGGAGCACTCGTCGCTAAGTGGAAGGTGAAAATGAACATCGCACCTCTCAGTTAAAGGTGTGATGCCAGTTATTGTACCTTTGATTTCACCCCTGAGTGTTAATAAATTGTGTCATTGTCAATGAGCACATAATCCACTCTTAATCCGCCCGGCACGTCAACTTGCCTGTGTTGTTTTTAGTTTTTTTTGTCAGTGTGGGTTGTGAAGCCCAGATGGTGATGTACATACTGTAGTGTGGGTAGTTTTTGCTTTGCAGGGTAATTCATCAAACTGGCTCAAATCCTGAAGTTCCCCATCTATTATCAGATCTAGTTTGCTACCTAGGGTGGTATATTTTCTGATCACATACATTTTTATTTCATCATTTATGTATTCCACCATTAGAAAAACATGCATTAAACATTTAAACGAATCCTCTTGATCATTTTTTAGTTTTTGTGTGTGACTGTGCTCTCGCTATATTTAGCATTCATGTAGTCTACAAAGTACGGGATTATAGTTGCTGGTTCTTGTGAATTACATCATTTTGCTTATCTCCACACGGACCACACACTGTGCATAGTGAGCGTGATGAAAGACGATGGATAATTGATGCACACAGAGCATCTACACATCTGTTGTGCTCCTCAGGGGGAGTGTTGAGGGATGCCCAGCCCCTTTGAGAAGTGCCGGGGTGTGGGAAGCTGCAGTAGGGACGAGGCTCTCAAACGCAGCCTTGGACAGAATTACATCATCCTATGGCCTTTTCCTCTAACCACATCAGACAGACCTGGGGCGAGGCCTGTTTACAGGGACGGCCGGTACATGGGCTGGGCTCCACGAGGCTTTTGGTTGAGCTCGGACTTGGTTTCATTGTATTCAGGCTTTTTGGCACCTGTTAGCTCACAATCTGACCTAAAATGGATTTGATGAATACATTTTAAGAGATGGTTAGGTATAACCTAGTGGCAACCCACTGTGACGTCACCCATTGGTTTGTGAGCTAAGCATTTTGGCCAGCACCATCTTGTTTATTGAAAACAGAAATAAACATATTTTTAGGAGCAGGGGGCGGGCCTGACCGAGAGCTCGAAGACCCTGCACGTCCATCTATAGCTGCAACCTGCACCCATTGGACAGTATTTGCTGTCACTCACACGGTATCCACATCCCAATGCATACAGCGCTTTATTATCTGTTTTACTCTAAATGGGACCATCATTTACAAAATGAACATCACACTGTATTGAAGAAAATTTGAAACCACAGATTGAGACCATATACGCCTCAGGAAAATGTTTACTGACGCTCCAAATCTAGTGAGAATAGGGTCATTTTCTCATAGACTTTTATAGAAACATGTTTGTCCCAGTTCATGGGCCACATCCTTCGGAGGCTACATACAAGAGCGATTGCGTCACAGCTGTGCGACTCGGTTGTCTACTTCAAACGCGGCCGACAAATGCACCCATTCATTCCCGAGCAATGAAGGATCCTTGCGCACCGATGACGTACTTTCTCATACTGTGGCTCTGATGCTAGGCGACAGCAGTAGGGGCGGAACGCAAAAAGAAAATCGGCCATAGACCAGACAGTCTCATTTCAGTTCGGCCTTCGTGTAGACAGCGTTGAGTTGGGACTTCTTTTTGCAACCATTGGAGTCGCCCTCTGCTGGTTATTCCAGAGAATACAGGTTTCAGGCTATTCTGCATTTACTTCACATTCCGGACCCAGAGTCTACATCCATTTTTAGATACAGTCTATGGGTATGACACAAGATTTTTATTTTCACTTTACATTGACAATACCTGTGCATGAAAACAATAATCCATACATACTGTGTCGATAAAAAAAAACACAATTGAAACTGCTTTGAGGTGTCCAATCAAATGAGTTCAGGTAGGCGCTATGGCTGTCATATTGACAACCAAGCACAAGACAATGATTGCTTTGAAGAAGAGACTGTCTGAAGTCTCCTGCCCTTTTCCCCCATTTGTATGATTAATTTCATTAAGAATACAGGGAAGAGAAAAGAGGGATCAGGGAGGCCGTGTGAGAAGGAGCAACGATGGCAGGCTATTTCATAAAGAGTACCACTATATGCATTTAACAATGTGTAGCCTTTAGTGATGGGTCACCAAATATTATATATTATATATATCAAGTGACCTGACATAGGGCCATTATATTGTTATGGAATAGAATGTGGCTGATTGGACTCAATGTTCTGCTGATGTGTTCCAGTCCGATGGTGACCGAGGTGTTGTGATGTGATGAATGCCAAATAGAGGCCGACTAAGTGATGAGTCACAGAGGAGTGTGTCAGCGGCGATGCCTCTGTGAAGGCTGTGTTTGTACCTGGCCCAGGCTGGATACTGGGTGGGGTGTGTGCCGGGGGTTGAGGTGGGGTGGGGGGTGGGGGGTGGTATGCAGCGCAGCGTGCGGGTGTTGATGGATGAGGACCGGGCAAGAGAAGGACGAGGCATGAAATAGAATGAGGATGAAGGACAGAGAAGTCCTGGCCGGCCCGGGGAAGGGGGAAGGAGACTGCGCGACAGAGATGGAGAGACTGCGAGTGAAGAAAGAATGAGGGTCAGAGAGAAACTAACCTACGCTCAAAACTGCTGATGTTCGCTCCTCTGTGCCACGCTATGGCTTCGCAACTTAAATTTGCATTTACTCAGACAATATCAGGTGAGTGTATCAGGTAAATATTCCATCTCTGCTGTCAGACCTGTGAAGGTCAACATGTCAATAAAGAAGACACTGGAAAGACAAAAACCTCTGCTAATAACCTTTCACTTTCTTTTCTTCTTTACTCTGACTACTTTCCCTCAAGATTTGGAAGCTTATTTCTATTTTGTTTAGAGATGCACCGATACGGGTATCGTGTCCGATACTGTGCACAACTACTCATACTCGTACTCATAAAACTACTACTATACTACAGCACCAGATACCACAACGCCAACATAGCGTCCTCTGGACAGTTGGGCAGGTAGGCACAATGTCAGCAGTTTGTAGCAAAAACATGCAAACTGTACAAAAACAAAAAAGCTGGCACTGACGATCATACTGTAATATTTCATGCTACCAGCACAAGCTGTACAGCACAAAAAGGCCGTGCCTCCACAAATTCCAAATGTATATTTCTTCTTTTAAAGCAGGGGCAAGTACTCACATCGGTATCAGCAAGTAGCTAATTGTAAGTACTTGTACTTGGTAACGGTGCATCCCTTATTTTATTCATGATAACTAAAAAACATACTGTTCTAATAATAAAGACCCCCTCAAAAACAAAAAATCTAAACATTTTTAGAAACTACAGTTTGAGATGTCCTGCAAACTAACAAGAGTGAAACATTGAATCCTTTATCTTTTCTTTTTTTTGAATTTATCATCAGGATTACATAAAAAGTACTGAACTGATTTACACCAGACTGGGTGGAGGGATGAGTCATGGACCAAAGACGAACCCATTAAAGTTTGTAGCAGGGGTTTGTCAAGTTTGCAACATTTTTGTTGATTTCTCAGAAAATAACGTTACACATTTATGGTGTTGAGATCTGTGAGTTTGTAGATGGTTAAGAAGCACTTTTATAAAGTCAGTGCAGACCTTTTGTAACTTAAGATGTAGGAAAAAAAATTAGTACGCTTTTGAGGAAATTTCAGTTTTATTTGAACAAAAAGTCTCATTGAAATTGTGGTTTCTTTATACATTTTTAAAGCTCGCGTTTGTTTTGCTTCCCGAGAGACCTCTGCTAAGCATCTGAGTGAATATGAAACCTTTTGGTCTTGATCAAAACGTGACAATTAAAGATTTTGTGCTGTGAAATGAAATAACTGGGCTGCACTTAACATAATTATGATCTTTGAGGTCTTGCATTTGCATAGCATAGAAGTGCCAAAGGAAATGCATTTAATACAATCCAAAAATCAAGAAGGTACTGTTTTATTAGCAGTATTTAACTGTACAAAGGAATATCGCACTGCATGCCTCACTCTTTTCAATATGCACAGATGAGCAGGAGAACTGGTATTCAAGATGAAGAGAATGATAACACGCTGGGATGGAACAAACTCAACGGGTGGTGTGATTCGCAAAGTCTTTTCGCGGATGATCCAAGATTAAACAAATTCACATTCTGCAGTGTCATTGTGATGGAAACATAATTACTTCAGTGTTCTCATTGTGGCCTGCAAGAGAAGGGGTCTCCCGTGTGCCACATTTCTAATGACCTTCCAAATGGTCATCTATACTGGATGGCCTGCTGTGGATCTGCAAATTACTGCTGAATTGTGGGTAAATGAAGATTTCGTTCCGGCTGTGAGCTGTCATGATGTGTTTGAGAAAAGCGGGATTCTATTCATGCGTGCACTCATGCTGACATACAGTGAGCGCGCACACGAACGCAGGAACACACACGCACACACACACACACACACACACACACACTGTATGGAGGCCAAGAGAGAAGGATTCATCAGTCACTGAGTCGCGCTGAGGGTGGCAGCTTAAAGGAAGCGGTGTCCTTTCTGTCTCCCTCACGGTCCCTCTCTTACTTTCTCTCTCATCCATTAGTTTATCCGTCACTCCTCATCCCTTCTCAGTAGCACATCCACCGGTGTCTCCCTCTCTCGCTCTCTCTCTCTTCCTGGCGATCTTAGTGTGGCCTGACCTTCCTTGGGTCGATTTCCTGTCTTCAACAGTTAGGCAGGGGAGAGTGGCCGGCTGTTGCCAGACCAGCCAGATGGCAGGGTCTAGCCCGGGACTGGAGACTCGGGCTGGGGGCGAGCACACTGGCCAAATTGGTGCCTGCAGCAGCAGACAGGAGCTCTGCGGGAAGCAGCTTCACCACCCCAGTGAGTCCCACCATGGTCAAAAATGGAAATTATCCATCCGTAGACAGGTGGACTGACAGTCCGGGATTCATGCTGTCGCTTTGGTGCATGTAGAGCCGGTTTGTCACGAGTGTATGGTTGTCCCAGCGCTCGTACAGTTTCTTCACGGGCTCTCTGCTGACAGGAGGCGGAGCCGGAGTGGGATGAAGATGATCTCAGTAGAAAAGTCAAGCTGATGACGAGGAGGTTTGACAGCAGGGGGGGGGGGGGGGGGGGGGGGGGGGGGGGGGGGGGGGGGGGGGGGGGGGGGGGGGGGGGGGGGGGGGGGGGGGGGGGGGGGGGGGGGGGGGGGGGGGGGGGGGGGGGGGGGGGGGGGGGGGGGGAGGAGAGAGACAGCATGTGCTGAGGAGTTTGATAGGAGAGGACTGGAGTGTTCCTGCCCTTGTAGTGCAGTCAAACCCCCCTACTTCTCCTTTCCTGTGCTACAGCGGCTCCCGAGCCTCGGCACGACGTGCGTCAATGGCGCGGTGCCGCTTTATTCCTCGCAAACTATTCGCTCACACCTTGCCCGGGGGCGTCCTGTAAGCCACCCATTTAACGAAGGATCACAAATCATAAAATGGGCCTTACGCAGCCCTCGTTTCAAAGGAGCCGGAGAGCACAGCTGTTTGACTCAGCCACCCTCCACACGCCGGCTGCATGCAAATGAAGTCACCTCGCTGTTACATTAGCGCAGGGCCCTGTTATCTGCGTGGCCAGGGCGGGGAAGGACAACTCGACGTAATGGGGCAACCGTCCTTTCTACTTGCCTCGTAACCGAGCTCCCTGTGTTCCAACCCCATGAGTCAGGTGTTGAGATGAAAGAGAGGCCTGCTTGTGCTCCATGGCTAATTTAAGGGATTAACACCTGTTCTACCAAGACAGATTAATCCTAATCCTGCTGTAACCCCTTTGATCTGAAGTCAGAGTGCTTTAAGGAGTAGACTGGACTAATCTCTTCACAGCGGTGACCGGGAAGCTACAGGTACCTGACGAAGCGGTTGGCCTCAATATTACATCTCTGTGTTCCTTTACTTTTCCTTCGTTACTCTGCGAAGGGGTGGTCATTGCTAAATCTTTTTGTGCATCACTCCCCAGTCTCCACTTCAGAGGGGGTTAATTCACAGTTGATGCGCTCTCACAGGGTTAGATTATTAAGGGCAGGAGGGGCCGTCGTTGGCATAATAAGCCTTCAAGCCTTTGGGTATTATAGCCTGATCATTGAGGAAAAAAATGTTTTGTTGAAGCAAAAGCCACAGTGTCTGTGTCTGGCTTCTGCTCCACCACACTTAGCTTTTTATAAATCTGCATTTTAACGACCGCAGCAAACCAAACGAGAGGCTACAGAGGGCCTAGTTAAATATTTGCGCAGTTATTTGCTATTAATTGAAGCCTGTTCAAGAGATCATCGGTCATAAACTGTGGCTTTTAACGCTTTAATGTGCTCATTATGATTACGTATTGTGTGGGTGCGTGTTTGTGATGGTAACACATGGATACATTTGATATGAGAGGGAAAGCGGGGGGGGGGGGGGGGGGGGGGGGGGGACTGTGGGAGAATTCAGTTAGATTTGGTGTGGTGACGATGGCGGGAAGAAAGTTAATTGAAAAAGAGAGGCATGAGTTTGGTTTTGGGGTTTTCTAAATGAGGCACTCGAGATGGGTGGGTCTGCCCACATGGTTTTGTGTGCTTTTTATATCCGTGTGTGTGTATGTGTGTGTATATTTGTGTTCGTGGAAGCAGATAGACACAAACACATTTTGAATTCATTGTCTTGAACCACCTCTATGTTTAGTGCGTAGACTGAGGAGGACCACACAGGATCTCTCTCCGTCTCGTGCGCCGGAGTATGTGGCAACGCTGTTATTATTGATCCTGCCACAGACGTCAAACCCCAGCGCCGCCTTAACTGCTGGCCTGATTCAAACAATATGCTGGAGCCCGTTTCATCCGCGTCCAAGACCAGTAAATTATTAAACACTTCTCTAACGCAAAGGTCCCTCTCTTTCTTTGCATAATGCCTTCGCACAAAATCTACCGTGAGGGCGACTCCGGGGGATAAACATGCTCTTCGTCACTGGAATAATTGGGAGGGGAAAAAGAAAGGAGAGAGACATGAGGCCTCCAAGACAATAAAAAGATCATAATCATATGTCTTAATCGTGCTGTGAAGAATCACTGATTAAAGACTGCAATGCCTCAAGAGAAAGAGAGCTTTCAAATGCATTTTCATTTTTACATCTAACAAAACACAGATAGGGCTGTTCATGCTTTCACTGACACGAAGGGTGGGCTTTTGGGTGCATCAGGAAACAATGAAAACTTAACTACCTGGATGAAATTGAACTAGCTTTACAAGTGGCAACATGGTGGAATCATTTACACAAAGAACTGATAAGTATTTCCTTGGCTCGTTGTCTCACGTCACGTTTTCTTGTTTCCTGACCTTCCTGCTAAAGCCGCCCTCTCAGACATGCACTGAAGTCGGGACCTTTTCCTAGACCTCTCCAGCTCTATGTGAGGATGCGAATATCTGCAAATGTTGTTCCAGACATCGTCCCAAACTTTCCCTGCCAGCCACCGCAGGAAAAACCTCTGGAGGATTCACAGCGAGCGAGTGTGCAAACAAAAACACCGCGCTCCACAGCAGAGTTATCGCCGTGTCCTGCATCGGCATGCTCAACACATACGCCACGGGATGGGGTGTTTTTTTGTTTGGCATTCGTCGATGTGAGCGCATCTGACTCGGACATTCTCGCTCTGCGTTCGTCATGTGTGAGCGGCCGCCTCCGGAAAATGTCAGGATGCAATTTTGCAGACATTTTGCTGGAGTTCATGTCTGCAAACGGCTTGAGAGCCAAAGAGATAAAAATGATGTTGCAATAACTGCACAGCAATTATGAAGCTGAACGATAAAACATGGACGGGACATTGCTGAAGTTCAGAGGGTGGTGACTGCGGCTGCGTCAGAGCCAAATCAGCACATTTTAAAATGAAATTATCTTATCGGCAGATCGGCTTTAACAAATGTCCGTTATCGATAAACATACAATTTTTGAATATCGGCTCCGATAATCCGTCGACCCCCAATACACATACACACACCACACATATTTGCTAGAATGCCTGTTCCACCAACAGGGTGGAGCTCAGGACACTGTGTAGGTGGGTGTGAGTGTTTTCCTCCTGTGCTGACCGTGTTGTTGAGTGCACTGTGGCACTGAAATGAGACGAACTGCCTGCAGACCACACTGCTGAGCGTACAACCACGGAACCATCAGAGGAGAAAGACATTTGAGAAAAAAAATTGCTGTATGTCCCTTCCACCTTTTGATATATGAGATCACATCACCAGAGTGTTCGGTCTGCTTAATAAACCGCATAGTGAGTAGCGAGGCCTCCAGCTGAACACTGAGCCCGACTGATCCATCCCGGTGTCGGCGAGTGTTCCGCCATCGCTCTCCACCGCCGGCGGTCGACTCTCGAGATGAGCGGGACCCCGCAAACAGACAAGATTTGGAAGGGGTTTTCAGGCCTGTAACATCAGCCTTTGCTCGGGGCACGTTGGGTGGTCAGTGCGTGTGACCTTTTCACAGAGGGGCTCCCTAACCCCCATCCATCCCGATTAGAGGACACTTATCAGGACGGCAGCCGGAGTGACACACGCCCAGCTGGGCTTCCCTGGAGAAAATGCTGTGCAGTGTAGGGAAAGATCCCCACGGTGCACAGAGGTGTGCATGTGTGCGTGTGTGTTTGTGTGTGTGTGTGTGTGTGTGTGTGTGTGTGTGTGTGTGTGTGTGTGTGTAGAGTTGTTCTGTGCAGATAGGGCCCTGTGACTCCGAGATATGCACAGGCTCATTAATTAGAGGCTCTCATTATTCCCCCTCAGGCTCAAGACACTTAATCAACACCAAGCTCCAACTAAGACACACTCACGCACACGCACGGACGCACGCACGCACGCACGCACGCACGCACGCACACACACGCCCTCGCACGCATAGTCCACAGCAGGCTAAATTCTGACACAACATCATGCCAGAATGGAGCACTGTGGAAGAGGTGAATGAATGAATGGTGATGAGGGGTTATTTGTTTTCGGTGATGTTCGGGACAACAGAGAGGGTGGGTGTCGTCGCTGTTTAACACTTTTATTACCAGAACGTTGTGAACCATCTCAAAAGAGATCCATCCAGCTGCCATGTCTCGGTGTGGAAGCAGTCCGTCAAACACTGCAAATTATAATCTTATGTTATGAAATTTACATGCCGGAAATATTACAAATGGGATTCCGGGGCCTGTGCCTTTGTGAATCTTGGATTTCTGCCATTGATTTTATCATGTCTCTCTCTATCTATCTACGGATGTATAAATATATATATATATACACACACACACACACACACACACACACACACACACACACTCATATCCACAGAAGCATGTGGAGTCCACTTTTAAAGAGTGGACGGTCAGGTGTGTGTGTGTATTCTCACAGGTTCTTGCATATGACTGTGTGCATATTTTTTGTGCATGTCACATTAGGGCTCTTGCTGTAGCGCTTATTGCCTTGCAACTGAAGCCCTTGTAATTAAGGGGCCGTTGTTTATTCGACCGGCGGACAGACAGCGCTCAGAGACACTCCACTGTTGTGACTTATAGGAGCGAGAGTCTGTGCGAGAATGAATTACTGTCAGACGGGCTGGAGAGCTTTTGGAGTGTTGCGCTTCTTTGAGGGCTTTTAAAAGCCTTTCTGACACTTCTCATGTCCCCCCCCACCACCAGACAGCCTGTGTTACTGACATGTGGATGATGCACTTTTTACATCATGCGGACTAATGAAGAGGCGAGCAGGCAGACGCACGTAAGCAAATAAGTAGCCGTGTACAAAGCTGTGATAGCCCACGTCGGATGGGGGCGGAGGTGGCGTCACTGGTTCCACAAAGCAAACATGATTCTTGACTGGGCTGACTCGCTGCGCGGAGGTGAATTAGGACTCTTTAATCAGACAGAGCTTCAACTTCAAGCTGCAAAGCTCTGCGAATGAATTTGTGCTTCAACGGAAACATTTTAACAGTTACAAGGACATTTTTAGTAGAAAAAAAGATTGTGAGTCAGTGAAGCAGTGGCAGTAGCATTCCTAAAGCATTACTGTTATACCTCTAAAAACAATTTCCCCTCCTCGTTGCCTGGTCTACAGTGTTTATAGCGGACCACAAAATAAGCCACGCTTCCCTCTTTTTGTCAGTTGTAAAAAATAAAATAATGATACAAACATTCAGTGACACTGAAGGACATTAGTCACAAAGCTCTTAATTCTGAGAGAGCTTAGTAGGGTGATGAACTTTTTTGCATAACGAGAGTCAGTCATTGTTCATCGTGGTGCTTGTCTGACTTACATTACTCCAAATCAAAACAAACTCTTTAGTCCGGTGCAACTTATCGTCACAGACACCCAGATCAGAACATTCATCGGAGACATTGTTGAGGGCATGATTGGCAAGAACAAGAAAAGGAAGCACCAACTTTTCAAACGGCTCCAAGTTGTGGAAAATGAAATAGTTTTTTTTTTTTTTTTTGTTTCCCTCTGAAGGCTGGAGTCCGATTTCCTGTGCGGGCTCTGATTGGGAAAGCAGAGGCACGCACAGGGAGCCTGCTTCTGTATGGAGATGCCAGATGACAGGCCTCGCTCACGAAACAGACTGTCGCCGGGTGGCGCGCTGAAGTGGCCTTTGATCGATCATCAGACGTGGCTTTTGTGAAGCCATCCCTTGTGCAAACCTGTTTTAGATGGTTCGACTTCAGCGTGTGCTTGAAAGAGAACAAAAAATGTGAAGTGCATCTTGTGTTGGCGCTTGTCTGTTTGTGCGCCAGCAGGAATCAGCTGGCCTTGGGGGGGGGGGGGGAAAGAACACGAGTGTCATCTATTATCAAGTGAAACAAAACACAGATACGCTAACAGATAAACACGCAATAACCCCTTCCTCATTGACGACACAAACACGTCCTTTGATCGCAGTGCTCCACCGCGGAGTGTCCTCCTGCCTGGGTGCCAGCTGTGGCGGTGGAGGTAGTGTCAAGCATTTTTGTTCGTGTTCATCCATGTGGATTAGTGATTGTCTCGTGGACTCCCTGCGCAGCAGGAGCTTGTCCATAGGGCCATATGTCAGCTTGTCACCCTCCTCCTCCTCGTCTTTTGTTATCGGAGTGACCCGTTGGTGCCCTGCGCACCCCGCTGACCCTGAAGACACGCCAGCTTATTGACCAACTCGCAGCTCCATAGAGTCCATTACCGAAACCAATTTAAATCAAAGGCCTATTGTATATAATAACTGATTTCACCTCACTTCAATATCGACCGCTTCTTTAATTCACCTTTGAGATAATTCCCCGTGAAATCCACAGTAATGTAGTTACTGTATTAATCCCGCAACGGGTGAATACTCTCGCTTTGTGCTACAGCCACTGGCTTCAGCACCAGTCGATCCGTTTCAATGGTTGATGGCTCTGTTTTGAAACTGTTCTCATTTTGTCACTGTGGCAGTGACTGCGGTGAGTGGGTTCTCACCAGAATAACCATGTCCTTTGTTTTGAATTTTATTCAGCCCACATCCACAATCGACGGTGAAAAGTCCGTTTTTGACAATCGAAAAAAACCAGCAGATATTTTCTCATTCTGGCAACAACAACAACAACAACAACAACAACAACAACAAACAACAACATCAGCCAACCAAACAGAAAGACGAAAAGAAAAAGAAATCAAGGTTATGCATGTGGTGGCTGTGTGCGGTAAAAAATTGCGACAGTGTACTCTGTGTCACAGCTGCTCTCAGCTGGAGGAAAGAGAGAAAGTGCACATTAACGGGGTCTTTTTATGTGAGAAATTCAAATTATTTCCAACAGAAATCATGATGGTCATCAACAACGGCCTCTGTAGTGAGCACTGCAGCAGTGATGTTATTTGAATTATCTAAACTGTGGTGAGCGTGCACGGTTGGGTTCGCAATGTTATGGGCCTGAGTGAAGATTGATATCCAAATATTTTAACAAAATGTAATTTTCTTACAGGGACGTTGTAGCCTAGACAAAATAAATATGGGCATTAGATGTTGAAAAATGCCTTTGAGTGACACTATTTTTTACTATAGTAGATTTGCTATAGCCCCCCCCCCCCCCCCCCCCCACACTATTCAATGTTTATCATAGAGCTATTGAGAATACAACCATACTAGTCACTTTCCCTTTGTAACCAAGTCTCATTTTTTTGATCTACAGTATGAGTATTTAAAACTATTCCAGCCGAAAAGTCCTCGAACCTCAGCTCGGTATCTCACATATTCTGGATGTCACCGCGGGCCCACATGTGGCCAGGGAGCCAGGCGGCACGTCGGACCGCAGCTCCCCTGCCGTCTGCCTCCGGACGTCCGCTCAGCTCGGTGCGTAAAAGGACTTGAAGCGCCCAAAAAAAAAAGAATCGAATCCCTGGCCGGCGGCGCTATGACCCTGCTCCTTCCCTCTGGCCGCTCCGAGTGTGTGCGCGCCGCAGGGCTCGGAGGAGCGCAGCGCGGCGCAGCGCGGCGCAGGGGAGGAAGTCATCGGAGCGCCGGAGTCCAGTTTGTTGCTGTTGCAGGATTCAGGATATCCTTCCAGCTCCTCACAGAAATTCCAGGGATTTTTTTTTTTTTTGGGTGCTTGTTGTAACCCCCCCCGCCCCCCCCTCTCTCTCCCTCCTCCCTCCCTCTTCTCTCCCTGGAAGTAATCTCCCTGCTTGTCGCGCTGTCTCCGTCGGCGCTCTGTTTGACTCTTGTCTCTCCACGAATACTTCAAAGGAGAAAAAGAAAAGGAGAAGAAGAAGTGTGTTTCGGCCGCTCGGGAACGGCATTTGGAACACTGTGCGAGGAACGCGTCTCCCATTTGGGCAGAGACTCCGCCGTCCTGGCCGCTCGCTCCGAGTCCAAGAGACGGCGCATTGGACACAGTCTCCGTTCACATTGCGCTCGACGGACGCCGTCGGCCTCACGTACATGGACGACTCGGAAAAGTTCACCAACACATTTTCCCCCTAAGACGCAGCCCGGGTCGGTCCTGGAGGCGCCGACCCCGCGCGCCGAGCGAGGAGGGAGCGGTGCTCGCGCCGGGACTTTTGGATTTACGCGCAGGAACCTTCTACCGCGGCCACTGTCAGTCGACACCATGTGTCTCTGATTTATTCCCCCGGAACCAACGTGTGGATTTAACCGGTGTACGATCTGTGCCGACTGCGCTGTCTCTCTCTCTCTCTCTCTCTGCCCCCTCTCCAACCCAAAAAAAAAAAAATTGCCGCAAAGCTGAGACTCGCACATCATCATGCATCGCTTCTTGGAGAAAATCTGCTGCAAGACTGAGGGAAGTCGCGAGGCAGCATGACTTGGGCTCTGGATTTTTTTTTCGAATCTACATTCCTTTCCCATATAATATCTTAATGCTGTTCAATTTTGGTTTACAAATATGATGAAATGGCAGCCCCGGAAGAAGGTGAGTCCGACTGATGTATATATTTGTACATATTTCCCAAATAACGGTTCTCTCGTATAGACCCCCAAGTTGGAAATTGGGGGCTTGGCTTGTCAAGGCTGCTTGTTTGTTTAATACAAATATTAGAAGCTGTAGATACAGTAGTAATAAGCAGGATGGCACTGTACCACACCGAACTGTAACTAATGCAGAGTTCCTAAACGATAGACAAGTTTCTATTCCCTTTTCACTGCATTTATCATCACAGTTCATGCAACTGATTATGAGAGACACAACAGTCATCTATAATGTGCTTGCATAGTATGATGCTACACACCCAGGGTATATATAGCTCATGCTGCTGTGTCGATTTTGATCGTCTGACCTGTGTTTTGTGTCTCCTGCAACCTCTCAACGACATCAGACAGAACCACATTGTTAATCTGGACTAATGGAGGCATCAGTGATTAATGTGGCCTGCAGTGAATGTCTGGAGCTGTGGGGCACATACACTGTTGACTCCTGTGTCCACACAGAAAACAAGCTCGTGAGCATGAAATGTTGAACGCGAGGCACTGACGAGACTTACACCCTGAAAGTTTCACAGTGAAAGTGGCACATGTCCTTCAGTGCCTTTCAGAGAAACCCCTGAGAAGAGTAAAACATGTCCCAGTTTCTCGTCTCCACGATTAGACCCACATTTTCTATTCATTTTTTTCTACTCTTGTTGGTCTCTGTTGTTGCTCCATCCCCATAGCCTGGGAGAATTACAGCATGGAAAATATCTGAAAATCATCTGGGGTCTATAAAAAATTGGTAGCACTGAAAAGCCCATGGTGAGGATTTCTACCAGCAGGTGGCGCTTGTCTGACAAGAAGCAGGCTCGCCTGTGCAGGAGTGGGCTTTGCTCTGGTCTAGAGTCAAGGAAGGAAAAATGAAAGGATGTTCAGTCCCCGTCCCCCCCCCCCCCCCCCCCCCCCCCCCCCCCCCCCTCTACTGCATCATACCAAACTAATTTCCCCCATAGATTGTTCAACGGTGGCCTAAACACTGTCTTTTCCATCAAGGCCCACATATTTTTGTTGCCTTTCTCAGGTAGAGTAGTGCAGCCACAACCACTGATAGCCGTAATCATTTCAACCCACTTCTTCGAGTGCATGGTTTTAGTAACCTATGTCTCCCTCTGCCTAAATTAATTTCTGTTTGTCATTTGTTCCACCCCCCCCCCCCCCCCCCCCCCCCCCCCCGAATCATTAATGTGGATAATCGCATCCTGAAAGATGAGATGAAAGTAAATTATCAAAACCAAGCTCCTTAATGTCGAATTATCGGCAGAGAAAATAAAAGCTGTGACATGCCCTGATGGTTTCTACAGCTGTGCAGTGGATCTGCCAAAATCATCTAAGAGCCCCCCCCCTTGAGGACTAAAAAGCCTTTCCTCGCTGCAGGAACTCATTCCCAGCCACACTGCAGTCATATGTGCTCAACCTGAAAATATGCCAAAAGTAACACTGTCCTTCATGTGTAAATTCTCTTTCCATCAGAGGGTTCACTGAGGTGAGCGCTCCATCACTCATGTTGGGGGCTCTCATCAAGGAGGAAAATGGCTACCCTGTGTTGTCGTGCGATGGGAATTTATTAACCTGTTGGAGGATGCTGGATGCTAGATGCATTAGTATGAACACAAGCAGTTAGATCAGAAAACACACAGCAGTGTTGAATATGTTGACGTACTCGCCACCCACACAGTGCGTGGTACGTGTTTGCGTGCGTGTGACAGTCTCCCTTCACCATGCACTCTGGGAACTCTGCGAAGCGTGTCTTCCGATTAAGATATTTCAAGTGGCAGGCAGGACATTGGGGTGTAAAATAAGTAAATAAAAAGATCTTTTGTGCTCCACATTGTAAAGAGAGTGTTTTCTTCAGAATGCAGCCCCCTCGAAGCGCACACAATGCGCAAACGTCACCGAAGGTCCTTGAACTTCCCCCGTTCTCGCTTCTCGTCCATCTTTCCAATCCACCTCCTTCCTCCACTGGCGGCTTGTTGCCGATCAAAAAGAAGCTGTCGGACAATTCAGCGCTGTCCCGCGTACAGTCCACCTCTTCATCATGGATTACGCTCATGGAAAAATGACAAATTTGTGATGGTGAAGCGATGAGAATGAGAGAGAATTCCCGCGATTGCTGCGACAGGTTTCCTTTTTTTTTTCGTTCTGGAAACGAGAAAGAGAATAGAGAGAAAGAATTTTTTGGTGGGGTGAATTGGTTTGAATAATTGGTGGAGAAGTTCTGAACGCATGAGCTGGTCTATGACATAATGTGAACGCGGATGGGTTTCTTACAATGGTAAGACAAGGACAATCATTGTTTTCCGCGGGGGGGAAAGCTTACTCGGCGACTCCGGTCAGAGATGGGCACGTTCCCCAAATGTGTACTGAAATGAACAAAAGCCAACAGGTTGATGTTGGAGAGCGAGGAACCTGTAGCGTAAAAGAAACACCGTTTTTTGGTGTCCTCGTAAGTCTGTGTGTACATGGGTGCAAGTCCAAAAGCGGTTTAAACATGAATTATGGACTCCTGCGGCGTGGCAAGTTTCTTTTCCGACTTCTTTGTCGGTATCAGACGCTGAGTTCCACTGTGTTTCTTTTCTTTTGTCCACAAATTTCTTTCAGCAACAGCTGAAAAACATTCCATGCTCCTTTCTTTTTTTTCTTCTTCTTCTGCCAGATGTGTTTTTAAGTCATCATCACCCCATGTTATCTTGAGCTGAACTGCTCACAGCCTGTTAATATGTTGGGTGG
The DNA here is from genome assembly GCF_022379125.1 of Scophthalmus maximus. Taxonomy (NCBI): domain Eukaryota; kingdom Metazoa; phylum Chordata; class Actinopteri; order Pleuronectiformes; family Scophthalmidae; genus Scophthalmus; species Scophthalmus maximus. The sequence goes on along the minus strand of NC_061533.1, from coordinate 17,695,649 downwards.
TCTCATGTTACGAATCCGGGCTCTGCGTTCAGAGCTCGTATTATGCCTTGTGGCAGTGTGACCGAGCCAGAAGGAAGCGACTGTTTGCTTTCGTGGTCGTGCCAGATGTTTCTTTGGGTTCCACGCAGTTGACATAAAGACTTCTCACCTGAGAGGGGCTGGACGCTCGGCTCATGTGTCTGTGGCCGGTCTCACTGGGAGCTCGGACTTTTACTATCGGCCGGCACACACTCACATCTCTGACCGTGTTCATTGGCTTTTCACCTCAGGGAGTTTCTCTTGCTGCATCTCCTTCTCTGATTCGGTATTATTTATGAGCTCTTCAGTGGGGCGGGGGGCTGGCTATCTCTCCCCCCAGCGCTCCATCGGTCCCTGTGACGTCTCCTAGCAGGCAGCAGCACAGCAGTTTTTGGAATATATTTACGGCGGGGGAAAACCCGTCTGAATGTGAAGCGCTGGAAGATCCACATCTGAGGGGAGAAGAAAGTGGGAAAGGCTGTCAGTGAGGCGTTGGGGGAGTGAGCTGAGATTGCTGGACAAAGACTGACATACATCAGGGGGACAAATAAATGGGGGCCGAGATTGCAGGACCATTTGGAGTCAGGTGGGTGGATATTGAGGAGAAGGAATGGAATCGCAGTAGAGCTGTACATGCTGACTGAATCTGAGATGGTTGGGAATTTGAAAAAGCGAAAGAAAAGGGAATAAGATGGTGCCGGAGATCTGGAGTTTAGTAGTGAGAGGCCCCAGAGTGATGCGGCAGGGATAATTAATGATAGGGAGTGATGGCGCCTGCTGTTCCCGATGCTGTGCAATATTTACGGCCCAGCATGCCGAGTAGAACAGGATGCGACTGCGTGGCCAGCCCCCTGGCCCATCCTCCTGAGGTGTGAAACGACAGGGTGGTGGGTATGGGATCGGCTTAGGTAAGGAGGAGGGGACAGCGACTCAGCAATACAGCTAAAATGTATGGGCTGTACTCGCTCGGTTAAATCCCAGTCCACCGCTTCCCATTGGGAGAGCTGCTGGACAGAGATGGAGGACAGAAAGAGGAGCTCCCTGGAATGCAGGGGCTCCGCTTTGCTCTGATTGTGATGCAGTGGTCTGCAGTTTGCACAAACTGGAGGCATATGCCTGGTAAGTCTCTCCAGGGAGTCCACTGTCAAAAATACAACAGCAGAAAACAATGGAGACGATGGTGACTGGCCTATGCGGCTCGCATTAATCCTCATTCCCGGGACCGGCACATTCCACCGCGAGTGCCGGGATGGATTTTTTGGGAATCACAAGTGGCAAACGCAAAGATTGATTTATTTGCACAAAAGTCCATTTGTAATGTTTTCCTCCGAGCCGCGGAGCAACCCTCTCTGATTTGCTACAGCTTTCCTTTACCCCCCAGTGCTTCTGTGAGCAAATGGAGGCATGTTGGATATTATTGAGGTCGTTGTTCCAGGGGTGTGGTCAGCTGCTCTCAGGGCTCAGGGGGTGCCTGCCTCTGGGTGCCTCCGCAGGGAATAAAACAGACCTGACTTGATGGACCACATCAACAAGAACACATTTCCTTGTGCTATGAGGTGGAACAGTCCTCTGCAGAACTTAAGCCCTATTCTTTTCGTTCTTTTCACCGGTTAAGCTTTTTGTATTATGTACTCAGTCTTGCATACTGTATACTGTGGAGAGCCAGTGTTTCAGACGTAAGCTGGCTGTCAATGGCATTAGGGACACATCCCTTCAGCATAGGGCCTGAAAAACATGCACACTTTTCTCTGTTTCACAACATCTATCAGAGTGCAGCTGCCAGAACCGCAGTTCCCCTACATTCCTTTATAACTCCGCACTGGACCGGTTCCAGTGGGCCGGGCACAGCATCAGCTCTGTCTTCAGGCGCTGCAGCTGTCTCCATCCAACGCGGTGCTGTTGTGTTGTGACAGACATTCGCTGCCAGCGTGCTCCAAAGAAGGCCTGTGATCCAGCCTGGTCGGAGAGACGTGTGAAGAGCACCGCTAATACCAGCCTGCCTCATACTGACGCCCCTAGATCCCACTAATTCCCTCTCGTCTTTTGTCAGAGATGGGGTTTATAAGCCCTTCTTTGAAGGCTCAATTTTCCAGGAGTGTGTCCGTGGCTTAGCTGTAGCCCGCGTGTAGCCAGTACCAGACATTCCATTCCTCGGATTGACCGTCTGGTTTGGCAGAGTGATCGGTATCTTGGTTGTTGAGTGGATTATTGATGATTGTTGACTGTGGAAAAACTAAATGTCAATTAACCCCTGAATACTTGTGAGGACTGCCAGCTTGTGTAAATGACACACAGTGCAACAGAGAAGCAAGCGAGATTAGTCCGAGCCTCCCTCTCTCCCACGTAGCTTTTGAAAAAGGAATCGGTGCAAACAGGGCGGCAGACACAAACGCACAGGCACACAGCTCCTCCAGGGGTCACGGTAACAACCAAGCCCGGAGCAGATTGTTTAAGAGTCCTCACCGTCACTTTGACCTACAGTATGTGGCCCGGCCTCTCCTTACTTACTTTTCCTGTCTTGCTGAATGTGGAGAGGGTTGCTAAAAACACACATGTATATATTTGTACCTCCTGGGTGTAAAATCTTACGGAAAGGAAAGAGAAATGGTGCCGAGCACGGCCCACTGCGCCTCTTCCCCCTTCTGTCTCTCAGAGCTCGGTTCAGCCGCCGTTCTCTCGCGCAAGTTTGGATTTTTATTTATATGAGCCTTATACTGCGATACTTATGTCAAGGCATATGTTTATAGTTGCTAAAATATGTGGGCCACGAGCACTTCCATATCCTCCACGGGCTTGTCTCCTAAGGGAGATTCGTGATTCCGGCTTCCTTAACAAGGCATACAGACAGGTGGTGACTGACAGGCACGCTGAGATAGATTCAGTAATGAGGACCCCAGAACAAACCCTCTGTGGTCCACCCCCCGTGCTTCGCTATCTCAAATGATCTCATGCCTCATAGATTTTATATATTTAAAAAAGGGGGTTCAGTCGCAGTGTAATAGAGCCATAGCTACTTACATTATAATGCCGTCTTTGCCTCCTCCCCCTCACCGTGGCTCCTCTCCGGCCCGTCTGTTCGCCCCAACGGTGCTACCCCCTGTCGTGCATGTTCTCCTGGTTGCCTGTGCCTTCAACTTTTTTTTGTTGGTTTTATTTGTTTGTGTCTGCCGACGTCCGTTGCCTACATTTGCGGATGTGACTTGAACCGTAATGCTAATCCCACCCTCCTGGCTCCAGCAAGTTGCATGGCCATGTTCCTTTGAAGGAAAAAAAAGAAAAGAGAGAAGATGTGAAAGATCTGTTTGTGTGTCCATGAATCTCACACTATGTGTTGACTTGTTTATCCCGCATACTGTGTGTAGCTGTGCATTTTAAAGTCTCGCAGAATACGGCCGCCTTGACAGGTGAGCGATATCCTCGTCGTCCGATAGGACATGATTGATGGAAAGTGTAAAATATCATCATCCATCAGAGATACTGAAAATACTGTACCACCTCCTCCTCTCTCCCAGCCCCCCCCCCCCCCCCCCCCCCCCCCCCCCCTCCTCCAGTCCTATCTCTCTCTCCCTCTCTCTTGATCTATATTCCTGTGACGGGGGTCAGGGGCCACATTAGAGCCCGTATTGTTCAGCAGTCTGGAGGGTGCTCCAGTTACCACTGTGAAATCTCAAGCATCAGCTGCTTCTTAGCTCTTTAAATACGCCGCACAAGGCTGAACACTGCTACAGGGGCTGGCCAGACACCACACAATTTGTACGGCGTGACGTTACATTGTTTTAAATAATATCTCCTTTATTGCCGTGTAAAACGTGTGTGCCACCTGTCTGGGTGTTCTGCATGATGACATTCTGCTGAACGGAACATGTTTAGTGGTAGGAGTGCCACTCTGTCTTCCGCAATAAAAACCGTTGTGTGCACACGTTCCAGCTGCTCCAGTGAGGGCTGGAAAAAAGATGCGTAATCACTCATTGGAACAAAGGACCGTAACTTGGCACACAACAGTTGGTGTAGCGCTTCAGGTGTGAAATTACCCTCCCAATTTACATTTGGGAGTGTGTACGAGGCCCCTCGTCTTTATCTTACTATGGCAGTTGCAGGGACGACTGCAACTGCCGTACTAGTAGTTTGCAGGCATGATACTGCAGCATCATCTTTGACGGAACAGTGTTAGTTCAGCTGTCATATTAGGTCAGGATGAAGCGAAGGTGCAGCCGAGGTGCGGAGTCCAACTGCTGAGCTCGGCGGTGTAATGAATGGGTGTATTATCCTTTACAGACGCTGAATGCTTCTGGTTTGTTGCTGCTGGGCAGTGCACAGTTTTATAACAGCGCCCCGGGGACATTGTTGTAACATAGCCACGCTGGCTGGCACTTGGACGTGTGAATAATCATCCGTGGCCCAGTCTGTCAGTGAACACGACTGCATGTGTCCATCAGGCTCTGACCACCAGCAGCAGCAGCAGCCCTCAAACAGGCCTGCCTTCAGCGGCTCCCTGCAAAGATGCACACAAACTCCTCAACCGGAAGCCTCGGGTTTTATTTTTCCCCCGCACACAACTGGCTCAACACCTTACAGCTCGAAACTCACATGAATCCACATTAGCTCCATCCCCTCCTTCCTCCTCCTCGGCATCATGCTGCAGCTCATAGCGAGCAGAGTAGGGCCTCGGGGCAGAGCAGGTGCAGGCTGCTCTGATAGCTCTTCACACACACACACACACACACACACACACAAACACACGAGCATGGATGGGTACACTCGGGGGAGATGGGTCACATTCGGTGCCACTCTCCGGTGAAATGGCAGGCCGGGATTGTTTGTCAGGGGCGAGGAGGATAGAAAGCTGTGCGCTGGTTGTATTTCGTGGTCCAAGTAGAGAGTGAGCAGGTGCTTCTAAATGAAAGCGGTCTTCCGTGTGCCAACGTGCCTCGTGTTCCCAGAGGAACAATTTTGCTATGCTAAAATCCTGTTCCCCGCAAATCTGTTGACAAAGCGGGGCGTTTCTCTGCCAATTGGTGTTTTGAAGTGTATCGCTTTTGGCTCCGTGTTAAAAATCTAATTTAATAAATCGCTTTGTAAATTGGTTTGTCCCTGTTGCTGCAGGTGGGGAGTTACATGGTTCGGGGCGTTGATGAATAGAAATTGACCAAATGTATTTTTTTTTGTTGGTAAAAGTATAAAGGTTTGTTCATTCTGAATGATTATTGTTAAAAACTGCACAGACGTGTTGGTACATGCTCCGTTACACATACTAAATGTCAAAATAGCAGAAAGTGTTTCTCATCTCAGTGGCATCTGTCCTTTCATTTTGGGGTCATGCTGTGTGCTTTGCTCTGCAAACAAAAAAAGAATCAATTTGACGTTTGAAATGATTTTCTGATCCGAGCGAGAGATGGATGTAATGGCTTCTAGGCCGAGCTTTCAGTCTGATGTTTTTTGATACAATACTTTGGGATTCTTTATTGAAGCTACAGGAGTTATATCTGTCCTCTTTGCGCAGCACGTGACAAATGTTGCCTTTGTAAAAAGAGTTTGTCAGTCCTCTGAGCACCGTGCGGTACACAGACAGATGGACTGGCAGGTTGACAGATAATGCGAATGTGGCGGGCGTCACTCCTTCTGAGACACGTCTTTGACTGCTATCACAGCTACACAAACAGAGATTCATTTAATTCCTTTTCCTCGTTTCCTGAGATGACGGAAACTGTTGCCCCGGCACAGGAACTGCTCCTCTCAGGGAAATGTACACAAAGCAATGCGCCGCAGAAAGATGCTTTTCTCCCTCTCATCCGGCCCCCATTCTGTGACTTCCGTATTATTATAATTTTTCTCATTTGGTATTGATGCACGTGCTTAGTCGTCTCAATCAGAGTTCGTCTTTAAGTGCTTTCCTGTTTGGGAAATTAACGTCAAATGATCTTGTTTGAGTGCCCGTCTCCTCCTGGCTTGCGTGATGGCGAGTCCCGGGGGGGTTTGTGAGAGGATTCAGATCAGATGGTTGTTGAGAGGAAGGGGGAGCGATGAAACCTGATTAGAATATGGTTTGAGTTAATTAACAAAGATTCTTTTTTTCCTTGTTTCATCTATGTTTATTCTAATTACAGATGGTGGTTTTCCAGTTTATATCAAATGTAACTGGTCCCACTGGGGTGGGGAGTGGGGGGGGTGATGATTCTCCTCCCAGCTGCCCACCCACCTGACCACCCGCCCGCCAACAGCTCTCTGTCGTTCTGCAGTCCTCGTTTTGTTCCGCCAATTGTCATGGAATTGCCGCTAAACGATGAGGTGCAAGTCGGTCTCATCATCGAATGACTTTAGGATAAAAATGCAGGTATGCGCGACAGCAACAGTGACCTGGTTTCTGTTTGTATCTTCAGATTGCCAACATGTCACATCGCTGTCGGTAGGCAGCGATTCGCACACGTGACCGGTTCAGCATTAATTGCGTCATGCTTTTCCTTATGAAGGGAAAATTATGAAAGCATTGCGATTAGATATTGTAACAGAGCCATGGCACAACCCCAGGGAAATGGTGGGCTATAGAGAATTTCAGCTGCACCGTGGACTCCAGACATAATTATGAACAGATGGAGGAGGGCCTGTCATATTTGCGCCTTGCTCCCTCGCCTGCCTCTTTTCCAACTCCTTTAGATTCTGCTTTCAAACTTCTCAGAGTGTTGTGAACTTCTTCATGCTGACATCCTCTTTTGTTTCTGCTTGTTGAATATCCGAGCAGCTCTTGTCATGGTAGCTGATTGGGAAGATCAAGAGCCGCTCTTCAACTCAAGCCTCTTTGTGCGCGAAGTTAGTTAAAGGCCAAAAAATGTGATTCAAGCACTTCTGTCTACCCTCAGAGATGACACTCATATTAGTGCCAAGTTGCCAGCGTCTTGCTTTCCTGTCTCACATCTTTTTCTTCCCTTTTTCTCTCTGTCTAAATTCAAACCCCTCATTCTCCCCCAACTACCTCTGCATATCCCTCTGTACTCCATCTTCATGTCGGTGTCTCTTAGGAAGAAACAGCCCTCAGCTGTAAATTGGCCCATTTCTCACATTTCATTTCCAAAAGTTGAGGCAGGTATAGAGATGAGTGGGGGGGGGGGGGGGGGGGGGGGGGACCCTACTAGCCACAGAATCCATCAGTCTCACTGGGTCCTTGAAACAGACGAGGGAGGGTTTTTCCTCAAATCAGCCGGAAATATAGTTTTCGTTGTGTTTTGCATTTCACTGCAGACCCAGCAGCTTATACACACGAGCATCTCATATACTGGTCACGAAATGAAACAGCAGCAGACAGATAGCACAGAACCTTTTTTTGCAGCACACCAGGCTCAGTGCTTCCCTAAGTGAAGAAAAATATCAGGACATTTCCATTATTCTGAAAATGTGTAAGTCCGTAACAGCATAAAATTAGATATCTGTGGAGCATAAAATTAATTCTGAGACCTCTACAAAAGGTCAAAGGATATTTTCAAACTAAACCCATGATTAGCTTCTTGTTTGACATACAATGTTAATGCCTGGTAAGAAGTTACTCAGTGTGGAATTGGTATGTCCAGTCACACATTAATCCAGCTTTGAAGTCTTCTAAGTCTTTTGTGACCTACTAAGGATTATGGGTGAATTTCCCATATTGTTCTTCTGATGCATGTACATAACGTTTGAGACATTACTGAGATTCTTGGTTGCAGACCCTTGTGCTGTTGCGGCATTCTGTTCGTGCTCGCCGTCCCATTTTCGCCGGTCGCCACTTTCTGTGGTTGGAGATTAGGGGAGGGAGAGTGTAGCAGCCAATTACCGTTGTATCTTTGTCCTGCCGTAGACTCCCCACTGTCTGCAGCCCTCTCCCCAGCCAAAAGAGCACCCTCCTTTCTCTGGAAGCCCAATTTGTCAAGATCACTCATTCAGATTGGTGTCATTTTGAGTAGGGGGCCCGTGTCTGCCTCAGGAGACGAATGATTACAGCGAAAGGGAGATGAAAAGGCGAAATGCAGATGATCCCTAATCTCTTTTGAGGAGCTGTATACCTCCTCTTTCTCCCCCCCAACTCTTTATCTCATGATCCCATTTCCTTTTTTTTATTCAAGGTCTTCCCGGTGTCCCGTTGACCTCTCATTTATTTCCTCCTTGATTCCTCTTCGCTCTCTTGAGCTCCTTTCCTTTCCGCTCATTAGCTCTTCTCCTCCCGATTCCTTATCCCAATGTACCATCCTCACCCTTTTCTGTTAATATTTCTTTCCCTGCTCTTGGCTTCAGACTCCTTCAAGGTGTGGACGACACAGCACCGACCCCATGTAAATATGTAGGCTAATCTGGGCTTTCATTAGTTTGTGTACATGAATATTGCATGACTGGTTCTCCGGTGCTAGCACAGATTAGTTCTCAGTCTTCTCCCCTCGGTTAATTGAAAACCATTATAACTGACTACAGTCAAGAGTTGTGCCCCAAAAAAGAGCTCCGTTCTCCGGCTGCGCTGACGCTGCTCTGATCTCTCCTCCCCTCCGTACCCCTCCCCGTCAAACCCAAAGCCTGCTTTTCAAATGGACACCAATCAAAAAGGCTCTTCTGGGAGAGGCAGAGCAGAGTGTTGGGAAATGAGGTTAAGTGTGCAGACTGGCCGACCTTCAATATTGCAACGCCCTCCATATCAGAGTCTGACAGCCCGTGAGAGTGTGGAGAGAAAGGGCTTGGTGGGACGAGTTGTAATTGGACTGGGATACCAGAGAGTAGATGAAGCATTGAAGGCCCCGACCTGTCTCCTTTCAGTGCATGAAGGGTGTGAGATGACAGATCCACCTCTGTGGTTTTTTGACAGGAGCTTCAACTTCATTCTGACCATGATAAACAACATAACATTCACAATACATGCATTTAATTCCCGATTCACTGCCCACACGACTGACCGAGCATGTAGGAAATGTCAGCGCTGAGTTCATAATTGTATGCATATGTATTTTTTTGCTGGTAGTTCAAATCTTCAGAAGAGTGTCTGTGGGGTGCGTTTTCTTCAAGCAGGCCTCTCCGTTCTCTATCTGATCTTCTGTTGTTACTCGGGGATATGGGGGGTTGAGCGGAGTGTGTCGAGACTCTTCGGAAACAAGGTCCTCCATGTTGCCCCTGGACACGTTCCCCATATCAAGCAGCTAATTTTATGCAACCCTCATCATGCCTTTGAAACAGAGAAAGAGACGGAGAGATTTTATCTTCGGGATGGTGCCAAAATAAGAGGCGGAAATTGAGTGGAAACCCCAAAAAGCGGGCGGTATATCACCATGGGAGCATATTCCCCTGCCTCCATCCCCTTTTATTCATTTATTATCTTTCCAAAAGAGACTACCCTGCTGTTGTCAGTTTGCTGCTCTGTTTCAATTCTCATATGCTGGAGAATTGGAGGTTTACACATAAGCTGAGATGTATATTTATATATGTCTGTGCGTGTGTTTCTCCTAAAGCATCTTGACAGTGCACATACCTGTCAGTGGGGTGAGTGTTTACCCAGATCACAAGTCTCTCCCTGCCCACGATTCCATGTATTTTCCACACGATTACTTCTCTGTCAGATATCTGTGCTTTCGTCTGGCACCTTCTTGCACCTTCACCGCTTTGTTTCTATTTTCTACCTTGACCTTGATAATGTGCTGCTGGCACATTGGCGTGTGTAGGACTCACATTTTTTTTTCTTCAAACTGACTACTCAGGCATTTTCTTCTACGCTGAATAAAAACACACCATTCCCTTCCTGCTTCCTTTTCCTCTTTTCCTCTCCTCCAGACTTCCCTCCTTCTCTTCCTCTCTGTTCTCGCCACATGACACTGCAGCGCTGGCAGGTTTCGTGGTCAGGCTTCAGGAATGGAAATGAGATGCACGGTGGCACTGTGTCAAAGAGCAGCAGATTGAACATTAGCCTGAATGGTCCAGCAAATGTTTGCTAATTTTTCTTTATCTTTTTTTAAAATTCAAATTAGCCCAGAATATTGGCTCAGGAGCCGAGGGTGAAGAGAGAGCGCTGCAGTGGACGACTGCTCTATTAACCCCACATGATGTGTTCATGTGTTTCAGTTTGATTGCATGAATTATCACAAGTACGTGATAGAATTCACTGTGTGCTATTTGTGTTTGAGTGTCTCTGCATGTGAGCCAGGAGGCCTGGAAATAGGAAACAGAAAGTTACATTTAGTCGTCTTTAGCAACTTATTAGTTGTTATATGGGGCGAATCTGCTATGTTTGTTTACCTGAAAGCAAAGTTTTCTTCTTCTAGTCTTACCTTTGCTCAAACAATGAATCTAAACCTGAGTGGAGGGAGGGCTGCTCCAGCCTGACTTCCGACAGGATTATTTATGGTGTGTGCGCCTGTCGTTGGTGTTTGACTTATTGCAGGGTCACAGGATGTGGGTGGATTTAGGTGGTACTTTATCACTCTTACCTCGCCATTCTTAATCAAGTCACGTCCCACCCTGTCACTGCACTGGGTCACCTCCAGTATCTGCATCTGAATCTGTGTGTGTGTGTTTGTGCCTGTATGCATAGTGTATACTGTAAACATGTGCATATGTGATACCACTTGATACTATTGACTTGGACCACACACACCAAAAAACTGACGACGTGTGTTGACCAGCATCGTCTTTCAGTGAGAGGAAGATGTGCATGAAAATGTGCATGAAAATGTTCTGCTTATCTCAATCTAAGCCAATGTTTTTAATATTCAATTTATACAAACTATTGTTTGGCTGCCAGTGGCTGCCGGTCATCACATGGTTGAGCCCAGCATTGTGCTTTATCAATTTGTTCAACTCACAATGAACAAAAATTGATGCAGCAAACCAGAGATGTTTTTGTTTTTTTTAATTCTACACATTTGTTTTCCTACCCACAATGCAACAGAATTATGGATAGTTTGATCAGAGATTTTGGATTTGCTATGCTAGCAGTGGCTAATGTAGCCAGCCTCAGCCAGAGATAAGGAGCAGGCTACAGAGGTCTCACTTCTTTCCAATCCCAGATTTTTTTTCATTGTTAAACCTGCGGTCTTCTTGGGACCAAAACCATTTGTACATCGCTCTCTGTCTGGAGCCACAAAAAGCCTCTATACATCTTTGATTTTTCACAGATGTTGTAGTACTTCCCAACAGCTGTAAACAGACTTTGATGTGTAGAATCGAGCCGACGGACCTTTAACTGTGAAGGCTAACTCCACGCCTGGTCTGTAAATCCCCAGCGTCATAACAAACTCTGCCCTTGTGTGGATATGCAATGTTACATCTTTAGCGTGTACAGAATGTTGGCCTCAGCCCTCCCTCTCTGTCCTTGGTTGGTGTGTTTGTACTGACAGTGGCCGCTCCTGTCCTGCAAGTAACCTTAGCAGAAAGCCGTGACTGATGGGATTCACGAGTCCCCCATCTGCTCCACCTCTCACAGATGATATGTTTGTACAGGAACTTACCTTTGCAAGATAGTGTGTGTAAGGGTGTGTGTGTGTTTGTGTCAGATTGTTGACTCTGACCTACGAGTGTTTTGTTCGCTGTGGGATTTGTCTCTGAGTAATTTGAATAGGAAATAACAAGTGTCTGCAACTCGCCATTCCACTTGTCTCTTGACTATGTCTCGGCTCACTGGATATCAAGTCAGCCGGGTATTAAATGTTTAATGCTAGTGGATGTAGAAGATTGCCTTCTACTTGTTCTGATTAAATATTTAGGGGTGTCTGAATGGTGTATTTGACATTGCTAGGTGCTGAGGGACCCTGCTCGCACTGTGAAGTGTGGGAACATAACTGACTGCCAGCTGCCTATTTGGTTGTGACTACAACTGGGACCTTCGCTGAGTAAAGCCGGTGGCAGGCAGAGAATGAAAGGTGAGAGGCGGCGTTATATTTAGCCGCGTCCTACCAAACAAAGCCTTTTCCTCTCTGTACAGCGGACTCTTGCCTCGCCATGAGAACCTTGCTTTGTCCTTTTGAACATTACAGACACCAGGCAAGGATAAAACTTGGCAACTTGGGTTGGCACACAGACCTAATTTAGTTGTCTGCAGACAACTGTGGGTCTTGGTTTAACTTTATGGAGACGGCGAAAGCTGCCAATTCAAGAACACGGTGAAATGGAGTGTACATTAACAAAAAAATAGTTTTTCCCACTGCACTTAAACTACTCCAAAGGAAAGGTTATTTCAGTTTCCATCTGGAAAAACCAGCAAGGCGCATCTTCAAAGTCAGGCTCGGATTAATATCTAAAAATCAAAGAGCCGCTCGCACACCAAATTCCATGATCCCTTTACCTGACATCTTTCTCCACACGCAGTGGAGAAGACTGGCAAAGCAGCAGTATTTGTTTTGGGGGGATATTTCTTCATAGTGGATGCTGAAACTGAAATGGAAGTATAATAATAAAGTGGAATATATTCTGATGCATTATCAGTTCTTTGGCTGCTTGGTAGATCAAGTGCCGTCATCTAGCATTGGCACCAGAACATGAAATAGCATGTACAATACATAGATTCACTGGACTGCTTTATAAAATGGCAGATCATTATTCACAGTAGGTAATGCAAATGAGTAAAGATGTGTCCAGTAATTATGTATTGTATGAAATATGACCAGGTCAGTCTGTACGCGACAGTACTCGGTACAGAGCTGCTTGGACTATGGAAAATGTAACCGGTTACTTGTACGTGTGTTAAGCATTTTTCTGTGGTGGGTTATGGTCCTAAGAGGGCTCTCAAGTTGCCCAGTCTGCCCAATGCTCACTATATTCTCCTTCCATAGAAGCAGCAAGAGGTGTTAGAATATCAGAAGCATATCTTCACACAGGACCCCTGGGATCCACTCGGGAGACACCTGGTCGCACCACAGACCACTTTACAGTGCTGGCTCACACTGGCTGCATTGTTCTGAGAAGCTCACAATGGAAACATGCACACAGAGACATATTCTGCAGAGAGCCACGATGCATTCCTCTGAGGTTACGATGTACTGAGTGCCCTGGCACTTTCTCCGGTGCACACATCCATATTCACATCCACATGGCGAAGACATTTCCCTCAGTGTGTCACCCAAAACAACTGAAGTCTGCAGCTGGGGAGATAAAGAGAAGGGGAGGCAAACTTAGTCCAGCTGGAGCGCATACCCTGTGGTCCACAGACAAAGACGAAAGTAAGCAAAAAGCATGTCTGACTGAGCCTGACTGCTTGGCTAGCTTGTTGGACGACCCACAAAGGGACACGGGGGATTGATCAGAGGAGGATAGGACCTCCACAGGAACAGCCCGAGGCAGGAGGAACCTTCTGCTCCTCAGTCAAATGTACTTCTGAAGAGACAAACGCTTTCAGGATGAAAGTAGACTCTGCTGATGTGATCACTGCCTCAGCTCAGTAATGCCACATGATGTACGTAGATACTTGGATCATAGTCTGGCATATACTCCAGCAGCCTCTGCTTTAGTGGTGGTTGGCTGGTGCTTGTCTTTGCGGGCCCCACCTTGAATGATCGCTTAACAAATATCAAACAGTTCACAGAGCCATTGAGAGGCTCTCAATACTAGAGCCAGATGTGGATTTTGGGGGGCAGATGCCGAAATTTTAATTTGATGGGGTGATGTATATGTTTTGTAAAAAAAAAATGGCAACAATTCCTAAAATGTCTTCATCAAACCCGAAATAAGGCTTGATATTTTACAGTTCAACCATAAACTTTATTGTAAATAACTACAAATAAAAAGAAATCAAACACAACCAAATGTATAGAACTTCAATTAAGACATATTCTTTTTACCGTTAAATGTAAACATAAATGCACATTTTTTGCATTGTTTATTCTGTAAAATGAGAGTTTACATATCCGCAAACATGAACGCAGACACCGATATGTCTGTGAAATGCCGCATATCGGCTGATGGATTGGTCGGGCTCCACTCAGTACTGAGCGTCAACAGTCAAACTCTGTGAAGAGGCATAGAGCTTATGTGGCTTTAATGTGTAGATAGAAAAAAAGAAGAAGCTTCAGAACTCTGAGAGCTAAACCAATGATTTGTGTGTGACTTGCTGTGGTCTTAGATAAAATAAGCAAATTTCATGACTGTCTGCACCCACTGTCTATTTTATACAATGTTCCAGAGGTTTGTGGTTGGACTGTAATGCTATTTTCATTGTGTGGTTCTTTGGTTGAGCTGGTATCTGTTTGTTTGTTCGTTGAACCATTTTTAGGAATGTTGTTGGGTCTCTGCTTTTCATTAGCTGGACGGCGTCAGGAAATTCTGACCCATGATTTAAGATGGGGGGGGGGGGGGGGGGCGGTTTAATCCTCTCGGCCACTGAAATGTTGTCTGGCATCTTGTGACATTGTGCGCCTACATCACACTTCATCAGTGTCCCTGTGATCCTGATGGACTGAGGCTCTGGCTTCAGCATTTAGACTGAGGTCAGCAGCAAGCTGGGCTGGGTAGCAGGAAGCAGGCTTACTCAGGGGGCTGCTCGTTAAAATGCTAATGTGCCCACACGACTGATTGTTTTACGTATATGATGATGATGTTTTAATTTCTTTAATTTGATGTCCACTACAAAGTTGGCTTCATTTTTCTGTAGTCAAACCTAAAAAATGGCTTGTTTGGCCCAGTGTTTGGGAAACCTTGCTGGGTGGATCAAGGCAGGATAAGTGGTTAGAGAGTCCAAAAGAAGGCGTTATAGACCCTGTTATAATCTGATTGAGCAGGCTGGGGATACTTGATGGGGGCGGGCATCGGGTCTTCACAGCCAGACAACCAGCGCGCACACACCTGCCACTCCATTTCATCTCAATGTTCTGGCTGATTACTGGCAGAAATTAAAATTTCTAATTATATCTGATTCACTACCAAGCAGGATTTGTAGAAATAAAGATTATTAGCTGGTTTTGTTTTGGCTTAATTACCCACTTACCTCTCCTGGGAGCTGTAACTCGTAAGAGAGATACAAGCTCTGCCAGCTCCATATCTCACCACACCTCACCGCCTTATCAACTACAAGCATTTACAACAGGTCTGCCTTTTGGTCATGTTGGATGTTGTAACGTTGGAAACAGATACCATCCTGTAATTGGAGGCCCACACATTTGTGGCTCTGCAGCATTATATAGATATAATGATAATAATAACTTTACACAGCACATTTCAAAACAGCCAAGAAGACAAGCTAAATAAAACAATATTATTTTAAATCAAATGATATTGATGATGATAATGATATTCAAAACCTAAACAGTTATAAGTAATGGAAAAACGAAGGATAATTGACATATATAAGTAATAGCTAAAAACAATTATGTAAAAGACAAGTTTTGAGAGATGATTACATGTGAGGAAATGGATGAGAAGAGGAAAGTATTCCAACGCCTGCCAACTGGATTGTAGAAGTTAAACCAGTCAAACCCGCAGAAAACATGGGTCAGGATTTCCAAATGGTGAAATGAGGGAAAACACTTCTTCAGATTAAAAGCACGAAACCAGTAGTGGAAAACGAACTGAGTGGCAGAAGCAATCCTCTAAAGCAATCTGTGGCAGCCCAACCAACCCTGAAGGAGCACACAATAGCCAGAGCCGTTTCCTCAGCATTAGCAGTCTTGTGTGGGATGCTGTATAATCTACCTGCCAGATTAAGATGACATGGTCATTGTCTAGAGGAGAGAATTGAATTATGGTGTGTGAAGGGGATTTAAATGAGATTAAAGTGAAAGAACTCATCCAGCATGTGTGAGATGTGCAAAGTCAGGGGCTTCGCACAAACACACACCGGCGACGCTTTTCACATACACACACTTGCTGCACATGTGCTCATGATGCGTGAGCTACTTTGCATACACTCCAGCACCAACACAAAAAAAGATGCAAATACGCTTCATGCACTCACGCATGCAAATGCACATTTGCACACATGCACACTTGGCCCATAGGCCGCACCGCAGTGGTGCTCATTCCCTTTCGTTTTGCTGCACTCTGATATACAGAGATGATGATTTTTTCTTTCTTTGAAGTGACAGTGCATCCTGTCATGCCTGTGACTCTGTGTCTGCCCACTAATTTGTTTACCGCAGCGGCTTGCTCGGGTTCCCCCAACACAAGTATATGGGCTAATCCTCAGGATGTGTGCGATTAGCCTAACAACTCTGCAGCATATTTAGTACACGTATCTGCTGTGTTTAACCGCAGCTAATCTCCTAGCATCCCCAAAACTACTGAGTTCCCATGATCCTCCCCCTCCATGTTTACACTTGAACTCTATCTCTTTTCATGTTTTTCCTCAGGCTCCGTTCCGTGCGTGTGCATGTGTTGATGTTTTTTTTGAGTTACTGTGGTGTGCGTGTGTGTGTGTGTGTTTCATGCTTGACTACCTGCGCGTGTGTGCACAGTTCACTCTGTGCCGCAGTTTAATTCCTGTGGATGCTGTTATCTCAGAGGATGTTGCTGTTGGTGTATGCGTGTGCCCCGTGGGACAAGAATATGTTTAGAGATTCCTTCATTTCCTTATCTTAGATCATCAGGTGATAGGAAGCACGGAGGCTTCATAGCAATAGTGATCGTGTCAATGAATCACACTTACAGTATTGTGCTCTATCAGATAGCATGTTACCTCTTCCCTCAAATCTGTATTTATGCCACAGACAGCCATAAGCGTGTGTTCCCTGTGCCTGTACATCAGTAGAGGTTTGCTGGATTAGAATTAGCAGATGGACTGTATTTGCAGTAGCCACAGGGTGCAAGCACAGACGGAGTCAATCTGGTGTGCAGGGCTGAGACCAGGTTGTTGCTCACTTGGGCCGAGCCAAGCCAGGACACCCTGTCTGGGACTCTGCCGCAGCAGCAGGGGGCCTGAGTGAGGCCAGTCTGGCTAAGGTTAAGGAGATCAGGAGCACAAGTGCGTTTAAGTAGAAACTTAAAGCTTCAGCGATTGATAAGGATAGAAAGCAGCAGACTTTGACACATGATGTAACTCCGGCCGTCGAGGCAAATGGGAATATAAAAAATTATATATATGAACACATCGCCTTACATAGCAAAACCTGGGTGTTATGAAGAATACACATGGCCACCTCAAAAGAAATAGCTTTTTTTTTTTGCAAAAAAGTGAAACATAGTGGTCATTACAAGCACATACCAAGCGGGTCATGTGACCTGTCAAAAGGCAAAAGCATTACACAACCAGCGCCGTTGAGAGTCGTGACAACGGAAGTCCAAAATGTTTGCACGTCACGAGTTTCTCTATGTAGTAAGTCAATACGTTTTCTTAAATCATAAATAAATCATTAATAATCATAAGTCATATTCCACTAACATGCTTTAGTGCGCATTAAGATTTGATTCAGTTGTGCTGATAATAAACAATCAGATTATTTAAACGTCTTACTCTTTTCTAAGTGCGACACAGACGGTCATTGACTCGATTCTGCTGCCACCCTAATGCGCTGCTGCTCACTTCCGGGAACTATCGAGAGGCTGGGGGAAACAAAAAACTGGTCCATTGGAGTGAACGGAGATGTTGCTACTCTCTCTCTCTCTCTCTCTCTCTCTCTCTCAAGGGCTCTGCACTCACCCAAATTTGGGAGGCGTAATTTTAAAGGAGGAGGTTGTGGAAGTGGGTCACTGGACACGGGTTCGTTTTGTCATCTGTTCTCTGCAGTTCTTTTATTTCAGGGAATGACTTGACGGTCGCTAATCAGCAGGTGATTTGTCTAAACTGGTGTCAGGTGTGTGGTCAACAAAACACCTTTAATCAATGTGATTAGTAACACCTGTGTTTACCCACGATTTCATGTCCAAATGCCTGCTGGGGGAAAAAAAGGTCTGTTGTCATGGCAACGCAATCATTTAAGCGCTCGACCAACAGCAGAACTATTGTTCAAGACCAATTGCAATTCATAGCAAGGTAGTTGGCACTTATAGCTAACTCTGTTGTGCAGATGACACACACTCACTTTGTCTATTTGCCCATAATTTCTTTTTTAATTCGTGCTTTCTTGATTCATATTGTCTAATCGGAAATGTTATTATATATTTTTTTCTACAAGGCTAATGTCAACTAGTGAAGACGGAAAGGCACCATAACCAACTTCCACCCATCAGTCACTCTTGCGACAGCATCTTTGCTTGTGATGCATTTTACAAAGCCTGCCATCTGCAGCGCCTGCTGGATGCCAGCTCTCTTACGTGTTCGCCCATAGCGCTTTAATGCCAAGCGAGTTTCCACCTACTACATCCTACATTTGATCTTGTGCTGAGTTGACTAATGGATGGAAACCTTTCACAGTATGAACAGTAGTTACATAACCTTCGAAACAAGGCCACAAACTTAACTGTGCACATTGCGATCATGAGTCACACGGTGCACCCTGGTACAAGAACGAAGGGCACTATACACCTCTGCATTTGCATAAAGCAAGCACAATGAGAAGAGGGAGGGCATGTGAGGGGAGCTTGTGTACTCAAAAGCCCTTGCAATTTTTGAAGTCAATTAGCTTTCTTCCTCATATATTCATACTCTTTTTTTTTATTTTTGGTCTCCCTTTGTTCTCCGTTTTCTTGCTCGCTCGGTTATCACAGTCCCAAGTCCTCTGCAGGGTGCTGGGCGCAGTGCTTTGCAAGGCGAGGCTTGTGTTTGTGTCAACCAACCATCACATTCCTTGCAGAAGTGGCCAAATATTTCTGTCTCTTCGTTTCTCTCCGATAACTGTTCCTCTCTCGCCATTCTTCCTTTGAAAATGGATACAGCACGCTTTCAAGGCAGCATTTTTCACCTTTAGAGACGCACAATTCCGCCGAACGTTATGGCAACACCAATTTTCCATATTATTTATTTTTTCCCCTAAAAAAAAAGCTCTATTGATGTCTGTCCTGTTTGTAAGTCTCGATCCCTGTTGAAGGCATTATATGTATTCTGGCTCTAAACCCCTGCCCTTTATTATAACAAGCTCTGTTATTGTTGTCTAAATGCTAACAAATGACTCTCGGAGAGGTCAGGCCAGCCAGACTGCTGTGCTTATTGCTAATCAGGGTCCATACAAATCAATGTGAACAAGCTTTCCTTGGAAAAGAGAAAATGAGAGGCGATAGGTTGTCGCAGAGCCGGTGCCGCCAGCAGCCGCACGACTGGCCATCTTTTCCTGCCAAAGGCACACAAGTAAGGACCCCTTTTTTTAGCGGTAGCTCACAAGTTAAGAATTAAGGGATCATAGCTAACTTGGCCGGGAACTCGAGGGGTGCTTTCCAGGGAAAGACACAGAGATACTGACAGATACTTAGTGGGTTGTTTTAGCAGCGGTTTACAAGCATGGCAGTGGTGGAACAAAAGGAGAGATGAAGGCTACCAATCCCCAGAGTTTTTAAGCTTTTGCGCCGGCTTCTATTTTCGGGAAGAATGGTTCTTTGAGAGAACAAGAGAGAGTTAGGAAGGGAGTGTAGGAGAAGCAGCCTTTTTTTTATTGTACC
Organism: Scophthalmus maximus; assembly: GCF_022379125.1. Taxonomy (NCBI): domain Eukaryota; kingdom Metazoa; phylum Chordata; class Actinopteri; order Pleuronectiformes; family Scophthalmidae; genus Scophthalmus; species Scophthalmus maximus. The sequence goes on along the minus strand of NC_061533.1, from coordinate 17,676,182 downwards.
CATTACATGTCATCACTCCAAACTAATCATGTCCTGGAAATTGAGCCTGAGGAAGACTGCTGAGCTTGGATTTTACTCCTCTAACCCTCCCCCCTTTTTCACCCTTTCCCTCCATCTTCCCACCTTTTTTCTCGCACCCACCACATCAGTTTGCCTCCTTATCTCAGTGCAATCTCTAATTCGCCCTTCCTCCATCCACATCTGTGCCCTCTTTTGTTAGTTCTTCTTTTTCCTCTTGCTCTATATCTCTTTTCACCCCTCTTTTTTAACCTCTTTTCTCCTTCGCTCCTTCTCTCACTGGTGTTTCACTTCCAACTAGTGATCCGGAGAGGCGCCTCCCAGCTCCTCAACACTGGATTGTTTGCTCTCTGAAAGTGGATTTCCAATTAAATTGACTGTCATTAGAAAGACGTTGACTCACGACCATTCCAGGGCCGTCTGCAGCACAAGCAAGCCTTCACACATTCTTGGATGATGGCTCATTTTCCTCAACGTTGTTCCCCATTCCCCCCCATTCCCTGATTCATGACAGAGACACTTGAGCTCCCCATCTACGACTGTACGTCTCAGAAGCAGAGGCTCTAATATCAGTGGCCTGGGCACCAGCAGACTGGCTTATGATATCAGCTTGCACAGTCATAAGGTGGAGGTCTGCTGTGTGTCAAGATGCTGACTGAACCTAAGACCCCCCCCCCCCCCGTCTGGTAATTGCATCAGCTTAAGAATGCTATCTCCAAATGACAGGTGGTCCCAAGATGTGGTGGGATAAATCTCTGCATAATTTATCTGGAGTGGTGGAATTGCAGTTTTGCTGAAAAAGCGAAGTGCAGGCGTTTCAGGGGGGAGAGGCGATAAACAACTGGATGGGAAATGTGCCGGGAAGTGGTAGAGGGGACTTAGCCATGACACAGGGGAAGCAGGGCTTTGAATGGTTGAATCCTGAATGCATTGTGGGCATTTGTTATCTTTCAATACAAAAACACAAATAATTCAGGTCTGGGTGAATGAGTTTGTAGAGCAGGAACACGGGGGCCTGGGGACCATCGGCATACAGATTACATGCGTGGTGTATCCTCCAGGGTGGAAAGAATACGCTTTTTTCCATATAACACGCCATTTTCATACATATTTGGTCCTCTCTTGGCCGTGATTACCACTCACCACAGTGTCAGTCTCCATCTCTCTCCACTTCCTGCCAGTCCTCCTGTATATGTGTGTGTTGGGCTTGTTTGTGCGCGTGCATGTGCACACGTTGTGTGTAGACGGGGCCCCAGTTATATTAGATTTGGCAGAGGCAGCGCAATTTGTCTGACATGTTGAGGGAGAAGATTAGAGGGGGAAACACAAAATGTATTCAGCATTGCACTCTCATCTCACAGCTGTAGCAATTGATTTTTTTTTTTTTAAGTACACATTGGAGCGCCTGGACTGCCGATAGCTGAGAGGGAGGTGTCGAGAACTGCCATTATCAGGCCAAAGACTCCAATTCACACATGTGAAAATTCGGAATGAAAAGAGGATAAACAGCAATAATCTGTTGCTGCGGACGGAAGCGTGTCTAAAGTCATTTGGGGGGGATGCCGCTGTGTATGAATTTCTCCACTGCTCTGGCTCATTGTCCTTTACTACATGGCTCGGCCTAAGCTTGCCCTCTGGGTCAGATTACTCACAAAATGCCTCGTAGCCTTCCCAGGACTCCCCCAGTCTGAGTTTATCATTCTCCCACACATTCAGCTACTCCACTGGAAAGCGAGGGCACTGTCTCAGCAGAAGCTTACCTTATGCCTGCCAGTAGACAAAAACATTGAATAGTATGGACGACAGAATGAGGAGGAAAAAATTAATAAAAAAAAAAAAGCCTCCACAACAGTACAAAAAAGGCAACTGCAGCATACAGATAGATTGAGATGTCTCTATATTCCTCTCTGAAATAAACACAGTACATGTTAACCCTCTTATTGTTCCCAGGCCGTTGATGAGGGTGAACTTTAATTGAAAGCACCAGTCAATGTCAACCGGTTAATGCCATCCTTTGGCAATAAATGGTTTCTTAATGGTTAGTCAATTTTCCCACTTTTGCGTGTAGTCTCATATGAAATGATTAGTGACGCATGGCTGTGTTAGGAGAGCGAACATCAATCAAGCCTGAGCGAAAAGATGGCTAATGACACATGTGTCTGAGAGGGAGGCCCAGAAGAAGGGGGCGGTGGGTGGTGATGGTGCTGGGGTATATGTAGCCGCCTTACACACTCAAAAGATGCATTTCTGTTTTCTTTGTTCTCTCTTCTTATCTCACAACTTGTAATTATTAGTTGCTTGCACGGATCTCACTTGATAATCTATGCTCAGTCTCCCTGGTTCATTTTTGCAAAAATACCTCTTAAAAAGGTTTTCAAGAGTTAACAGGAATACTTTTGGACTTGGACACGTCTACAATGTTTGCCACACAACAGAATCCCCCTGGTTTTGCAGTGTTTGCGATCGGCAGGTAAACACCTGCATATATATATATATATATATATATATATATATATATGTCCTCCAGAGTCTTTGTCTGTTCTTGAGCAGCTGATGTAATGCCTGCGCTGTTTTTATGAGTCGCCCTCTGCTCCGCGGGTTGAGCTCCTCTGACGTCAGCATGTGGCGCGCTGTGAACCGTGAAGCCCCACGTATCATGTGAGCGGAGGCACAGAAGAGACTCGGCTGTCAAACTCCCTCTTTGATCAGTGTGGAAAACTCAAACCAGCCTCCATCGTACCGTGCCAGCGTGTGGGACACTTTCACACAGTATTTACCTTGATGGGGGATCGAAACTGACTTGCTGGAGGAACGTGACCCTCCTGGGGTTTAGAACAAAGTGCTTGTGTTGGTAAACAGACGCATAAATTGCATTCTTCTGAGCTGCGCGTAACAGCTCGCAGACTTGTACAGCCTGTGAGTGGGGAGTGTATAATTTCAGCATCCCTCGAGCTTCCCAAGGCTTTGGTTCAACATTCCGGAAATACCATGCTGGCGATCCGTCTTTGGCCACCAAGCCAAGGAGTGGCTTCCTGCTCCTCCTCCTCTTGAGGTCTAGCTGGCTCCGTCCATACACTCTGGACTTATTTACAGCTGTCACTCAACAAAGGGTACCGGTTGTTTTGTCGTTCTGTGATACTCTCGGTTCAGATTGTGCTTTGAAGTCATCGCATTATAAATGTATTGTCTGTTGCTAAATCAAGAGTCAAAGATGTGCTATTTTTCAACCATGTTAAGATTTTATAGGACAAACATTCAGACTTTCAGTCAGATCTTCTTGTCTCTACTCCAGCAAGAGCCAGAGGCATTACGTTTTCTGTCCATCCGTACATCTGTACTGTACGTCCACTCAAACATCCTTATTTCTATCTCACCTTGATGGAATTTTGATTGGTGGTCAAAGATCAAGGCAACTGTGACCTTACAAAACACTTTTTTGGCCATAACTCATAACTCATTCATACGTTAGCTATGACATTTAAAACATGAATCATAATGGTCTGCAAAAACACTTTCCCGCATCGCTACTTCCTGCAACTTGACTGGTTGGTGGAGGTATACAACTGCATGGAAGTAATTCTAGTTGCCAATGAAATGATAACTAACTGGGTTTGGATAACAAAAAAGAATGACGATGAGAAATGGGCAGTTAGCCCATTATCCTCAAGGCACATGTGACACCTAATATACACTGGTGCAAATCCAAGCATTGTATTGACCTAATGCTAACTCAATTATGCCCCTTACCTCTTCTGAGCCCCAAGCTTGACCTTATCTCGGATGGCCATGAACCGTAGCTGATATAATCATAGCAGTCCCTATGTGGATGTGTTACCAGCACATTATCAGACGTAGCAAATCAGTTTATGGATTAATCAAATTTAGCTCCCTTGTCTTTAAATAGCCGTCCCCTCCCCGCCTCGTCCACCACAGCGTCCCTCCTGCAGTGGAATCGCCTGAGTGCTCTGCCCATTTCCCGAGCACTCAGGTGTGGCTCCACCTCCGCACTCTGTTAATAAGGACGTAATGGCTCCATATCTGCTCCCAGGCCAAATGAATTGAATCAGTTCCAGAGTTATTAAGAATGCGGAGCCGGTGGCCTGGGTGTCTTGCGCAAGGCTTTGCCGCTGCTCAAGCGTTGGCAGAGCTGTCCAGGTTTAGGGGAGTTCAGGGAAGATGTCTTGGCCCATGCTCACTGGATGCCTGAAGCACATGCCTCTGCTCAATCACACATGATCAAAGCTGCTCAGTGGGAGACCTGCCTGCCACAGGTTTAGTCGAGTTTCGAGGGAAATACTTTTGGTGTTCCGTCATTTTTAATAAGGAAAGTGTCTTTGAACTAGTGACACTCCCATTTGAGTAATTCATTAATTCCTGTGTTGTCTCATGAGGGAATTTATGATGTAAACATACTTTGTGCTGTATATACTGTACGTTTTTTTTTAAATTCACACGTATATAAATAGTGTTACATCTATGGTATAATAGGATCCATCACCACTCATCTTTTTTTGTTTTAATATACATAAAAAGAACAAAGGAGGCATACAAAACAGAAGCATACAACCAGCCACCTAATTAAGTATTTCTGTAGCCACCAGCCATAGATAATGAAGGAAGCGGGGGTTGCAGGGAATTGGTTTGACAGCCTTTTCTCTGTGTTCCTTGCTCCCGCAGAAACGTCCTCTTGGTCCTCTGTAAATACCATTGAGATAAATTAGCGTCACTGATAAAAACGGGCCTGTTTCACAAAAGACACCATAAGTGACAGTAATTGTCTTTCTCAGATTACATTTCTAACCCTTGCACCTCGTTTCCTCCTCTCAGGCAAGGCTTGGTTCTCTTAAGCACAGCGGCATTGAACTGACAAGTTGTCTTATTCAGATACACTGTTACTTTGTGGAAGTTAAGGGGAACTATTTCTGTGACTGGTTGTCATACACTCGAGTGCCACCGAAGGAGAGAGTCGCCACTCGCTGTCAGAGCCGCCCTGCAAAGTGGACAAACACGATCAAACACCTTTGGTGCTTTGATCGTGTTTGAATTGCACATCACCGTCACTCCACTTTCAACAGTAATCTATGCATCCACAGTCTCGGCTGGCATCGATGCAGCCAGAATGTCGTACACAGATGCTGCTATGAAATGCACAGTGAGCTATGTGCTATATCGTGTTCTTTTTGAGGAAAACAAAGCTGTTGAAATGTTCATGAAGACAAAGTAAAGTGATGGACACAATAAGGCAGAGAGATGTGGGGTTGGGCGAAAAGATGAAGCAAGTGTGAGGGAGGGAGAGGCTGCGAGAGGGGAGATGAATAACTGTTTGACAGGTGAAATGAAAAAGCCGCAGAGGGTGTTTGGAGCGGTGTGAGGAGTGTGTGCGATGTGGTTTGGCGCAGCACAGCGTTTGGGTCATACATCACACTAATACAGCAAGAGGACACAGCCTAGCACAGCGCTATGCAGAGCAGGAGGAGAATAATGTGCTGCGCTTGCACCCCGCTCAATCTGATTGAAACACACAGCACAGGGGCTACATTTACTCACCCCCCACCAGCACACTTTATAAATCTAGTCCTGGCCTTTATATTCTCCGAGATAATCCCCGAAAACAGAAACAGAAAACAGACACATGGGTTCTCCATCACAGAAGGGGGAGGGTCTACTGCAATGTGTAGGTCAACTAGCTACATGTTGCTGTGCATAACTGCTTTGCCGAGGCCAGATATAACATCAGGTAACCATTAAGAATGGGTTTGCCTCCTGAAATACATTGATCAGGACTGTGTATTAATTAGTAAAGATTTAAAGGGGGGAAATAAAGACATTCCTCTTCTTTTGTGGTAATTGTATGTGGCATTTGAGGGCGGTGTGCAGCGTAAATAGTATGGCAATAATTTTAGTCCTTATTGCGATAATGATATTTTTGTTGTCAATAATCTACGCATGCTCTGCTTAAATGTCAGCAGAGAAGATACTGATACTTTGCCAGTGATAATTTGCCGACAGAAGAGCCAAAGCTCAGTGTTTCAGTTTATCATGTCTGCATTTTATGTTTTTTACAATTTCTTATTCATTGTAATGTTATCACATACTATTCAATAATATTCACTTATCTGAACATTCCATAGAAAAACATTCCATTCAATAAATATTGTTTGCCTCATTGTAGGTCTGCTCGATTAAGGCAAATATCATAATAATTATTATTTTGGCCAATGTTGTAATCACAATGATTTTTAAAACGATTACTCATTGACTTTGGAAACACCATGTTTTCATTGAGCTTGGGGCCAGTTTGCGGAGACATATCACTCAATACGGCCAGTCACAGCATTTACATTTACAACATCCGTTGTATTGAGGAAAGGAATTATTTAATGTATTTTCTTTTCCTAATTTCATCTGTACGCTACTCGTAGTTTTACCCGTTTTCACCCGCTGTGACTTTCCGGTGCAGCCAACGCTAACGGGAGGATCGGCTTTATCGTTTCAGTGGAGTGAGGGAGAGAGACAGGACAGAAAGGGAACAAGCCCAAATAAGCAGCTACACTTTAGAAACAAGTAAAACGTTGCAAAAGTCCCCGGGGAGGTCAGCTCCGGCTTTTGCCATTTTGGAACAAATGGGCCTGGTGGGCCTGTGCATCGGTGGGCTTGGAGAAAGAAGGAAAAAAAAACAACAACACATTTTGTTTTTACCGGCCTTGTCTGACTCCGTACCGTCCCTGCCTACGTACCTGTCATTTGGGGTATGCATGAGAGCATGTTTCTTCGACTGGGCACAATCACAGCCAAGTGAGTTAATGCACAGTGACATTGCCACACAGCAGTGGTGACCACATATAATAATGAGAGAGTGGAAGAAGCAAAACACTGAAGCAAGTCTCATGCAAGCAGCTTCAAAAATATTGCATGACTGTTGATGGTCACAATATAGTCAATTACAGCGTTCCCACGTAGCATTGAGTATATTCAGCATATTGCCCACTCGTATGACATGCTAATGTATCTGTCAATCTCTGTTTGGCTTTATTATTTTCTATTTGGGGCTTAGCACCCCAAATTAGGGGTGGAGTCTTACAAGCCGCTGAAAGTGGACAAAGGGTAATTACTGAAGATGACAGTGCTATAAATGTTTTAGCTCATCTCAATGTATGAAGTAATCTAACCTTCACTTTACTGGGCCTGGCTCTGTACTCCTCTCTCTGCATGCCTTTGATCAACGAAGCAAGATTCAAAGCAATCCGGATGAGAGCTCAGAGCCTCTTTTTCCCTCGTTCGACTGACATTTACATTATCCAGCCTCGTCTTTCTTCAGCCCTGATAATTGGCTCCATCACTGCAGTGCTGCAAAAAAAGAATGACGGCATCAACTCTGGGAGGATGCTGTAACAGCTACGCGGTATCATGGAGTCGCTCACATGGGCTCCTGAGCTAGGTACTAGATGGCCCACATGCCTGTCACACCCCTAATGACATGCAGCAGACAAGCAATGGTAATGTGATATTCATGCAACTAGTATTTCATTGCAGCCCCCTCTGTGGGTGTATTTAATTGGCTAAGGGTTAAGGTCTCGCAGCCTGCCAGATGCACACACTGTCATTAGCATGGAGGTTGTGCTGCTTTACATTTGTCACTTCTCACCTCCTTCAGGGAGCCTTGTTGTTAGGTGGTTCTGGACTCCATTGCTGTTATGCCACTCTGGCCTCAGGAGGTGATTAGTTAAGGCTGAGGGCCAGCAGTAGGATCACACCCACAAAAACCACACACAGCGGCAATGATGGCCCCCCCAAAAAAACAGCCTGCCTCCCTCTTTCACCTCCGGGCCTTGAAGCTGATTGAATAGAGTCATCAATGATGGCAACCTCTTCTACAGATGTGGGCGGCCTGCTGGGGACTTCAAGGTCTGCCCTGGAAAGAGAATTGGATTCCATGCCCTAATAAGGGTTTGTTCACTGGGGAGTTAAAAATGGATAGAGGTTGTCTTTGAAAGGTGTGCCTGAAGGGCTTTTGGGGGTTTGAGGTTATGTTAGGGGTTGATAGGTTGAGGCATGGAGGTGGATCCCATTGTTGACTAGGATGCTATTTTCATTATTGTCCTGGTCTTGTCTTGGGCTGTGTTCATTAGAGTTCAAGGGTTGCTGTGCACCAACTTTCAGAGGTTGAAATTAGGGTTTCAAGGGGTTTTAGTGGGCCCCTCGAGCGGTCAACTGGTCCTTTGGAGCATTGTGGTATTTGACAGGGCAGTTGTAATTGCTCCTCCGAGACCAAGAAGAGTTTGCATCATCAAAATGAGCACTTCTGAGAGGGATCAACTCCCAAAAGGAAAGAGATACTGCATGGTAGGGGGGAGCCCCTAAGAGACTTAAGAGTCAGGGTAAGACATTTATTCATTTTGTGTTAATAACTTTTATGTCTGTGGAGAAATTACCCCTTCCCTGGGTCCTTTTGGGCATTGAAATCTCTTGGCCCTTTACTGCCATGTCCTTTCCCTCTCAGCACTCTTTTTTTCTTCCCCTCAAATTTATTTTCCTTTCATTTATGTCAATGGTTGTGTTTTGAAAAACATGAGAGAGTGAGGCCAAGCCTTGGGGTCCCCCAGGGGTAGCACCGAGGCTCTCTTTCAGCATGCGGCATAATGTTCAAAAGCTCCCCCAATTTTCAGCCCAGTTGAAAGCCAAGTGTTTAGGGTGCTCCACAGTAATGGCTGTGTCTTTTGCTGTGCTGGGTCATGAGCGTTGTTTGGGTCATGGGCAGACGAGGAGTGTTAGGCGGCGCTGTTTGAGGATAACTAGCCTGTAATAGCCATATTCACATCTGCTGCTCGGAGATAGTAGTCATGGTGTGGGCAATTGGATTGAGCCTATCTGTTTGAGGTTTGTCCAGGGGCTGTGAATAGAATACACCTCTGCAATTGACCACGGTGTCAGAAACCACTCATTTCTGTTAGTCTGTTTTTCTGGACTGAATGCTGGTTTATGACTGAAGGCCAGAGACGGCTGCAGAAAATGTGTGGCAGCCTCTGCTTTGTGTGTGTATGTGTGTGTGTATCCAGGTCAGATGGGTCACCACTGGAGTGATGGGTGTGTTTTTGATGTGTGACCCAACTTCCTCACCCTTAACCTGCCACATACCTCCTTCATCCGTCACCTCCACTGAACATGATGTATCACTATGCCCCAAAGAGAAGAAATATGGGGGTTTGATTATTATATTGCTCGGCAATTAGTCCACCACCTCCACCATGTTTAATACAGATATATTAGCATTAATAAGACCAGATCTCCATGGCTGACTTCCTGCAGACACGTGCCTTTTCCATAAACAATAGGCGACGTCCCGCGGGTGGGACCCAGTTGTTGACCCATGATGAACTCCTGACCAGAGCTGCCATGTCGCCCTGACTTGGCGCAGTGACACTCAGGATTGTGACCGACAGACGGCGAGAGCGAGAGACAGACTGACAGTTTGACCCCAGACACACTGGAATGCAAACAGGGGGATCTAAAGAGATTATACTGCCTGTTTTTTTTAAAAATAGCTTTCACCCCTGCGCGAGGAACCTGGTCATAGGGCTAGACGGATTTTTCGTCTCAAGCAAATTATTTTCTTTTCTCTTTCCCCTGTCTTTTTAGGTTCTTCTTTTGGCGGGGCTCAAACAGAGGGCAGTGGAGAAAGATAAAGTATACTGTTGGCCCTAATCTTATCCTTTCTCCTGTGTGTGTGCAGTCCCAAACCGGCTGCCTCTTAACTACCTTTGCCCCTTATCCTTTCACTCTCTCTCACCCTCTCTCCCTCTCTCTCCTCCCCTCCTGCCACAATAAGATGGTTTAGTGGAAATTATTCTGAAATGGAAAGAAACGAATAGTCCAGGGTTCACTGGCTCTTTGTCAAACTGTATCTGTTCAAGTCAGAGAAGGCATACTCGCAACTGGGGCACACATCTTTTAAACTTTGCTGAAAGGCCATTTGTTATTTGGGCAGTGTAAGCACTGTTTTTCATTTGCTTCGAGTCTTTTATGAAACACTGTGTAACACTTTCTTCCCCTTTAACAATGAGGGCCATCGCCCTCAGCTGATATTCTTTATTCCATTTTTAAAACCTCCCTCTGACTTTGAGATTTCGGGGGAATTTATTTCCTCTGCAAACAATCTATTTAAAGCTACAGAGCATCGCCGTCTTGAACAGGAGCAGATCACTGAAAACCATTAATCACCTGGGGCAGATGAAAATGCCTCTGGGCTACATGACATTTTATCATAAGGTGCCTTTATGATTTACTTCAGCTTCACTGTTTGTACTTTAAGTGACTTTGAAAGTAAGTGTAAGTTGTAGGTTCTCTTCAGTCATGTTTATAAACTCATAGTTATGTCAGGGTCACAGAATAAGAGCGTGCGATTTAGCACCAACTGTCATTTGATACATCGCTTTCATTGTTATTTATTCTCGCTCTCCAATTTCAATGTGTCGAGGCCAGAGCGTTGACATTTCATTGGTTTTATAGATGGTGATTCATTGTATTTACTAAATTGTGCTCATATTTGGAGAGACATGGTCATTCCTCTGTGAATGCACTTTGTGTAAATGGATATTAGAGATGTTCTGGTGTATTTGTTTGGCATATTCTCGGTGGTACGAGACATTAGGATGTCCTTCGGAAAATCCTTTCCCTTCCGCGTTGTCCCTGTTCATTCACAGGTAGCTGTGCAACATTGGGTTTCTCTGTAAGCCCGGTGTCACTCCCCCCAGAGCCAAAGAACAGCAGAGAGAGGACAGGGGATTTGTCTTCCTTTCCCCTTCACTTATCTCTTTTGTTTGTCCTGGTTTCCATAGATCAGCAGCAGCTCTCCAGTCTCTCCTCAAGCGAAACTAAGTGCTGCCGCTACTCTCGACTTGCCAGCTCCAAATTGGCAGCCTGACCTTCTTTTTCTTCCTTGGGGCGTCTGCACAAAGCCATACCTCTACCATGGGGGGAAAAATGCAATTAAGAGGTGACATAAACAATAAGCGCCCGTTGCAGCCATGCCCGGGAAGAAGTCGGGGGTACGGCAGCTTCCATTGTGACACACGTGCATATACAGGAGTTTTAATCAGACTCTACACATTGCAGTGCCACCGGGGTGAACAGCCCCAATAGAGAACAGTGGATGTTACTCCGTCTCACTGAACGAGCATTGGCAGGAGAGTGGTGTTCAACTTTGCTCTGACTTGTTTTGATTTGTTGTAGGCAATTAATCACCTGGTATTTTTACACTGGTGACAAACAGAACATGCAAAGTAGAAGAGCTGCAACAGTTAATCGATTAACCGATAATTAATCGACTACAAAATTAATCGCCAACTATTTCCATAAACGATTAATCGGTTCAAGTAGTTTTTATGAAAAAAAATGGATTCAGATTTCAGCTTCTTAAACGTGAATATGTTCTGGTTTCTTTGCTCCTCTGTGACAGTAAACTAAATATCTTTGGTGTGTGGACTAAACATAACATCATCTTGGGGTTCGGGGAAACAGGATCGACATTCTTCACCATTGTATGACACTTTATGGACCAAACAACTGATCGATTAATCCAGAAAAATAATCAACAGTTTAATGGATAATGAAAAAAATCGTTACTTGCAGCACTACAAAGTATTTTTTTGAGCAATTTCCTGATATATATATATATATATATATATATATATATATATTTATAAATCATAAAAATCATATAGGCCACAAAAGGTCTCAAATAAAAGATGAAACTGAGTAAATATTTTATAGTTAATAGATTATGCTCCATAAAAACGCAATACTCGTATGGTCGCTATTGGTAACGTGATATGAGAATACCTCACCGTTTTACACCGTTGGAGCATAGAGGAAGCTCATTAAAGGAGAGAATGAGGGAGAGTGTTGCTCAATTGCCAGCTGAGGTGTGTGACATTTGGAGCAGCACATCGGATCCGGCCCAAAGTCCAAAAGGTGTTGTGAGGGACTGAGTAATTACTCTGGTGTCTCCAGGCGATGGGTTCAATAAGATGACTTTTTGTCTTTTCGTGTTTGATGCAGAGGATTTTAGCAGATGGGAAGTTTTGATTTTGAACCACTGCTTGATGGGGGGCTTTATTTCATATCAACAGTAGGATTTTGATTCCTGCTCAAAGTATTGGTTGTCATTTCAGCTTCGTAAAAAACAACATTAAATCTAATGTTTAGTAATGTTTTTTTCAAGCGAGCAAACATTTATTTTCATTTGTATATCTTTGTAGCATCTCTCAACCTGATATACACCGTCATTGCTGTATATGAACATATCTTCATACGACCGCTTAAGAGAGTGATCTGCCTGCTTGTAAACAGCGTGCTGCTCCACCATGTCTGTGCTTACCATGTTTGTACAGTAGATGAGTGGTTTCCTGGCCCTCTCCTCGGGGTTGTTTAGCTTTCAGACCCCTGACAGAGGAAAGGAAACTCCCTTGGGGGAACATGAAGCACTACAGGTTGAATGAAATTCTCTCTGAACACTCCAAAGCCCTCTTCATCTCCACAGGCTCTGGGGAGAAAGCAGCAGAGAAATGTTTAAAACAGGACGCTTAATCCAGCAGCATGGAAAAAGCATAGTAGCATGTGGAGTTTTTTCTTTTTTACCCAGGAGAGACAACACTTAGAAAGAGGCCCAGCACGATAGGCCGGCATAATGAGCCATCACTGGCTGATATTAGAAAGTTTATTCATAGAGTAGCACTAGAAGACGGCTTAGTGCAGGATGTTATCTCAATGCCACAACATGATAAATGATACAGGAGGGATAGTGTTAGTAAATAGGAAATGTCTAGTAACGTATTTCCCAACACAGCGAGTCGTACCATACTTTGTAGAAAAAAGTCTATTCGAGCAAAAAGTGAAACGACGAAACTGTGCTGCCATTGTGCGCTGACATATAAAGAGTAATATGGGTACACACACTGCGGGTAAACAGAGTAATAAATGTAGCTGATCCCTCTGCTCATCTTTCATTATTACCGCTCTGTAACCGTGATATAATATGCTTCAATATTCTGTTTTGTGGTTAAGTAATAGGACATCACTCGCACAATGCTATCTAATAATAAGCTATGAGAGTGAGTCCCCCTTAAATGGTCCAGAGGGTGTGTGTGTGTGTGTGTGTGTGTGTGTGTGTGTTTGGGAGATATGGCTGGGTCTCAAACAGTGGCTAGTGGCTCAGTAAATGATGGCAGTGGGGTTGGCTACATCGTCTGAGGTCATCACTCCCTGGGTAGCCCGATAGGTAATTCATACACTCTAGATGGGGGTGGGGTGGGGGGGTTGTTGGTCAGTGCCTCTTCACTATTTATCATGCCACATCTATTCCTAACAACCCCCCCAACCCCACAGGCCAGTGCTCGGGCAAACTGTTGCATCATTAGAGAGGGGCGAGAAGTGCAGTGTGGAGATACAAAGCCTTCATTATTTAGCTTAAGCCCGAGACTCAGTCCTCTTATTAGCCAAACTGTTTCCTCAAGGTACTGCACCACAGGGCTGTGAGTGGAGACCTGCAGGCCCGGACAATGTGCTAATTTGAATTTGCAGGTTTGGTGATTTGCAAAGTGCTGTTTAGGACCTGCACCTTGCTCGGGGTAATCATTAGCGCGAGGGGAGGATTTAGTATTCCGCTCAGCTGAGGCTCTGACATAGATAGGTCCCCGGCTTCTGTTTCTATTAGTGTCCAGGCCCGCGGCTGCACAGCCAACACTTCAATGAGCAGTTTCTCAAAGCATTGGCCATTTCTCTGCTGCAGCTGCTGCCCTTCTCACTCTCTCTAGCTTAGGGATAGAAATATGACACTGGAGAACACCCATAGTATTCTCATGTCCTAACCTTCTACCGTTTTTTCCCCCTCTACTCCACTCGCGATTCCACAATTCCATTTCCAATTTTCCCATCGTCCCGGTGACGCCCATTCCCCTAACAACCACAGCTGCTGTGGGATCACTGGACCCCCGTGTGTGTGTGTGTGTGTGTGTGTGTGTGTGTGTGTGTGTGTGTGTGTGTGTGTGTGTGTGTGTGTGTGTGTGCGTGTGCGTGCGTGCGTGCGTGAGTGCGTGTGTGAGTGCGTGTGTACGAGTGTACGAGTGTGTGCGTGCGCTCGATTATTGATCAGGGTTGAGTTATTGAGGTTCAGGGCCCCTGCTGCTGTTATCACTGCAGTGTGGAGGGTGTTTCACAGCACTGAGGCTTCAGGTGTTTGTGTGTGTGTGTGTGTGTGTGTGTGCGCGCGCGCGTTCTCCCATGTGCAACTTAACAGGATTTACAGTTTTCTCCTCTTTTTGCGTTTATATTTGCAGCAAGAACAAAAATTTAACCATAATTATGGTCCACTTGGTCTGACAGCGCGATAAGTGTTCGGCAGGAGAAAGATGATCAGTGAGTTCCTTCAGGATCTGTAGAATCATTGTGATCGCATGTAGGAGTAGGGTGTCCAATGTGGTAAAAACACGACCACTTTTAGATGCGTTTCAATTCAAATGTGGTTGTATGAGCAATTGAAATATGATGGATGCTACAATGCTCCGTTTTCTCGTCGCGGAGACAAAGTGAGTGATTTGGAGGGAGGGAGGGAAGTGTGAAGTAGAGCAAACGTTGTTTCATATTAAGGAGGTGTGCGCTGCCTGCGGCAGAGGATGTCACACCTTCCTTTCACTTAGAGCAAAGTGAAGGTGAAAGCAGGAGAATTCTTCCTCATTTTCCCCCCCATGTCTTCCTCCTGTAGCCACAGTTTGCTGGGGCTCTCTGCTCAGTGGGTGTGGACTGGACTCTTATGATGGATTGCTCCACGGGTTCTCTTGAGTGCACGCGTGTGAATAAATAGGTGCAGTGTACGCATGTCCCCTTGCTTCCTTCCCCCTTTCCTCCATGTACTTGTTCCTTTTTTCTTTTTCGGCCGTTTTGCCCAAAGTTCTCCTCTTCCATCGCATCAGCTGTTTCGGACATGTGTGCAGAAGTGTATGCTCTGTGTCGTATGAAATGAGGGGTGCTTTCAACCTCACCCTGGTCCTAAGCTTGTGCTCCCCGTTAGGTTCCATGGCTCCACTCCCCGGTAAGTCATACTTTCCCCCCGCCTTTTAATGCAACCCTTTCCATGGGAGCCATAGTGCTCGTGGGTAGTCATTTCATCTCCTTTTAACTAGTTTTTAAGCGGCGCCATATGCGTTAAGAACAGCACATGCTTAAATCAAGCATCATGGCTCTTGCCATTCATGCATACTAATTGGCATTGCTCTGCCAAGCTGATCAAACACCATTAATCTATTTGTAGTGTATGTTTTTTTCTAAATGAGAAAATTAATACATTCTGCTACTATAGGCAGCTGGGTGCAGCGAGCCCCATTGATTGTTGGCACCCACAGTATGACTCATAGCTCTGAGCAAGTGTCTTTATTTGGCTTGCTGTGTGTATGTGTGTATATGTGTGTGTTTGCATGAGTGCGTGGTGGTGGATTGCTTTCATGTTGCGACCAGTTGCCAGAGGAGTTTCAATTAACATATTTTACTTTTTTGGGGGGAACGTATAAAGCATCCACAGGTGGTAAGAAGGATGGATTTAGATTTGGATGTACTGTGTGCTTCGTTGTCCCCATGGAGGCATTTGACATGGACTCTGGAACCACTGGATGTTGTAAAATAACCTGTTGACCCCGTCATCTGGGTGGACAGGCCGTTGAGTCACACAGCGTTGCGTTGAACAGAGATAGATATCAAAGCCAGGGAAACACAGCAAACGTGATTAGCAGGCGGACACAATTAATGATGCATGGCGATGGCCAAAGAATGCTGAGGGAGCTCGCTGTTTAATGAGCTAACACAGAGTCTGTGCAGATGTGTTACAGGACCACTCAGTGTTATCAGAGGCAGACGCCTCCTTTCTGTAGAACTCTGCCAATTAGCCCTATTACGGGACTGTGAGGAGAAGTGCAGGCTAAAATAGTGAGTACTTGGTGCCAAAATGTGCACTGGTGGTGTTGTGCATGCTTTACTTCTCTGCGGGTGTGAAAATCCCCATGTGATAATGGTACTAGTCTTCAGGCTCAACCACGTCTCTGATTGACCGATAATTCTCAATAGGAAAGCAGTGCTGGAAATTACTCCCCTCATTAATAATGAAAGATTCCACAGCGGTCCTCCCATTTCCAGGTTCTGATATTTTCCCCGGCCCTGCGATGTGCCGGAGCATGTCATATATATGATAAGTAGAGGCGCATGTCCACGTGGGACTCATCACACACTTAAATTGGTGCAGCACGGAGTTCGTATTGCGGCGCGGTCGAGGGGGGGAATTAGCGAGTCTGTATATAAACCCCCCACCGCATGTGTTGTGAATTGAAGTGCATTTATCTGCTAATCGCTGGGGAGATCTCCGCGCGAAAGCGTGGCAAAGCGGTGGCGCTTCAGCCACAACACCACCGTATGCTGCTGCAGCTGCTGCACTGGGAGGTGGGAAGGAGAAACAGGTCATATGCAATAAAGAGCCCTGATAGCCGGGATGGCAGTGGACATATACAGTGCACCAGAAAGCAATATCAAGAGGCATCTCCCTCATGTGCCTACCTTTATTTATCTCTCTCTCTTTAGCCCGCTTCCTCCATCCGTCCACCTCCTCTTTGGTTCAAGTATGTGTCTAACCCTTTTGGGCTACATCCCCATTGTCTTTCCTCACCCTGTCCTCTCCTCTCTGCAGCTCTCTCAGCCTCTCAGCGCCTTATCTGTGATTCAGCTCGCCTTTACTGAATCATGTATGACTCCTTACTCGCTGAATCAAAAGCAGTGGGGCTCATGCCATGCTTTTCATTAGAGCTCCCCACAAAGGCTGACTGTGCGTCTTTTGAAGTAGTGCAGCAGGGCCGCTCCGGAGACGCCACACTGTCAGGCGGCCTGTGCGGCTGACTCCTATTTGATGAAGCAACTTCGCAACGAGGCCAGAGCAACCCAATGAACCAAACACAGTGTGACTGGGTGATGATTTGGTGGACTGTCTCTTTGTGGGATCTTTGAACTCAGCTAAGCGATGATAACCAGCTTAAATAAAACACACCATCAGAAAAGGAACGTGTGAACATATTTCATTTTGTGCAGGTTAAATGTTCTGTGAATAGTATGTAGTTTGTAGCCTTTCTCCCGTTAGATACCAAATACATATACAATCCGTGAGGAGTCAAGCTCAGGGTGTCATGCATTGAGGAGTTGCTGGAAGAGGGTCAGTTGGACGTGACTACCCATTGTAATGCCTAATGGAGTCGGTTGATCTCTCGTGTTGAGAACACGTGTCTCTCAGCCAGTGTTTACTCAGAAGAGTGTATTTTCCAGGCACGCTCGGGTTCACTGTCAAAGCCAATTAGGGGAGTACAAATGAAGATCGAAGAGCATGTGGTGCCTCAGGCCAGCAGAGCACAGGACCAGGGCCAAGTAGCCTCTTCTGTCATCACCGTGGGGCCTACAACACATCGGGGACACATATGGCCGGGGCTGCTTGTTCAATTGCCATTGGCTACAAATAATTGTATTATTTAATTCCAGTTTTGCACTTTTTGAATTGCATAGGTGTCAATAATCGGTTGGTTCAGTTGTGTCAGTCAACATCTGAAAGCCCCGATGGAGATTGCAGCTTTTTGCCTAAAACTATAAAGTCCACCCTATAAAATGTATACCTTGTAGAACTTTTCGAATAGACACCTTTTATGGCCACCTCTAGTCTGGTCTGGATGGGATGCACTTCGGTAAGCATAGAGTTTGCTCTCTTTTTCAGGATCACCATCTGGCCCTGATTGATTAAAGCCCCTTTAAGTAATTAATGCCTAATTTAATTGAGAGTCCGCCCCTGTGGCTGTGGGGCTTGTGCTTAATGCTCAGCCAGAGCAGAGCCAGTGGGTCTAGTTGAGAGGGGCTTGGAAATCTGTTTAGCACCCTGACCCTCTCAGCCTCGCATTCCCAAGACTCTTAAGATGCTAATAAGAATGCAAGTATGCTAGAAGCGTCCGTGGGACAAATCGTGCTATTAATCATAGTGGTAGGGTGTGACATGGTTTTCCTAACGTTTGAATGAATTTGCTGAATGGGCTACAGGCATATTGCCGTTGTGTCTGCTGGTCAGTCACTTCCCATTGGTCTGACTCCTTGCGTCAGTTCTGGTGGACAAGCATGTAGCAGAAAGGAAATTGAATCCCCTCTTCCAAACAGTGTATTGTGACGGCATGTCACTGCACATCCCCACGGCTTGCCACTAATCGGCCGTTTCATCGGTTTGTGACAAAAGAACAATGTCAGTTTTTCCCTTTTCTGTTTTCCCCGACTGTCACTTGACACTTGCCCGATCACAAGCCCTGACCTTCTTTATTGAAGGTTCTCTTTGTGTTTTGGTAATTGTTTTTAGAAAACGTTAAAACCAACACCACACCCCCCCCAGCCAGATAATGCAAGACACAGTGAATACAGAGTGCTCAGCATTGATTCCCCATACCTGACGATGACCTTTTCCAATCTGAAGTCCTGCGCTGGCTGCCAGTTTGATGTGAGTTTGCTAATCGATTTCCTCGCCGCCGCGAGTGAGTACTACAATGTCTTTCACACTGACGCCTCTGCCGGGCAACCTGGATTTTTACCTGGGTTCTATTGTCGCCGCTCACTGAATAATGAAACATTTACCCTTTAATTGCCGGCTCCACAAAGAATGATCGGTTTAATTTGCTCTCATTAAAGGCATCTAATCTAATGGGCTAATTAAGGGCTTCGGATGGAACAGCAATCACCAGAGTCTACAACGCCCGTAGGGAGGAATACATCAATGGATCATAAATATTTTACTGCGTCTACCTACATGCAGATTGTAAGTTGCCTGAATTTGACTTGCATAAGTGCTTAACGTGCACCTCTGATGTGGCTTATGTTGTCAAAATAAAATCACTGTAGACTTGACAGGCCTTGTCGTACACAAAGCCCCCCCCCCCCCCCAAGTCAGCATATTGGACAAAACAAAATCCGGAAAAGGCAAGATTTTTCAGCCGGATTAATGCGGGAATCTTTCACTCGCTGCGAGGAAAAATGAGGTGGTCACTGTTTTTTCTCACTGACACAACACAAACACGCAGAATAACACACACTTGATCGATGCAGGTCAGGGTTACTTGCTGGTTTAGGGTTCGGTCTTATTAGATTGAGGAGATGGTAATAGACAGGCAGCTGTGTCATGATCCTGTCTCTGTGACCCCGGGGGCCGGAGGTTTAGGTTTGGCCAGAGGCGACGGCTGTAATGTCCCCACTGCAGCCTCTGTGAGAAGTGACCTCAGACCTCTCTGGTCCTGGGGGAAAGAGATCTGTACCTGCAGGGAGATGGAGAGCAACTCATGGATTTGGTTTCAGAAGTAGATTTAATTAACTATGAGCATTATTTTGCTGCTCTGTGGCTTTCAGCTTGTCAAGTTGAAGGGCAGGAGGCCCAAAGCAGCAATCATTCCATTTCACTTTTTTCAAACTGTACTCCCAGCTAATTTGTCATGGCCGACAGTTATCCCTGGATATTAAATCGAGCGGTTGACATTTTGTGTACCCTGCGAATCGCGCGTGTCACCTTGAGATTGTACTGGCAGAGACGTGCAGGTGATGGCGGAGGCGTATGTCTTCAGCCCTGGACGACACATGACATTTCTGGGTCACCCAGGCAACGGAAACTATAGTTAAAGAAACAGAGCCCTTTGTTCAGGTCACACCATTAGTATTAATCTGATCCCAGCATCCTTGCCTGGGTGGAAGGCTGATTTCAAATAATACGTGTTTGTTGGGGACAGATGGGTGGTTTTTCTTGAGTTATTGACGTATTCTTCCTCAGCTTGTATTTGTGTGTGTGTCTGCAGTGTTTTTGCAGCCTGCTGTCCCTGTTTGATGGTCTGATTTGGGCTCCATTATGTCGCCAGCGGGGATTCTGTTCAGAGCCGTCGTGCTGGCACCAACGGCCCTGTGGGTGATCAGAAACCATCTGCAGAGGGCTTATCATAAACACACTATAGCAGTGAAAGGTGTGGCACAGTCTAAATGGAGCTTACGCCGCTTCTATTGATTTCCACATTTGAGAGCATCTCTATTATTGCTGATCACCGATCAGGGCACAGCAGGCTGCGCAAGGCCTCGGGCTACTGGAGCACAGCCGGGGCATTTGGTTCGATGACAGGCTGCCTACATTGTGGACGAGGAGTCCACAATGTAGGCTGTTTGTTTGGAGACACATCTTTGTGGTCGGGATTTTACAGACGAAACGTGTGGCAGAAAACAGCTTCAGCTGTCTATAAATAACCTGACTACATGGGCGGCTTTCCAGCTACAATGCCCTTGATACAAAGCATCTACAAATTACCTTGGCAATTTGATTCCTTGCCGCAAATGACAGATCCAGGATGAGGTAAACAAATACATTTTGCATTATTCAGTAAGCATTTTGCCTCGGAAGCTCCGCGTAGATCTGATGGTGCAACACGGGGGAAATAAACTTGTTGACCAAACAATGTTTTTATCACATCTGTGACGGTGTGTGATTATCAGCGTTCATTCTGTTTTATGAAGCCAAATTAGGAACTCTTTTTTTACAGTCACTTGTATCAGGCACGGTGCTCAGTGGACAGAATCCATCGTACTCCCGTCACTCATCCTTCATGTCCCTTTTGGTGTAGCAGCACTGGCCGAAATATCTTTCCAGTGAATTCTTCCTTTAAGCCTGTTAGGCCCAGCTCTTGAACAAGGATAGACAAGTGCAAACACAGACATGCTCCCAGGGGCTTAGGACACCCCGGGGGCTACAGTGTACCGAGCAGGGGGCAAGGACATATGCAGAGGCCTTAATCTGCTAATAGGAAAGTAGCCTCCAAACTCCCAGATCTTAATCTTGTCAACTTTCCGTCCAGCTGCTCCGACTGTGGGTCTTATTGTGAACTACAGAGCTGTCACCGGGAGATAATTGTCCATGTTTCATTGTAAGTGTCTCGTTAGAGAGAGAGAGAGCGAGACAGAGAGAGACTGTGGTGTGCATGAGCTTGTTCGTGCAGACGTGTGCAGACGTTGTTGGGTCCCCACAGAGTGTAGCACAGTGTACCAGAGTGAATAACTTTTTTTTGCATCATTTCTCTCTTCCTCCTAAGCATAAAAACATGAATATTTAAAGCCACATCAAACAAGCGTTCATGAAATATTAAAATGTTCGAGAAACAAGAAAAGCTTTTATCCTCTCGCTTAATCGTGTGTCTTTTCGAGTCTCTCTCTTTTACTCATACACACACACACACACACACACACACACACACACACACACACACACACACACACACGAGTGCTCCCAGAATTTAACCCATGGGTGAGAACGACACACCTTCCACACACTCTATCCACTCTTCTGTGGCATCAGCATATTGCTGCATTTTCAAACAAGAGTAGGCGATGATGCGGGGAGTTTCAATAATTCAGCCCGGATAGAATTTCAGGCAAAACACATCATTAGGAGTCTTGGTTTGTGCATGTCATGTTGTACAAGATGCCTAACCGACGCGTCACGAATCAGAAGGGCCCGTGCTCTGTGGGAATTGTGCCTACGGATGAGTTATTCTCTAATACCCATCCTGTTTAGGGAGATGGTTTTTGGCTGAAAGATTAAGCACTGACTTGTTACCATGCAGTTGTGTATCTATTACTGATGACGGGGTAAAATTCATCTGCCGAGCCTGCTCTTTTCCTGTACGGCTCTGTCTGTCTCTTTACCCCTGTGCTACACCTCCTTCGTATCTCTCTCTCTCTCTTTTCTCTCTCTCAGCCTTTCTTCCTGTGTGGCTAAGCTAGAGGCCGTGATAATCAGTGCAGCAGCAGCAGCTCTGAGCAGATGCTGCTGTGTTTTTGGAGAAGATCCTGTTAAGTGTGCAGTTTCCCCCCCAAAAATATGGAGTGTTAAAGTCGTCGTCAATAGCGTCGCCAAACCTACTGGTGTCGTACTATTCGGTTGCTCCCCTGTGCTATACAGGCTTTTACTTAAATGTGTCAGTTAATCCTGAGCCCATCACTCTCCGTAGTGAATAAGAATTCAACTACTGTCATGCAAATTCAAGTGAACCCTTTTCAGGAGCAGCACTGGTGGAATTGACTTGTTGGATTAGACAAAAGCTGTTGTTCAATCGCGTGTGTTATGGAGTTATTTTACTATCTTCGTTCAAGAGCGTGGCCTTTCGGTTTGAGCGCATTAGTTACTGATTCCGATTTGTCACTCTTTCCTTCAAAGTCTGCCGTCGCACTCAAATAGCTCCTTCTTGTGCTCAAATAGCTTCTTCTTCCATTCACATTTAGTCTGCTTCTGCTCAAACTGTATGCTCGTGCGCAAATACTGTATGTTGCTGCTCGCACAGATTTCCTGCTCCCAGCTTCAGCTCTTCCCCTCCCACTCACACTCTTCTGTGCGCTCTTCGCATGTCTGCTTGCGGATTTCTGCTGTGCGCCTGGGACTTTTCGTGTGACAACCCTATCAAAAATCCTCAACCAATAGGATCCCAGGTGTAGTGTTGACCAACGAAATGATCGCTGTCTCCTTGCGTCCCACAGGCAGTTAGTCTTTAACCCGGTCCTAAGTCAGGAAGGTCATTTTCCTTTTTTTAAAGTCATTTTCTTAACCGGGGTGGGGGACAGGCTGAACCGGGTTAAAGAGTTACCGCCCGTACGGGACGCTCGAAGAAGTAAGCGAACTCACCCGCAAGGAGACAGCGATCGTTTCCTTGGTCGACACTAAACCTGGAATCCCATTGGTTGAGGATTTTTGATTGGGTTGTCACACAAAACGTCCCAAGTGCGCCGCACAAAAATCCCCAAGCAGACAACTGGAGGGCGCACAGAAGAGTGTGAGGAGAAGAGCTGAAGCTGGGAGCAGGAAATCCGTGCGAGCAACAACATATCTAAGTGCGTGCAACAATATGATTGCGCACAAGCGTACAGTTTGAGCAGGAGCAGAATAAATGGGAATGAAAGAAGAAACTATTGGAGCAAAGTAGGAACTCTGCGAGGGCAGAGTTTGAAGGAAAGAGTGACAAATCTCAATCAGTAACTAATGCGCTCAAACCGAAAGACCACGCTCATGAACGAAGGTAGTGAAATAACTCCATAGTTTTTGCGTGTGCGTCTGTGCGTGTGTGTGTGTGTGTGCATGTGTATCCACATATGATGTGTTTTATAAGGCAGTGGCACACTGCTTCTGTCATCTGTGCTTTGGCACTTGTTTTTTCCATTTAGTCTCGAGCATGTGTTTGCAGTGTTTTAATGCACTCCCCGGACAGTCTGGTCCAGTCTCTCAGCCTTATGTAGGATAGGATAGGGTCAAATGAAAGGATTAAAGATGATTCCATTTTTTTGTCTGAGGGGACCCTTATTTTATTCATCGTTTTTCTTTTTTCTTTTTTCTTTTTTCTTTCTTCTTTTTTCTTTTTTCTTTTTTCTTTTTTCTTTTTCCCGTCCCCTTTCCCTGGTCATCTCAGTCAGGGCACGCTGCTTAAGGCAATGAAAGAAAGACCTCCGTGGAGAGCGGTCATATTGTAGGCTAAATCTAATCTAAGGGAGAAATGCTTTTAAATGTCTTTTGTTCCCCCCGGGCGAGACGTTTGTGGGCCTCTCCACTCATGCCAGTGTGTCCTGCTCAAACTCCACCGCCGCTAGATGCAATTAATATTGAGCGGAAACCCTGGCCTGCACTCCCCTTTATATCATAACAGTGTTAGAACAAAGGTTAATGCTCTGAATCTAATCTCTGTCCTCTTCATTTTCAATGGAGTTGTGATGCACGTGATGGGAGGTAGAAATGAGGAGGGGGGTCAGCGGGCCTGGAAATATTGGTAGTCAGCGGGAGGCTCGGACGGAAGCAAAATTAATTACTGCTCTCTATAAATTCCATGTCATGTCTCATTTTCCTTAATCCTCCCCGCCTTTCTCACTTCCTAGCGGTGCTAACACAGGAGCTTGGGAAGACTAATGAAAAGGCCTCTTAGATGCTAATGGAAAATTAGCCCTTGTGTCTCTTTCTGGAAGTTGTGAGCGGAGTGAGTGTGACTACTCAGTGAGGAGGAGGCCAGACAGCGGCCTGGACTTCTGCCCCCCCCCAGGAAGGGAGGGCAAGGGAGGCCCGCCCAACTGTGTGTGTGTGTGTGTGTGTGTGTGTGTGTGTCTTTTGATGCATTTGTATGTGTCACTATATATTTGTATTCGTGTATCGGAGTACATCTAGGGGATGCTTAATTCTCATGGCCCTTTATTTGCAAATATTTTGAGCGGAGCCGCTACTAATTAGGTCAAAGCGCTTTACTGAAGTGTAGTACGCTTTTTAAAAAATCCTTTTATAGGCCCCACGCCTTCATAAACTGTTACCTTCATTTGTTTAGGAGCAACAGTCGCAAACATCTGAGCAAACTCAATGGTTCTTTGAAAACACACTCGCGCGCACACACACACACACACACACACACACACACACACACAAGCACATGCACTCTTAACACGACAGACAAAGTCTGCTGTTTTCTTCGCCTCACACAACGCCGAACCCTCATTTTCACCCCCGCTCTGCGGCCGTAATTGTGTGTTTCTGAGCGCGCGAGGCCGACTGCGACTATTCTGAGAGACAGTGTGCGTTCTCTTGTTGGGATTTATGGTTTTGTATGGCCAATAAACAAGCTGGATCTAGTTCCGTCTCTCTGCGCTGCAGTTGTCGGACTGGACCGGAGTCGGGTGTAACGACTCACTGCAGACTGTTGTCTGATCAGGCCTTAGACACAAGCGTACTGAGTCACAAACTTGCCTGGATATAACATTTTGTTTCTTTCTGGAGTGTCCAAAACAGACATGCTGAAAAAACCCACCAAAAAACCCAACTCTGTTATTGATGGGGCTTGGGATCCCAGGGACAGCGTCTGTTTTAGCTTTCAATCTGAAGAGTGCTCCAAAACATTTCAGTATCCCACAGAACGATGGAGTATGTCAGCGGTCTCATGCAGTCTGTGTCCCAGTTTTGCTGAATAATTTCCAGCGACAATGTGACTTTCTTTGCTCTGTGAATATATGGCTGGATGTCAAACGTGTTTGGTTTTCAGTCTGCTTGAAGAGCCGTTCAGCGATCCAAAACATGACACACGTACACAGCTGTGGAAAACACAGCAAAACCAGAGGCTGGCCAGTTGTGTTACTATTTTACTACTGCGTCCTGACCAAGGGAATGCACCATCTGAAGTATTTATGGGCGTACTTCTACTGAGCTACAGACAGACTTGAGCATCTCTCTCTCTCGTTCGTTCTCTTCTCCTCTCCTTCCGCCCTTAACCTTTTTCCCGACACAGCCAAAGAGAAATCCCTGTGCTCGACTTGTGTGCAGTTCACTCCCGCAGCAAACAGAAATAAATACGGAATAGGAAGAAGAAAAAAAACAGTTGCTCCTGAGAAAGCAGCCAGCCGGAGAGTAACATGTGCATTTATGTAAAACTTATAATCCAATTAACAAGTACAAAAAAACCCAGTGATCACTCTATTATGGGAATACAAAGGAGAGAGAGGTGCCACGTTCCGAAAACTACTCATGTGGAAAAAATGCAAATGGCGTGAAATGAGTGTGTCTGCTAATGTGTTTGTATAAAGCCCCATGCTGTGGCGGGAGACTGGAGCCGGGATGACTCTGACTGTTACCTCTCTCCCTTTTGCAGGCATACTTCCGACAGGGTGTTGCCCTTCAGTACCTTGGTCGCCATGCCGACGCACTGGCCGCCTTCGCCTCTGGGCTGGCCCAAGACCCCAAGAGCCTACAGCTCCTGGTGGGCATGGTAGAAGCCGCCATGAAGTCGCCGCTGCGAGGTAAGGCGTGAGTTTGTCTGTGTTGACGGCGTGTTCACGTGTGTGTCGCTGTCTCCGTCTGTCTCCACATGTTGTCCTCCCAACTATCCGAAAGTGTGTTAATCCTCGCGCTCAGTCAGTCAATAAGCGTGTCGGGGTGACTTTACCTGTCAGGTTTTTTTCTTTTTCTTTTTTTTCCCCCGGGCGGCAGGCAGTCCATTCTCTCAATCTAGCCACCTCTCTGTCTTTGTGACTGACTGTCGGTGTCATGCACTTACCTCCGGACTCGGAGGCCTGACGCCTGCAGCCTCAGCAGATCTTATTGCCAGTCGGGCTGATCACACACACAGATATCCCGCTATCTTAATGAGCATCCAACACTAATGCCATTGTCTGTGTCTGCCCTCCCATGTGTAAGTC
Organism: Scophthalmus maximus; assembly: GCF_022379125.1. Taxonomy (NCBI): domain Eukaryota; kingdom Metazoa; phylum Chordata; class Actinopteri; order Pleuronectiformes; family Scophthalmidae; genus Scophthalmus; species Scophthalmus maximus. The sequence goes on along the minus strand of NC_061533.1, from coordinate 17,649,881 downwards.
TTTTCCCTAAAGCTGAGTGGATTTATAAGTAGCACATTCAAGCCAAGATTGTTACTAGAATGTGTCCCCCCCCCCCCCCGTTATGCATTATATCTGTTGTATCAGCAGACTGCATTGACCTGATTGTCCATGAGTAGTCGGCGTGGGCCGGCTTAATGAGCCTCAAAACAAACCTGGCAACGATTTTACTTCAGATGACCACTGCGGAGGATTTAATATGCCTCAGATGTGGATGGCACTGGCTGCCAGCATAGACTGAGTCATCCTGCTGTCTTTCTTTGTCATCACCTCTTTTCCACACTGTGCTCAAATCTGCGCCTGTGAGTCAATGTGCCCTTGTTTTATAATTCAAAATTTACTGAGCTGTACAATGAGATCAGCAGCTCTGAAGGGCTTTGTTCTGTGAGGAATCTGTTTTTCTTTGATTGAATACAGTGCTCTTCTGAATATTCTCGTACAAACGCAGAAGGGGGAAAAAAAATTGTAAAAAGAGAATAAAGAATGGAGCGGCCCATCGGAGCGACTCAGAGTATAAAAGCCTGTCGCTGGAACCAAGACAAGAAAGGGCTTTGGGTGTGAGCCCAGACCCGTGCACCATGGACCAGAATGGGTCCTCTCAGTAGGGGGAGACCAACATTTAGCCCAAGCCATTTAATCTCTTAATTGTTTACCCTATTTCCCACCGTGCCAAGCAACCATCGGAGGCCCTAATCCAAGGTGTGTTGAGGAGAGGTAGCTAGGTCAAAGGATTAAGAGCAATGATCCTCTCAGGAGGGCTGCTGGCACAGGGGGATGATAATCAATGTTACGCCAGCAAACTGGGAGGATAATCAGTGTTACTCAGCCAAATTCCCCTGATAAGGCAAAGGTAGGCGAGCATTGCGTTTTCTTCTTCTAGGCAGAAGAGTGTCTGTACCTGACATCCGTGTTTATCCGCCCCGTAGCGCACTCATCCCAGGATTCAGCTTGCTGAGAACCTCTGCCTCCAATTTCACTGGAGTTAAGCAACACCCAAGAAAACGTATTCCAACTACCTGAACATGTGGTTTCTACTTTGAACCAAAAAACACATGGCATGTGGAGCCATTAAAAAACCCACATACATGCATTATATCGTTGCACTTAAAGGGTTTTCCTGGTGGTTTAGTAAGGACATCGTAATTACACTAAAAAGCTGTAATCCTTTTTGTAATTACACTTAAATCTCTTACATACCAGTTCTGTAAATACGGTGTTATTCCCTTTTGTGTTTAAACTCAATGTTGTTGCCATGTTGCCAAGAAAGGGACGATTTTATCGAGCTGTGATTGCTGTGTTCACTTATCACAGTCATTTATCTTGCCACCAAACATCCCGACACTACTGTGATGTTTTCAGTCATCCCCAAAGCCCCTTTGTGTTTATTTTTTGCTGATGGCATTCATACATAAAAATAGGCCAAATTAATAAATTAGGACAGACAAAGACAAATAATGAACCTCAAAGAACAATATGATATGAAAGCATATATGTCTCTGAGCACTTAATGTGTTGTGACTTCATCAAAGCTTGTCCCCCATTTTGCTGTGTTATATACAATTCAACAGATTTCTTTTTGCCACTGCCGCTCCTCCTTGTATAGATGGAGGTTTCTTCTCATTATTGCAGATTTACACAGATGTTGTGCTCTCCTGAGGCTCATACTGTATTTCCCACAACAAAGGGCTCTCACACAAGTGGAAACTGGTGCAATCGCACCTCCCTTCCCATACTGTATCTGCGTCTCTCTCTCTCTCTCTCTCTCTCTCTCTCTCTGCTGCTTCCGATCATGCTGCCAGCAGTTTTTGTTTTTTTTCTTCCAATATCAGCATTCTCCATCTGTGTCATTGACTGCGCTGTGGGAAATCTGCCTCACACAGTTTTATATATTGGAAGCTGTGTTTTAGTATGCATGCATTCACGTGGGTAATATTCTCACCATTCATCCTGCTCCAGCTCCGTCTCCTCTTCATCTGCTCGGGGCCAGAGAGCGTGCAACGGGTCCATTAGCTGTTAATTACTGGATTGTTTTCCACATATGCTAAAAGGGGTTTTTCACTTGCAGATCTCTTCAGATAAACCATAGAGGGGATGGTTTCGCAGCGTGGCATTTATTGACTCACGCTGGACCATTTGCAGTTGAAAAGGTTGTCCTTTCACTGGAGGGCCTGGACCCCGTGTTCATTCGCATCTCTCCTGCTGAGGTGCCTTTGAGCAAAGTGCCTTTGACTCCTAAACACATTCCGAGCACCAGAGGGGCTGATACGTACAGTGACCCTGACATCTGATTTCACCGCAGAGAGTGAGAAAAAGGGATATTTTTGTCTACAGAGATCAATTCATTTCTCACATCATTACTTATAGGATAATACAATATTTTTTCAACAAAGCCAATGAAACAACAAAAAATACAGGATATCATCACCCTCATCTTGTCATACACCGCACATGCTTCACACCATGCTGATTTCAAAAATGTGTAAAAGAATATTTCAAGTTTTGCAGTGTTATTTATCACGCCTTTACCAGTCCCTCTTGCGATACGTCCTCAAATACAGCAAGGGGAGTGCATGATTTATGTCTTTATTCACATTGTAAATGCAAGGCGGAATAACAGTTTGGTACGCTGCAGATACATATTTTTGCCCACTTATACAAGACAACAGGGGGAGAAAGATAGAGGAGAAATGATTCTCTGTTAGCTGTGTGCATGCCAATGAGGTACGGGTTGCTTTATATCTTAAGCAAGCTAAAGCATTTGACTTTGCGTGCGTGCGTGTGTTCATCCGTGAAACAGCACACTCAGATGTTGTCATAACTAGCTGCTTATGAATGCAGCAGCCATGACACCTTTTTTAAAAAGGCATTCTCGCAGTGTTTGATTTATGACTCAGCGCTCGGTGTCACTCTGAAGGCAATTACAAGCCATGAATGGATATTATATGCACGCGCTGTCTCTGTAAGGATCACATTCTGCCAAGTGCTGGAACACAAACGACGCTCTTGAAAGAGCATCATCACTTATGCTTTTGAGTGCTTGTGTGGGGAAGCAGCTCATATTGTGTGTGTGTGTGTGTGTGTGTGTGTGTGTGTGTGTGTATGTGTGTGTGTGTGTGTGTGCGTGTGTGTGTGTGCGTGTGCGTGTGCGTGCGTGTGTGCGTGCGTGTGTGCACGAGTGTGTTTCTAGGTGAATTAGCAGCCGTGTGTGTTTTCAAAGAACCAATGAGTTTGCTCAGATGTTTGCGACTGTTGCTAAACAAATGAAGGTAACAGTTTATGAAGGCGTGGGGCCTATAAAAGGATTTTTTAAAAAGCGTACTACACTTCAGTAAAGCGCTTTGACCTAATTAGTAGCGGCTCCGCTCAAAATATTTGCAAATAAAGGGCCATGAGAATTAAGCATCCCCTAGATGTACTCCGATACACAAATACAAATATATAGTGACACATACAAATGCATCAAAAGACACACACACACACACACACACAACACACACAGTTGGGCGGGCCTCCCTTGCCCTCCCTTCCTGTTGTTCGATGCCGGTGTCTGCCAGAGGGCTTTGTAATCTGGAGGGGCTGTGGATCCTGAATCCCGTGCGGCCCCGCCATTGATTTATGTCATTGTGTGCATTTTCAGCCTCTTCAAAGGTCACCTTGTGTGTCTCCTTCACTCTGCATTCCTCCGCCGCTGCTTTTGTTGTGCATTAGCTGCATTAGTTTCCCCGTCACTCTTTCTTTAAAGTCTATCAGAAAACCCACTCAGCCCTCTCTCTCTGCTCTCAAACAACCATATCAACTGACACAGTAAGGGCAGAAATGTAATCTTGCTCCGCGGTTTGTGAAGACAGTTGCCCACCACGGTCTAAACTTGTGGTATTTCTATGCAGCGCGGTAGATAACTGCCTGAGATTACCCCCGCTCAGAGTGGATGGAACAGAAAAATGCCTTCGATGTTTGAGTTATTGTCAGTGAAAGCCGTCACTCAGCCGAGCTACAGGCTATGCTTATCCAGGCAGACAAAACACATCCATTACTGGAGAAAAGTCAAATCTAAATTCAGACAGCAGTCATATTTGCCAGGGTTGGGAAACATGTAAAACACAGTGGACCGTCAGATATTGTTGTCAGTTGCCATGTCAACACAAGGTCATGTTTTCGCATATTTTGGAGTCTGTTTTTAATCCCCGTTTTTCCCTCATGTCCTTCCTGCGCAGAGTCTCTCGAGCCCACCTATCAGCAGCTGCAAAAGATGAAGCTGGACAAAAGTCCCTTTGTGGTGGTGTCTGTGATTGGCCAGGAGCTGCTGACAGCAGCCCACCACACCGCTTCTGTTGTGGTGCTGGAAGCTGCTTTGAAGATCGGCACATGCAGCCTCAAGCTCCGCGGCTCCGTCTTCTCGGCCCTCAGCAGCGCCCACTGGTCCCTGGGCAACACGGAGAAGAGCACCGGCTACATGCAGCAGGACTTAGAGGTGGCCAAGACCTTAGGTAAGAGGCAGGGGCTAACTGGGGGAGAGGGGAGAAAAATGATTTGATGATCTATTCGTGTTTTTTTTATTTAAAAAAAAAAAAAAATATTCATTAAGTCGCATTGTGTCCCAGAGCCTAAGATGACATCATGAAGTTGCAGATTTTTCCAACCAAGAGTGAAAAATCTAAAGATATTCAAGGTACATACTGTAACAAACCCAATGAGCCAATGATAAACAACTAATGAATTATCAATGTTTGGTTTAATCCTCAAGCACATATTTTATTATTATAGACAAATCTTAATTTGTCCAATACTTTGGTTCATGATTTATGTAAGGACATCCCCATCAGCTCCAGCTTTTCAGATAGCCAATTACATAATTTAGCATGCTACCACACTAAAGACAGACAGTGAGCATAGGACACATTCCAATATCAGCATCTTAGCATTGTCATGTGAACTCACTAATACTGCCATTTAGCTCAAAGCACTATTTCTTAGTGCAGCTTCACAGAGCTGCCAACATGACTGTAGATACTTAGTCTACATCCACACTGCAACATTTTAATTTTGATAAAGCATCACTGCTGCTAGGTTTACGCCTGCTGTCCACACTACTCCAGAGTTTTAGAGAAGTTCAAGGTGCAGATTCCTCCTCCACAGCATCAGGACGATACGTCCGTTCCTCACTGAGAAGGCGATAGCAGGTATTGGTGCGGCTCTTGTTATCTCATGTCTGGTGTACTGCAACTCCCTCCCAGCTGGTCTGGACGGCATTGTGCCATCCGACCTCTGAGGCTCTTCCAGAATGCAACCGCCCGGCTGGTCTTCAACCTCCCCCAAATTCTCCCACGCTACATCGCTCCACCCCACCCTGCACCGGCATCCAGTGGTGCCTCGGATTCGACGATTCCAGGCGATGGTACTTCCATACCGTGCTGCGAATGGCTCAGGCCCTGCCTCCATCCAGAACATGGTCAAACCTCACACCCCAGCCCGTCCACTAGGCTCTGTTGCGTACTGTTCTGTAGGGATGGGCAGCCACCGCTCAACTAAAGCCTGTCCTGTTTCCACAATGGAAGAAACCCCTTCACTCATTCCGTCTCAGACTGAAATCTCACCTGTTCAGACTGCATCTGTCCGTAGTCCTGGAAAAGAAAAAACTAAAATGGAGCATTTGCACGATTCGAACACGAGCAGTGAATACAAATTGTCTACAATGTGTACAAAAACACTAACTGTTAGTAACAGTTCCGCCTCGTTGGTGTTCCATGAAAAGAAATCACTGCCCTTACTTATCATCCTTGTCGTTACTAGTTCGTAGCACTTTCTATGACTAAGCAACCAACTGCAGAGTAGACAATCTGCTTCCTGTTTCCACCCAGACACACATGCCCAGTGTACTTGACACAGTTTTAAAAGGAAAACTTAGTCATTCAAGCAGAATACCAGTGTAATTTTTAGAGGTTAGTATAACCATGTAGCTTGGGGAAAATGAATAACATTTTGTTTACTAGCAATTACTCCTATGTCACTTTGTGTTTTCCCTATTTGAGCATATTGCATCAAACTCTAAGGTAATTCAACCCAGGAAGTGATGCGAATGCAGCTTGTGGATGTCTTGGGAAGAGAGGAGAGGTTGTGAGAGAAAGACAGTATATGAAAGAAAAAAACGGAGGAGGTAGGATGGGGGGGGGGGGGGATATGAAAACAGAGAGTCGCACTGACTGGCTCCACTCTTCTCGCCCCCGCACAGTTTGACACATGACTGGGCAGAGCAGCCGGAGATAAGGAGCTACGGTTCTCAGGTGGAGCACAGAGAGCTCGTGCATTGCCTGGGCCCTGTCTGTGGGGCCTCTCTGTCAGGCCGAAATAATAAGGCTTTCCCCTCTCACCCTCTGGAGCATTGAGATCACCACGGCCAGCTGTCAGGGAAGCCGCTCTGCTGTGGAGAACACACAACGGCCGCTTTCCCTTTTAAGGGTGCAGTGGCATGTGGGTGGCATAGATGTGGTCCATCACATCACTGTTGAACAGTGGTGGGGGGATGATGGGAAATAAACACCAGCTGCCCTGTGACCGTGGAGGCCGTACTGTGAATATTCTGTTTTTGGTTTCTCTTCTCCAGGTGACCAAACGGGGGAATGCCGCGCTCATGGGAACCTGGGCTCGGCATTCTTCTCGAAGGGTAACTACCGCGAAGCACTGACTAACCACCGCAACCAGCTGGTTCTGGCCATGAAGCTAAAGGACAGAGAGGTAAGAGCCACACACACACACACACGCTGGGTCTGAGAGCGGTTACAGCAGTCTGAAAGCGGAGAGAGCAATGCTAACAGTCATTGCAGAGGACAGTGAATTGAGGTTACAAAGTTTTTTTTCCTGAGTATCTTGAATGTAGGTGTGGGATTGTGCTGTGCCCAGCATTCTTCACTTCTGGCTGTTTAGAGGGTATCTGAAGGGGGAGTGTGAAGGACACAGAGATGCTGCTGCTCTTTGTCTATTAAAAAAAAAAAGAATTGGTGTCGTCGGTGCAGAGAGCAGATGAAGGTGATGGAGGAGAGAGAGTGAGGTCGTTGAAGGAAAGGCCAATAGGATCGCCTCAGCAGCTGCTTCCCCTTATTATCAATGCAAACCATTTATGCAGATTTTATGCAGTTGTTTATCCGGTTCATGGAGCGGTAAGTCCGAGGCTTCGTGCGGTACGCCTGTTGTGGGACGTCATTTACACAGATTGAGTTGTTTGAATATGGGCCAGAGAGGGGAATGGAAGAGTGGGAGGGGGAGAAGATGGAGAAGGTGAGGGAAATAGAGACGAGTTGGACGGCTTGATCTACTTTTCTTCACTCTTTGGTGCCCTCTTTCTCTCCGTCGCTCTGTCTCCTACTTCTCTGCCCAACCTCTGTGGTCATTGTTGAAGGGAGGGGGCGGGCGGCGGAGGCTGACAGGTGCTTGTTCCAACACAATTCCCGTCACACAAGGAGAAGAATGGCCTCCGTTTCCCCTTCATTCCTTATCCTTCCCCACCAGGCCGTCGGGCCGGCTTGTTTGTGTTGCTTGATATCAGGAGACATTCAAACAGTCCAGTCAGACGCAACACAATGTGCCAGGATGAAACCCAACGGTTGAAGAATGAGGCCAGAGGTCCCCCTGACATCTCCCCCTCCCGCAGTTTGCGGCCTATGTGCAGAGCAGAAGTATGATTAGGAGGCTGCAGACACCAGTGCCAAAAACCTCTGCTGTCGTGTAATGAGGTTAGAGAGAGAGAGAGAGAGATGGGGCGAGACACACAGAGGACACAGACAAGGTCCTTGGTGTCTGCTCCGAGGGTTCGACTGCTCTGCACCCCGGTTGGTTGTGGAAATAATTGACTGAATGTGAATGTGTGAGGTTGCGAGGTTGACGTGCGAGTGTTTGTACTGTACACCCGCCACCGAGTCCAATAATTTTATGAGTTTTTCTGCACTTAATGGCGCTTTAAGACTTTGCGTAGGCCTATCAGTATATCAGTGTCACGCTGCTGCAGTCCATAGTACATCACATTTCTAGCCGCCGAGGCCCGTGTGCTGCTCACATGTCGCTTGTTAGGTGAAAACAATATCCAAACTGCACCCCCATGCTTAACACAAAAATGGCAACCGGAGACCTCGTAGGTGCCAGGGAGTCCTGGCGCCCAGCTGCAGTCCTTGAACACCTCTTAGAGTTACATCATATACACAACGTCCCGATTGGCCCACTCCACTGCCCCCCGCCCCCCACTCCTCTTGTTCCTCTGAAGGCCCCCTAATCAGAGTCATATGTGTGTCACACCACCTGGCCTCCTTCAGAACACACTGGAGCCTGGCGCATAGCTCATTACGGCCCGGCCTGGTGTTTTTGTTCCTGATGTGGACTTTTTTATCTGGCCTCTCTGAAGCTGAGGTCACTTCCTCGAGGCCGGGGACAGGATGTTGTTTTCTGACTGGATTTCCAGTGTGCTGCCTTCAGTCTGCGACCGGAGAAGACACAACAGAGACTTCAACAGGAGAGGTGGCACCGCTTCCAAAATCCTCATATAGGGAGTTGTGCCATATGTGAATTGGAACGACTCTGATTAAAGTGCACTGTAATTACGGGGAGAATTTCCTTGAGAGTTTAATGAAATCATATACACAGGGAAATGTTTGATTCAATAAAAGGGCCCAGTGGACCATGTGGCTTTGATATGATGTGGGGTGTGGGTTCTGATTCTGATGAGCTTCAGGTTTTGATTGTGTGGGTAAAAAGCTTGGAAGATGATAACAGGAACATTTTAAATGAACTCTATGAACTTGATACAGTTTTTGTGTTTGTGCGTGTAACCAATCCAGTCAGCCCTGGCCTTCTTTTTTTCTTTAACGTTTTCAGACCATCACTCCTATCTATTCAAGTGAGCATGTACTCACCGTGTTAATTGCAGACATCTGGGTTCGTTTATTGGTCAAATTTCTCAGTCTGTCTGTTGGGAGCCTCCATCACATTTTACACACCAACTTCCAGGTTAGAGTTTGCTTTGGAATAGGGCTGCGCGATATATCGTTTCAACATCGTCATCGCTTTGTAGTATGATAGTCACGTCGCAGGATTTAGGCAAATTAACCCAAACACGTCATTTTCCAACTTTTTCGAAGCTCGGTATAAAAATTGAAAACTCCCACAGTTCTCATTTCCCACGTCTGATTCACAGAGAAGTCTGTCTCTTATTTAGAGGGCTTTGGCTACATGAAGCTTGTCGGGGTTGATATCGAGGCTCGACATGTGCAGAAAACCATCAGTCACAATCATTCTCAACCCAGTTTATCAAAACAACACACGCAGGTCATGCCCCTGCTCGTCGACGACCACCACCTAAAAATGAGCGAGGGAACAGGAAAAAAAAAAGAAATGCATCGTCAGTTGTACAGAGTTGTTATTTGGATGATTTTGACCAAAAGCACGTATTCAAGTCAGCCGAAGAAAATTAAATTTTTTTTCATATATACTGTATATTGCAGAAAAAGATGTGTATATAATGTTTACAATCATTTTTCAATATGCCATGAGCATGTGTTACTGAAATTTTAGGATCATTGACCGCTCATGTTTCTTGCTTTGCTGAAGCGTTGCCACTAAGTTCCTACATCGCTACAGTGTCATCAGAACTGATAAGCTGTTTTCAGACATGAACTCTGGAAAATGTCCAGGAAATTGGGTTCGGACATCTGACTTTGACCGTCACATATGACAAACGCAGCAGGAGACCTGTCTCAGTCAGAGATACTCACAACAGCAGGGAAATCTCTGCTCTGGGTGGAGCATGCAAGAGGCAGGGCATGATGATAACATTACATTACGATTCATTCTGCTGACGCTTTTATCCAAAGCGACTTACAATCATCGAGGCAGGAAGCATTAAGGGCCCACACAGGAATCGAACCCCGACCTTCTGGACCAAAGTCAGCGGTGAAACCCTCTAAGCTTTACCAGCTGGTGTTTTTGTTTACAGTCATCGACCTGCCCACTGGCTCACTGTTAATTTTCCAGAGATGTTCCCTTCTGTATTCTGAAATTTGACTGGGGCTGGCGGGAAAAGTTCCTGAAAATGTCAGGAGTAACATTTGCCGGACACGTACGTTCTCACCTACAGCTACTCCGTAAAATTTCAGGAAATTGTCCGGGCTTCAGTGCATGTCGGAAGGCAGCCTCACATATGATGGCAAAAAAACAGAAAATATGACAGAGTTGTAATAAGCTGTAATCATCCTCTAAGGTATGATTACCTGATCATTTCAATGGCAATTCGATATACTGTTTATCCCTATGTACCATTAGTGCCTGTGTCTGCAACAGTGATACTAACAGTGATACCACAACTAATACTAAGCAGTAGTGTAACTCGACACTCGAGAAAACAAAAGTTGAGCTTCTTGTCTCTGCTGCAGGGTGAACAGTGGCCTGTGTGTGATGAAGGAGCAGAGAGAGAGAAAAAACAGAGAGCAGTGTTCACTATAAATCAAGAGGAAGTGCAGTACCTGGGTCCTGTTATATCGGTGAAGGAGCAATGCACGGGATCTCGTTTCATCTCCCAATAACCTCTGCTGGGGCTCTTTACGGCAGAGTGCAGAAAAGAAGGCAGGTACAGTGTTGGCCCATTGCCTGCTGCTGACCAGCGGACTCTGTGACACCAGTAAATCGTCATCAACCTGACCCGGACGCCCATCTATAAAGACAAAGAACTGAACTGAAAACCAAAACACACAAAGAAAAAGACGGCAGAGCTGGGGAAAGGCTTAGAGACTGAGCGCTCTGTCATCCTCGACTGGGACTGGGAGCTGCGGTCCAAACCAGTGAGATCATAGGCTAACGTGAAGTTAGTGTTTTCCTTTAGCTCGCCGCCTTTTGGAAATACTCTCAGCAGATTTTCAGCTGTCATTTATACTGCAAATAGAACATAAATACACTAGTCTTTCTAGCTCTGTGTATGTGTGTTTCTTTTCCAATTTTTTGTTTCTGCCCCAGTTTCCACACCTGGCTTTATCCAAGGCCGGCCAATAACCATCTTTAACAAAGGCCTCCTCTGTCATTTTAAAACAAAGCCGGTAAACTAGGTCTTTCCTCTCCATTCTCCCTTTCCTGTCCCCTCTGTTTGTCCGTGACGTTTTCATTTTTAAATGGCAGGTTCGACTAGGAGGAGGTAACCCCTAATTTGGGGTGTTGAGTATTTAGGAGAAACTGAGGCGGGCTGGCAGCGCCGCACTCTGTAATTATGTCTCGTGTGATGTAAAAAGAGTCTCCGCCGCTGACTCCCCCAACCCCAAAGTTGAAGTGGAAATCACGATCAGGGAAAAGTTAAAAAAGGACACAAACAAAGTTTCTTTCCATAAGCGCTGCAGTTTCACTCTGTCGCCTTCTGCCGATCCTTTTAACTTCTGCTTTGTTTGTCTATGCTCCCTCTCCCCCTCTCGCTCCATCTGCTGAAAGGAATCCACTCAAACTCTGCCCCTACCTCTGAAAGGGACTCCGACTATTTCATCATGGGTGTTTATCTTGCCGCCGGTTCGTGGCTGTATGGATCCTACTGGACCCAAGCTGGTATAATGAGGCCGAGGGCTGAGAGATGAGCGTTTGGATAAGGGGTGAGGAGGAGGGCTGAGTGTGGGTGTTCCTCCTTGTCAGGACCGGGGGTTTGTCAGCACTCTCGCTCTCTTGAGGAGGGGATCATTAAGGAGTCATTAGGAAATGGACGTGTGCCTCCACCGCCTTTCATGGCGCTCATGCTAATAGAGGAGGGCAGAGGGCGGAACTTGGCACCCTCGTCTCTATTCTCCAACCGCCACATGCTTTGCTGATTAAGATAGGGGATTTGGGGATGATCAGAGGGGCTAATTTAGCTGAAATGCTGGGTGGGGGCAGAAGGAGAAGAGTGTCTGACTAGACAGAAGGCAACACTTCCCTTATTAATTGTGCACACTGAAGAGGGCAAGGTAGTCTCTGAGCGGCGCTCAGCTGTAGATATTACGTTTTATAGTGAAACCGCTGTGAGCAGCACCACCACATATATCTGCTTCCTCACCTCACCTCCTGTTGTGCCAGACCGGGGCACGGAGCGGTGCAGCGGCGCTAACAGCGTGGCCAGCCCGCTGTGCCTTAATGGCACTCAGGCTCTCCTTGGCCCAGTGGTTTAGAACCGCTCTACAGCAGCTTGCTTAGCCATGAATCATGGGAGATGGACGGCAGGCATCAGCCAATGGGCCGTGACCGGAGCCGGGAAACGTGTGTGTGTGTGTGTGTGTGTGTGTGTGTGTGTGTGTGTGTGTGTGTGTGTGTGTGTGTGTGTGTGTGTGTGTGTGTGTGTGTGTGTGTGTGTGTGTGTGTGTGTGTGTGTGTGTGTGTGTGTGTGTGTGTGTGTGTGTGTGTGTGTGTGTGTGTGTGTGTGTGTGTGTGTTAGTGTGTTAGTGTGTGTCCAATGTCATGTCCTGTACATGTGCATGTTTGTCTGGGAATGTTTCAGTGTCGACCAAGGCAAATTTGAACATGTAGTGTGTAATGTATATGTGAAAAAAACCAAAAAACATTCCATGGTTTTCACATTATTGGTTTGTTTGAACGGCCCTTGAGATTTATCGCTCTTGATTGGATTGTTGCAGCACATACGCTCCATTATTACTAATCAGCAGATGTGCCTACAGTGTGTGTGTGTGTGTGTGTGTGTGTTTGTGTGTGTGTGTGTGTGTGTGTGTGTGTGTGTGTGTGTGTGTGTTTGCGCGCATGCGAGGGGGAGAAAGCACGTGTGAGCGCGTTGGAACGTCTAACGCCTACGGCTATGATTTGTGCTTGTACAGGTTGTCGTGTAATGGTGTATATGTGCTGACCTGCCGTGTCCCGCAACATACCGTTGACCCGCGACGTGGAGCTCTGTGTGGTCACTCACGGCCAAAAAAATCCAGGATCACATACACATAATTCCTCTGTGTGCAAATGTATGCAAACCTGTGTGCGCGCTGTGCATGTGCTGCATTCCAGGTGACGCAGCTTTGTGTCTCCCCCAGTGGAGCATTTGCAAGGCTGTCAGAGAGATGAATGACTGCCGTTATATCGACTACTGCTCTGCCTCTTTGCCCCCCCCCCTCTCTCTTTTCCCTCCATGCCCCATGCTCCATTTCTTCTTTCCACATCACCTTCACTTCCTGTTTTTTTCCCCCCTTTCTTCCACCTCACCCTTCTCCACACCTCATGTTTCCCTCCCCCCTTTTTGATTTTTCTCCTCTCTATCCATGTATGTCTTATTCTTTCTCTATTTTACAGGAACGCGGGGCCATGTCACCATATTTTGTGTGGGAATGGCTTTTAGAAAGAGCAGAAACAGTCCAGTTCTAAAGCGGCCTTTGCCGCTAGGGGCTTAGATCTTTAGTTTGGCTTCAAAGCGGAGCACTGCCTGGACTGAAGCACCAACGCCCCAGGTATCACAGGCCTTGCTGTTCAGCTGCCAACACCCTTTTTTTTTTTTTTTACCAACCTCTGTAATTTGTCTTGAATATTACACCTTGTCTGTCTTTTCCCTCCCCTTGCTGCGCCAATCAATGGCATTACAGAGGGACAGATTAGTTAACAAATAAACAGTGACATGGTCACAGGAGACTGTATGATTATAGATGACAACCGACAGACACACAGATAGTGCTCATCAGAGGGAGGAGGGGATCCGGCAGGCTCCTTGGGGCTTCCACCGCACCACAGGACGCTGAGAACGCCGGTGAGATCGCAATCATTAGGACAATCAAAGGTCCGATCATTAATCTCGGCAGAGGGATTTGTTGTCACGCGATTGGGCGCGATGACAACGGAATGTGCAAAGTGCAAACTCATCCTCACCACATAAGTGGTGTCAATAAGGGATGGAGTGTGAGTGTTAGTTCACATGGCGTTGATTGAAATGAATTACTTGTCCACGTAGCCAACTGAAACACTCCCACCTCCACTACCCAGTATTTTAAATGGTCCCATTATAGTTCTCATTTTCAGGTGCGGTAGCAAGTGGTCCAGAGAGGCGGGCTAATGTGTTGGCTTTGAACCTGTGTGATTAATTCATTATCTGAGCTCATCAGTGCAATCCTTATTACAGAGTTGGTGAGTCATTCTCCCTGACACCTGAGCAATCTCGGTTTTATTCACCGTTGACCAAAAAAGTGCATCAGAGACCAGAATCCGGGGGGCCGACCTCCCGGCTAAACCCGGCACTCCCGCTCCCTGCTCCCCTCCGGCCTCGGTCCGGTCCAGCCCCTCGGCCAGGCTGGCCAGACAGCCATTTAAAGCTCTGGAACTGCATCCCTTTTCCCCAGCCCGATCGATAGTGGAGCTGTCAGCAAGACGAATGGAGGCTTTAGGAAGTCCATTTTAATGAAGGAGACAGAAGGAGCAAGGGAAAGAGAGGTACTTGGAGAAAGAGAGGGCCTCTGAAGGTAGTTATGATGGGGGAAGGAAGGAGAAGGTTGAGAGAAAGGGGAAGAGAGAGGCATGGGAGGAATGTGTGTGTGTGTGTGTGTTTATTGAACGTGTGCGCAATGCTGTCTCCAGTGACGAGGGTTGAGGAGGGCCGGACCGGGTTGATTTAGCTACAGTAAGACCTATTTCTAGCTCAGCAGTGTGAAATGGCTCCTTAGCCACAGTAGCTTGTAAAGCACAGCCCAACAAAGAAACCTATATTAGTTGACTGAGGGGATGTAATTTGGCCAGCACACCAACACCACATCAAGTCCTCTGGCTCATGAATCATGTCAGCGGCCCCGCGGTAAAACAGATATTGTTGTGACAGGGGAGGGCAGCGAAAATCCAAGGCAACTCCCTCCACGGCTGCCCTCGACAACACGTTGGCTAGCATCAATAGACGTGTGTGTGTGTGTGTGTGTGAGTGAGTGCCTATGTTAATATGCAGAGAAGGCTGCATGCTAATTGGTGATTTGGAGCTGAGGTCAAAGGTCACTCGCAACCAGTAGTGTAGACCTGTAATGTCCTCTGGGCAATGGCCTGGCCGAACTCACTGGGGCAATCATTGGTCCTGATTAATCAGTGAAACGTTGGAAATGATTGTTGCCTCCTCTAGTCAGCCAGAGCTCAATTGTGTTAGTTCCCTGATGAAACCACCTAAAATTAAGGAACCCAAAATGTAACTGTGAAGATGAACGTTTTATTTTAAGGAGGCAACAAGAAATGTCTTCCTTTGTTCTTCCTGAGCTACTGACCACTATGTCATCTTTGTCTGATTCAACGGCTGATGTTTCTTATGTTTTAGAAGAAGGAACACGAAGTAAGCAATGAATAATCAAATAGACACATCAGCAACATGTGTAATCACTGATGACGATATCGGTGCAACTGGTCGGCTTTGTATCCTGATTCCTGAATCAATCCTGAGATATTTGCGTTAAAAAACACTGGTAAACAGAGGAGCAGTATACAGTAAGTTCATTCTCATGGTGCAGCATATTTTGTTCTTCCTCCACTTTCTCCGGCCCCTGAAAGAGGATGCATCGTAAAGAAATGCTCCTCCTCTTTTGTGCTCTCCCCTTCTCAGACCTTTTAAGAGTCAAAGTCAAAGATAGGAACCAGATTAGTCCTCAGCAGTCGCCCATCTGTAAAATACAGACGAGCTTGTCCTCAGAGATCAGGTGAAATTCAGATGGTGTGTGTGTGTGGGGGGGGGGGGTTGTGTTTTTTGTATTACGAGAGAACAAGGGGTCTCCCAGGGAAAGAGAGGTCAGCGCAGCTACAAGTGTTTGATGTATGCATTATATATAGCTGCGGCACACACAGGGATGTTGTAGACGGCATTTTTGCAGTGTGAGGAAATGATCTTCCGCAAGGCTCCCTGACATCACGCCAAAGACGGGGATTATAGCTCCTCAGTTTGGCTTGGCACAAGCCTCCTAACAGCTCCTATACACTGGGACTTGCTCCCCTTCTCTCCCCACACTCTCATCTCCAGCTTTTGTCCCAAGTTACAGCGCTGTCAGCATTCTTGTCCCTATGGCACAGTATCCAGACCTTTCCCCACTCGTTCTTGGACAGGAGCCCTGTGTCTGTATGAGGAGGTGGAATGTGTCTTTGTGGAAAGCTCTCAGAGCAAGCAATAAAATGGAGAGAAAATACGAGGCCCCAAGTGAATGAAATGAAAGTACTCCATCTTAGGAGGGGAAGGAGGCCTACGGGTTCTGTTTATAATTGACCTTGCAGCGCACACAGTATGGTCTCTAAATAACCGTCGAGACAGGCCTCAGCCGGCTACACATCAAACTCACCTCAAAAAAGGCTCATGACTGTGCAGCCTTACAAAGAGAAAGGGGCCGAGTAGTATCCAGGTTGTAAAATATTCAGCAGAGGGCCCAGAGGTAAAGACCGCTCTGGCATTTGATTGTAGCCAGACTCAATTTTGAAAAGTTAGTAGATATTGCTGATGCTGTCAGTGGATTTAATTGCAGCCATTGGCTTTTGCTGGTGGCAAGGTATTGTCATCTCAGGTTGCTGGGAGACGGTTCTCTTGCAGTGCCAAAGACACAACACACACACACACACACACACAGAAAATGAAGAGTGATTAGTGCTGTTCCCTGACTTTGGACAAGGGCAAAGGTTTCATAATCCAAAAACATTACTGTGGAAATGACTGCATTATTAATTAACTAACTCTACTTCATGTTTAGGCTTCTTGATTGAGACCAAATACATTATGATAAATATTTTTATTACTGTTCAATTCTAGCATCTTAATAACTGAAGAAAATAGTCTGCACACTATTTATTACTGCTCACAAAGCTTATTGGTATGAGTGCATTTTAATGGTGATTTAGATGGGCGTTTGTGGTTCAGTGGATTTTGGAGGGGCAGTAGATGAGATGAGATTTTATTCAGTAAATTGAACTGGAAATCTGAAAGTCTTTTAAACAAAAATAGAATCTCAAAATTTGAGGGGGACACGTCCCCTCTCTACTCAGTGGAAAGTACATTCTTGACCATAAAAAGTGATATTAGTTGTAATATTCCTGCAAAGTTGCAGGAATAATTGGTTCATATAGTGTTTGGTATCGTATTTGCTTCCAAAGGCTACAGCTGTGCGTGTGTATGATGTTTTGTGCTCGCGGCGATGCGGTGTGTGTGTTTGTAATGAGTTGGGCACTTGTGAATATGTGCATGGGCACGTTCTTGACTTCATCGCCATTCAGAGAGGCTTAGTGTGATTAGAGAAGTGTGATCCTCTGAAGAGTTAATGATGAGAGAAGCAGTCGCTCCACAGAGGCCAATCATACACCAGCCTCTGACAGCATGCGGGGGCTTATCTTGCTCTATATAATGTGTGTGTGTTTGTGTGTGTGCGTGTGTGTGTGTGTGTGTGTGTTGTGTGGCCGTGTGTTCAGCACATCCGTGTGATGCGTGGGAACATATATGATGGGATTTCTGCTATCATTTCTCACATGATAGTGTTTGTTATCATCTGAACACCATTAGAATATGCAGGATTCCTTTGTCCGGGGGATATGCGGGGGTTTATGGACATACAAAGCAGAATCCATAAGCGTACAGCTTCATTATGCCAGTGTCATACATGGATCTCGCACAGGAGGGGCTCTCGCTTACTTCGGGGCCTGGTTCAGGGCTACATGGCACGCCGAAGGAGGCCAATGGCAGCTTCCCCCTCCCCACACTTCAGGGGACTGACTGACAGGCTTAATGACACTGCCGGGGTTACAGCACGTCTCCAACTCATTTTCGAGCGTGATTGAAGTTCGCAGTGGGAAGCGTTTCATCAGTGTTGGGAAGACAAAAGGGACCTTTTCGGTGTTGTCTCTGTATGTGCATGCCGCGTTTGTGTGTGTGTGTTTGCACGTGCACGCCGGCAGCTCTGAAGATCGCTTTATGGACGTTATCCCGGCTGTGTTGGACTCTCACGCTCTCGGAGATGATGAGTTTTGTATGGGCTCGTCTCCCGTGTGCACTCTGCTCGTTTATTGCACACCGTGCACCCCATACAGTACACTCCGTGGTGCTAAGGCAGACGCTGAACAGAGAAGACTGCACAAATAGGATTCTACGTCTGGGTCAGTGTGTCATTAAACCAGCCGGCCTGTTGTGTAGTACACACAATTTACACGACCTATCACTGTATGCACAGAAACAAAATTTAGAGCGAACATTGTCGGAGGCTTATTGGACGTGTACAGGAGGAGTAATGTAATGTAGGCTCTTGTTTAGTCTCCACTCTACATAACAGTGCGTCCACTGGCTGTGCTGCTCAGCAGGCTCTCGCTCGGCTCTGGTTACCGTCCACCTTAGTTTAGGCCGGAGCCTTTTTCGCTGGTGCAGATGTGGAATGAGTCATGTAATAGTTGTTTGTGTTGGCTCAGCTGTACTACCAACCCCCTACACCCTCCCGCCCCCTTCCTTCTCATTTCCGCCCCCTTTTCCCTGCTCTCTTCTTCTCCGGTCGTCTAAACGAAACCCACTCGCTATTGTTTGGCAGCAGATGGACATGTGTTACGGCTGTGAGGCCTGCATCCTGCCACTTAATGGCGGCACAACAGTGGCCTGTGATTGCTCCCTCACTCCAGTGTGAAGAGGCCAATCGAGCGAGGACAGAAATCCACTCCGGAGCCAGCCTGGTGTTTTTCCTATCATACCCCCCCCCCCCCCCCCCGAATGGTGGAGGTAGAATTCGCCGGGCGCTCGTCCGTCTGCTTCGAGTCAGCTGACACACTTGAGCTCTCGCTCGGCGTGCAAAGTTTCCCCCACCTGGAGCACCCTTGTTTAGCTTCAGCGTGTCCTCAGTGTGGAGAGTTAAGCAGAGCCAAGTGTTCCTCCCACACTGGCAAATCCTCCCTCTTACATTGCGTGACCTCAACACAAGTAAAAGTCAGGCCTTCCAATTCCAGCACAGTCCCTGCAGAGTGTTTGGTAAACATATCCCCCTCTCTGCTCTCTCTCTCTTTCTGGCCCTGCCTCCTTACTCCCCGAACACCCCTTTGTCTCTCCATGTATTATTGTCCATTAGGTTGTGTTGCTCCCTGTTCCTCAGAAGGCTTTTGTTGAAGCAGCAGAGACAGATGTGTGTTTTTGTGGGCACGGGGCGGGTTGCGGGAGCAGAGAGCGGCAAATGTGCGTCTCGGGTGGCTCGGGCTGGGGATGCCAACTTAATTTGTGGCTGAAGGGCAGTAACAAAAGCCAATCACCTTTCCACTCTGGCTTGTATTTCTGCCAGAGGCGAAAGATAGAATCAGGGCCCCTGCTAGCAACTGTTTACCCTCCCTGTCAATCAGGGCCCTGTGGCGGGGGCTCACGGCTGGAGGCGTCACTGGCAGGTGGCCCAGCATCTCCTGGAAAACATGTCTTAAAAGCCACGGTTGTTTCCCGATCGCCCCTTCCTGCCTCAGCCGTGCGACGCCCGGCGCTGCAGCTTGGCACGCCCTTGATCTCTCATCTGCCTTAATCCTTATCGGTCTGTCCGCCTGGTCGTCCATATCACCTGCAAATGAAAGGGAATCAACGCAGCTCCGCTGCACTGTCCTGGGAAATTTTGTACTTATGTACCTTTTTTTTTTTTTTTTACTCTTTATCAGGCTCACCAGTTCTGTTCGCCTGGGGCTAAAGTGAAAGGGCCAGTGGTGCTGAAAGCACCGGGTTAGTCTGGTGCAGCTTGGGGGATGCCACAGTCTACGGAGCAGTGAGGTACAGCGGTGCTTTGGAGGGACAGCCTCTCCTTTTGATCCCAGCGAGGGTTGGTGCCGCGATGCTGTGTTCTGCAGGCTGCCCGGGCCACAGTGGGCACCCTCACCAGGCCTGTAATTACATTTGGGGAATAAAAGCACAGAGGGAGGAAGGGATTTAAACGGTTTGTGTGCAGGGATGGAGGTGTAACGAGGTCCTTTCACTCTCTCAGCTGCGTGTCATTGTTGATTTATTCAGCCGCCACTTGAGAAAATGACGACCAGATTCAGTCTAAGGCATATTTAAATGACAGGTGAGAGATGGGAAGGTTGTTTTTTGTTTTTTTTGGCAAAGGTGTTGACTTTCCTTGTTTTGTACAGCGGAATAAACGGAAGAAAATAATCAAAATTCAAGTTACATCACATCTAGTGTACCTTGATCTTTCAGAGCGACCTTTTGAATTTGGTCTGCACGCATAAATTTAATACTTATATTGTTCCGTCACAAGGGCTCTGACATTTTGTTCCCTTATCCGAGAAGCTGAACACATTTTCTGAAATTTCTTTTTAATGGAGAACATGTCGGCAAACAGTCGCCAATTGACTCATCGATCTGACGCAGAGCCAATATTAGCGTTGCGTTCACCAGTTCCTGAACATCCCTGGGCTGGCAGCATGAAGCGGGCTTGTCAGAGCTTTCCTGTTGACAAAGGCTGAGTGCTGCTGCTGGAAACGGAACAGATCAGAGCTAACTTGTGGACCAGAAACACTGAGCTTAAGAAGGTTTACATGTTTTCCAGACCTGCATAGTGATAAGTTATAGCTCTCTGTATCACTAAATGCAGCACATTCCACATATAGTCACTCGTACCACTGTTGATAAAAAAGATCACTGATATGTGAATCTCTAGCTATCTTGATGGGAATGCGCAAATTCAGTTTCTTTCTTTCCTGTGGAGTTAAAAAAAGGTGTCTCTAAACAGTCAAAGGCTTCATTTATTCAGTTCACCCACCGGAGGATAGCTGTTTCTAATTCATAATTTACGGAGAGACTTGAGTCTTCTGGCCTGTGGCGGTCACCAGTTTATTGTTATAACCAGGAACTAGGGGAGCAACATCACTTGTGTTTCACCACCAACGTACATGCGCAACCTGATACTGAGACGAGCTGGTAGTGAATGGGTCATCGTAAAGATCTGCTGTACTGACACACTCACTCACTGCCCACAGGTCTGAAATAGTTCTTAGACATGAGAGAGAACTGAGATGGTGCATGATACCTACCATAGATTCATCGGAGCTCATCAAGACCGCGAACAAGGGCCCTGCGAGTCACTTCTCTCTTGACTTTTTTCAGCGTTTGCTCTACTTCAGATTCCCTCTAATGTTTTTGTCAACCGCGCCTTTTTTATGTTACAGAAGGAAACGCGCTCAACGACAAAGCAACTGAATTCAAGTCAGGTATCCTTCTATTTCACAGAAATCCGATGGGTCTCCATCCGGTCAGACATGAGTTACTTGCCGTCGGAGAGAGATCAGACGAGAGACGCACCGACGCCTTGTGTCACCTCTCAAGGAGGTCTGTGAGGTGCGGAGAGTCTGGACGTTTGGTTGTCACTCTTCATTTCTTTCATTGTGGCACGTCTGCTCCATGCAGCTGCTCTGGCCAGCTCATATTGATCTGGGTTCTCAGACCTTAACCGGTCTCCTCTCCTCTCCTCCCCTCTTGCCACATTGTGAGCCATCTAATAGGGTTGGACTATGCAGTCCTATATGTCAGGCCTAATTTATCCAGCTGTGTTGGCTGACAGGGATGGTGCCTCCGAAATGCCCTTGAATAACCCTCGAGTCCCGCGCCCTTGGACAGACCGCCTGACTTCCTGCCGAATGCTCTCAGATGCAGGTGGGGGCCCGCAAGCTACGCTATATTTGGCACCGTGTCCTCAGACCCTGCATGAAGCCATAACAACAGCTAATTATCTTTTGATGGATAGACTTTGAAAGTGACGAATCACGTGTGGCATCCTACATTAGGCACAGAGCGGCGGCAAGCGTGGCGACGCAAGTTTCCATACTAGTTTCAGTCCAAGGCAGTTGTCATTTTCTCATCCGTCTAAATAGCAAATGTGCTCGCACCTGTCTGGGTGGTCATGAATGTGTTGGCGTGGTCAGACTCATCGTTGGTGCTATCTTGAGGCAGCGGAAAGCAGTCGTTTGAGGTCAGTGGTGCAGAAACTATCATTCTAAAGGTGCATTATCAAGATTCTTTCTACATAGGCGTGTGCACAATGCGGCCACACTGCTTGTTACACACACAAATGGTCTGCTTGTGTGCAAAAAATGAAACCGTTTCCTCTGCAGAGGTGCGTCTTCTCTTACTACCCGGTAAATCAATCAATTTTAAACGGAACGGGAGATGGCACTCTGAGGTGTCTGTTCTGTTAAACTAACAAGAGTGGACTTGGACACACCTTTAAAGGGGCAGTCAGCGATTTTGGAGATTTTTTTGTGATTTTCCAGCTCGGGCCGCGCCGCAAACTCGCGACCTCCGGTAAGGGAGAGCGGCGTGCAAACCACTGAGGCCAAAAACGTGGAGTTGCTCCGCCAGCCGTTAGCACGTCTCTTAATGTAGCGACGCGTGATGTTTACCAACTGCACTCGCAGTGTTGAGTGGCACGACCCGTTTTTGCCCGAAAAACCCGGATTTCTTTATCTGAACACCGACAGAACCAACAGATAGCGGACCGCGAGGAAATATTAGCTGATTTTTACATAAGGTGTATTTCTTTAGAATAACTTACTGCCCCTTTAATGCACTTGCGCTTTAGACAATGTGCTGGGATCATCAGAATAGAGTGCTGAGTGTGTTGCTTATCCAACTTGCATAAACTTTGGATCTCTATTTTTTTCCGCTGTGCTGGAAAAAAATCTATAAGTAGCATGTTTTGGATTAGTACAGTCGTTTCTGATCACATACAACAGTGTCACTTTAACCCTTATACAGAGTTAAACTGCTGTCTCTCACTCTAGACAGCATCTCTCCCTCTGCTGTGACCCTAGCGTGGGGCCTTGCAAAGTGGCAAACCTCTGCGATTACCTCGAACCCCCCTCCCCCTCCTGGAAGTGACTTTCAAACACCACTGTGATTTCCCCTTCTGTCACCACAAGGACTCTCAAGCATTGATTCCCACCAGCGAGCATCACAGAGCTACGCCCATGGAGATTTGACTTGAGCACAGAAATAAACAGCAGCCCCGCGCAGCCCACAAGGCTTCGCTCTGATTTCGAGTACATTAAGATTCCCCCACAATGCCCCGCTTCCCCCCCGTGTGTCACTTCTTCAATTTCCTCCCCAACCAGACTTTGGAGTCGTGTGTTTATATCAGAAGGCAGGAGGGCTGTTTTTCCATTTGAACAATGCTGACATCCTGTCACAGGGGACAAGCACTGCGACTCGAGGCTGTGGGAGCTGGAGAGGTGGGGGCTCAGTTGCCACGCCGCCCTCCCTCTCTTTTCCTCACTTACCATATGGCCACTTCTGTGAACCCGGGTTTGTCTTGCGTATTTACGGAGAGAGGGGAGCCTGAAATATTAAAACCCCACACCACTTGAAGGGAGCAGTCAACTTTTCCACCGCCACCAATAGAGACTGTCGGATCCAATTTTACCCAGAGCCTCTTGTGTTTCTTCCTCTCGGCGGCCTGTTTGCAGTATAGCCTCAAATGAGCACACAAGCACATTCTGGAGCGTAGATCTCCTTGTGTGAATGTACAAATACACACACACACGCAGAACTCACAAAGCTCTGGGATACATTTGGTGTATTTGTGTGTTGCCTCTGTGTAAGGATGTTTGAGCAAATATATACTGGGTCTCTGGAGTAACCGCAAATAATCCACCATTTGCCTGGCACCACCGCGCGTGAGTTAGTGTGTGACCGTCTGAGCAACAGACAGTCTGACAGACACCGAAGGAGCTGTCACGAGTGCCCTTACCCGTAGCTTGACCTTAAGTGACAATCATCCCTTTGTGAACGTGCCCTGTGAAGGCTAAAGGATTTATCAAGCTACAGGCCCTCTGGCGTCATTTATCTACACGCTGGAGGTCACGCAGGTCACAGAGAATCATAGTGGCTCCAGTGGTATCTCGTCGCTGATGATGCATCAGCTTAGCTCTGATGATTCATTAAGCCAGGTGACGCATGGCATCTGTATTTGTTTTCTCCTGAAACAAAGAGAAAACAGCCTTTTCATGAGTAACCTTTCCAAAATTAGTCATAGTTGAGGACGCAGCCTGTTTTGCATTGATTTGTGATTCTGGAAACACCAGTTATGAGTTTCATGAATATTATTTTCAAAACTTGGAAAGTAAAGAGAAAGGGGCCTGTAATTTTGCTCCGGACGAGTCAAACGTTGAATTCATCTAGGCCTGTGCCTTATCAGCCACCGTGGACCACTGACTCCTTCTGTGTGTGTGTGTGTGTGTGTGTGTGTGTGTGTGTGTGTGTGTGTGTGTGTGTGTGTGTGTGTGTGTACGTGTGTGTACGTGTGTGTACGTGTGTGTGACGTGTGAGCAATCAGGCACAGCTGTACCTGCCCTCGCTTGGCAGAGCACAGCATTTGCCTGCTCAAAAAAACAGAAGGTTCTGATATGGCAGAGAGGCAGTCATTTGGCCAATCTAATGGTGGCTCCCATGGGATTCCCGTCTGTGTGCAAACACCGAGGGAGAAAAGAGCACAGAGTGTACATCCATAAAACCGGCTGAATATTTTGTCATATCCATCCCCACCCCCCGCGCCTCCACGCTGACATCCCCCGCATGCCTCCCCTGTACTACCCCCTTTTTTTCGCTATCATTCACGCATGCATGTTTTTTCTTGAACATGCACGCGCCTCTTAGGTCCCATCATTCAGGCTTCTTTGAGGGGCGTCTCTGACTGGCCCGTTCCGTCTCAGAGTCTATTACAGTTGAGGTGTTTCCTTTTTTGTCAAAACGCATCTCTGCAGGTGAATTCACATCTGAAGACATTCTCGCCCGGGGGACGTCTCCAGCGTTCTCTCCTCTCATCCTTCAAACACAATCTCTCCCGTAGCCTTTTATCTGCACCCCACACCCCCACCACCCCGCTCTCCCCCCGCGCCCAGCTCCCTCAAGTGTGCAGCTCCGTTCGCTGCCAGCGGGCTCCTGTTGCTGCCTTCGCCCAGCTCGTTAAAGAGAACACTGGAGCGCGGTCCTCCTCACCTTCCTACTGCAACGCCTTTTAATTAGACAGCCGTGTGTGTGTGTGTGTGTGTGTGTGTGTGTGTGTGTGTGTGTGTGTGTGTGTGTGTGTGTGTGTGTGTGTGTGTGTGTGTGTGTGTGTGTGTGTGTGTGTGTGTGTGTGTGTGTGTGTGTGTGTGTGTGTGTGTGGGCCTGGGTGTGTGTGTGTGTGTGTGTGTGTGTGGGTCTGGGTGTGTGTGTGGGTCTGGGTGTGCGTGTAGGTTTTGTATGGAGGGCTGGAGTGTTTTTCGGTCACACGAGTCGTCTTTTTGAAGTGATTGATATCCCGGGTGCTTGTGTGTTCCTCTGACGTTCAACTCAGGTAATTTTCCGTAGCAGTGTACACTCATGAAACACTCTTAAGCCGCTGTTGGACCCAGATTTTATTTCATGAATTGAAGTGGGGTTTTTTTTGTGGCGCTGAAGCGGTTGATTAGTGGATTAGTGGATTAGTCAATAGGCAGAAATCCATGTGGTTAACCTATCAAGTATTTGATTAACTGCTTTAGTCATTTATATGCAAAACATTAGCATGTTCTAGTTTCTTAAAAACATGTTTCATACCACGGCAAATTTAATTATTATTGACAGTTCGCAAAAACCATGTTCATGTCACCTCGGGCATTTTTTGTCTCATTCAAATTCCTTATTCTTCCTGTGAACTTTAGCTTGAATATTTGTGTTTGTAATCATGAGGATTAAGGCATTGCGCTACATATAAATGTAACATTATACATGTCTTTATACTGGTGAATTCTATTTTGTGCGCGTGTGTGCATTCGTGCAATAGGATCAAGCCGGTTCTTCATCCCCTCTTGTCAAGACAGAGTGACACCTCTCCTCTCCCGCATAATCCCATTAACAGCACTTTGCTGAAGTAGTGTGTTCGCTGCGGGACATGTAGTTTGGACATAGGGCAAACTGTGGGCTCTTTAACACCTTACACGGTCCAAGCCAACCTTGTTCTCTCGCTCTCTCTCTCTCCAATCGTCCCATCTCATAGCAAATTATGTCGACTGATCTTGCTTTGTCTGTAGTGGTCAGAGAATGTGTCTACTAATGTGTCTTGTGGAGATTACTTCTTACTCACATTGGGTTTCTCCAAAGCTGCTTTCCGACATGCACTGAAATGAGGGGCTGTATGTGAGAGCGCAGATGTCCGCGAATGTTGCTCCGGACATTTCCCTGAACTTTTTCCTGCCAGACCCCTGGTAAAATTCCAAAAAGTTGTCCAGGCACAGCAGGAGAATCTCCTGGAAATGAGTGTTGATGACTGGGAACAAGAACACTGTTTATTGCAGTGGGGTTATCATCAGTCGCTCGACCCTAACGCCACCGAACGTTCAAGAAATGTTCCCGCCTCTGTGAACACGTGTGTCTCGGACAATCTCCCGCTGCGTTTGTCACATGCGAAACTCCAGAAAATGTCCGCAAAAAATTGGGCCGAGTTTGTGTTAGTTCAAATACAGGAGAGAAGTCTCTGCGTCTATGTTTTTATAGTCTCTGTCCACACAGAAGGGGCTTCCATACAAGACAGCCATGTTTATTAATAGTGAGAGCTTTCCTCTACAAGGCCCCCGGTAGGCCATAATTCAACTGTCTACATCTCCATGACGACCAGGTTTGTCCCACTTTGCGACGATAGCCTTGGTTGAGCGGAGTACATCGGAGTTCGTAGGTCCAATGTGAAATGGGGGGGATTTTTCAAAGGGATATTCACAGGGCTGCGAGGCGAGGCAGAAACCGCACCGCTCACCGCAGCAGTGAAGTGGTGGGCAGCACGTTGCTGTTTTAGGGCAAGAAATAAAACACACACCAGGGGCTCAGCGTCACAAAAAACCTGCACACCGCCGAGGCCAGCCATCAAGGGCAGCTCTGCTGCATGACATAAGGGGCTAATTATGCTAAGTACAATGCATTACCTCTAGCATGTGCTATGAAAGCGGCCAACCGTCTCATGTGCTGCAGAATATAAACATACTTAGTGGAGGAGGCTGATAGAGGAGAATCACCAAGACACCCTGAACCACTGTCCTTGTCAGAGGAAAAGAAATGGAATAATGTTGTTGGAGCCTGGCGTTTCTGATTAACATGTCATCTCAGCCCTCCCCTGCCGTCTCCCTTCTCCTCTTTCCTCCCTTGCTCCTCGGCCAAACTAGTTCACCTTTCATTAGGAGACCCTTCGGTGCAAAATGTGTTTGCTGATAAGAGCCAGCAGTTTATCAACAGTTTATAAAGGAACGGCGTTAGGATTAATCAAATCAGCGCTCATCCGGAGAAGTGCTGGACTCTGTAAACACAATCAGATCAGACTCTGCAGACGGATTGAGAGAAGTGTGTGTGTGTGTGTGTGTGTGTGTGTGTGTGTGTGTGTGTGTGTGTGTGTGTGTGTGTGTGTGTATTGGGGGAGAGAACAGGGAGGGAGGGAGGGAAGATAAGTGCAAAAAAAAAATGGGATCAAATTAGAATGGAGTGAATTTGGCAGAAATTATATATGCAATTATTACTCTCGCAGACAGATTGTTATTTTTGCAATTCTGCCGGGGAGTCAAAATGAGCAGTGGTGGGAGAGGGCTGCAGTCAGAAGTAAGAGAAGTGTGGTCCCAGTGACTGTCCCCGAGCCAAACACAGTGCATCCTCTGTGAGCTGGCGAGGCTGGCTCCTCATTATCCGACTATCTTGGCTTCCATCTGAGAAGAAAATGCAGCGTTGCAGTCTCACTTTGGAGGGACACTGATCACAAGCACAACTCATCTCAACAACCCCCTCGCTTTCTCCCCCCGTGCCTCTCGCTGCACCGTGTTGACGACAGACGGGGACGAGGAATCCTCTCTGTTTTCTGCACACTCACAAAAAAAAAAGTGGAAGTTTGAGTCGGCAAGATGGAGCAAAGCTTCAAAAGGCACATGTAATTGAGCAGCCCCAGATAGGCTATCTGGGAACATGAAACAGCAACAGTTGTGACGGAGGGTAATTGCCTCCCTGGGCCCATATAATGCCTTGTCGAGTCTTTAAACTTGAGCAAATTGCTGGAAGTCCTTATGTCAGCAGGTAATTGGTTCCAGGCATCAGCAGCTATGTGAAATGAAGGAAAGATAGGTAGGTGTGGTTTACATGTGCATCTAGAAAAGTAATGTATGGAAGATTCAAAGACAGGTGTCCGTGTAAGTCTATGGGAGCATTCTGTCGTATGGATTTTTTTCGCTTTGCTTTTCATTCATTCACGCGGCCTGAGCAAAACAATCTTTTCGGTTGGCACATATTTCTTCAAATTTCGCCTCAATGTATTTGTGGAATAATATCAATTTTAATGTCAACACAGTGGGCCTCATGCCTCTTCTACAACTGAATGCTGAATGTCGCCCCCGTGACGAGCCAGCTCAACACTACTGGGGTGTTCTTGAGCGCCTACAAAAAGAGTGTAAAAAAAAAAAAGTTTGTAAACGCTGCTCGCCCCGTTTTAATTTGAAAACTCCGGAGCTGCGTTGCAGTATGGCTGGGCTAAAACAGAGACGTTTGGAAGTGACGACGCAGTCACCCGCACTTGCCTCCTGATTGATTCTTATCATTCACGACTCGACTACCAGCGGTGAAGGCAAAACGTTGAAAACCTTTACTGTTAGTAACAGTTTCACCGGCAAAATAAATGAACACCCCTCGTCTTACTTTTCACCATTGTCGTTTCTCCTTCCTAGTATTTTTTGCAACTTATTAACCAACTACAGAGTTGACAGTCTGCTTCCTGTTCTCACCAGTAATGCACATGCTCAGTGTACGTGCAAGGTCACGTGATTGATGTTCTCAGGTGTGTTATTATGGACAGGGATGTTATGACTGATACGGAGTTAAAACGCTTGTCTGGATGGTGATGGTTTTATTTTTGAAGCGCTGTTTTAAAAAGGAAAGCAGAGTAGTGTGGATGAGGCCTGAGGCTGCAAGCCAAGACGAGACCGACAGCACTGTGGCCTTTACTGTCAGGGTGTCTGTCCTCTCTTCTGGCCCGCATCCAGCACCCTTCCTGGCTGGAGGATGCAAAGTGGGACCTCAGGAAGGAGAGTTGGCCCGTGATTTATCGAACATCTGTTCGCAAAAAAAACAGCGGCCCGCAATTCTCAGCTGTTTGCCCCCTGTATAAACAGTTAATAAGTCTGCAGTGATTTTTGTCACATAGGAGGTCATGGCTTCATTTTGTTATTTATTTAAACCTCTCTGTATCCTTTTGCAGTTGTAGCCATTGCTATCTGTAGTTGTATTTTCAATGGTGGACACTGCTTGAGAAAAGCAAATGAGAACACACAGCATATTGTTTTGTGTTTTTAGCTTGAGGGGTCTTGCAAGCAGTCAGCGAGTCAGACACACACACACATACACACACACACACACACATCTCTAGTGTGAAGCTAAAAGCCATCTCCTCTCCCTCCTGATTAGCATTGTCTTTGTTCCGTTGGTGGTAGCACGCCATGAAGCGTGATTGCAGTGGGCAAACTGATGGCTTTAAAGCAGGCCTGCTGCTGTGTTGATCTGCCTCAGACTTTACCCCCCCCCCTGGCCTCGCTAAGACAGAATCAAATCAGTTTTTGTTTGTTGTTTGGTCTCTGAGCTGTAAGCCTCCTAAGAGGTTTGGGAATTTAGATTTTTCTCTTTTTTTATATATCTCACTTACAAAGATACAGTACTTCTGGTTAAAGGGATGTTTAAGTGTGGGTGGAGAATCTGTGATGCAACGGCATCGAAATACCCAGTGTTGGTGTAATGTGGATATAATTAATGGGTCTGTTTGAGATTTTTTTTTTCTTCTCATTTTTTTGACTTGCAGTTTAGTTTTCTTATTTGCTGACTACTGTATCTTTCTCTCTGTTTCTTTATGTGTAGGCTGCCTCAATGGCACTGAGCAGCTTGGGCCATGTATATACAGCCATAGGAGACTATCCAAATGCCCTAGCCAGCCACAAGCAGTGCGTCCTGCTGGCCAAGCAGTCCAAGGATCAGCTGTCGGAGGCTCGCGAGCTGGGAAACATGGGGGCCGTCTACATCGCCATGGGAGACTTTGACAATGCTGTCCAGTGTCACGAACAGCACCTGGGCATTGCCAAGGCCCTGGAAAATAAACGAGAGGAAGCTCGGGCCTACAGTAACCTGGGCAGTGCCTACCACTACCACCGGAACTTTGACAAGGCCATGTCGTACCACACACACGTTCTGGAGCTTGCCCAAGAGTTGGAGGAAAAGTCCATTGAGATGAGAGCCTACGCGGGACTGGGCCATGCTGCCCGCTGTATGCAGGACTTGGAGAGAGCCAAGCAGTACCATGAACAGCAGCTGTCTATAGCTGAGGGCTTGAAGGACCGGGCCGCAGAGGGGAGGGCCTCGTCCAATCTGGGTATGTATGACATATACTGAAAGACTAAGATGGCTAAGCTATTATGGGATAATAACATTGACAACAAAGTCTTCTATATGTGGCTGGTAGATTAGCAGTGGCTGTATGTGACGACAAGAATGTTTCTCCAGCCCTTTTCCTGCCAGCCCCCTAGTAAACTCTCCAGAAAATGTCAGAGTGAGCCCACATGAGAATAGAGCAGGAGAATCTCGGAAAAAATTCACAGCGAGCGGGCGTATTGATGACTGTAAACAAAAACTCTGCTTTTCGATCTGAAATGATCGACATGTCTACCCACAGGCCACAAGATGTTCTGGAAATGTTGCTGCTGTTGTGAACGCGTCTGACCCGGACAATCTCTTCTTGCATTCTTCATAAATGGCAAACTCTAACCCAATTTTCCGTAGTTCATGTCTGAAAACAACTTATGATAATATTTTAACATACAGTATGGTGAATGATAATGTATAAGTTTCATGCTTTTAGATTTGAGGAAATGGTAGCAAATTGTGTTATATATTGTATTTTTTTTAATTTAAATAGATCATAAATCTGTACGTTGCTTCAGTTACCATTGAAATCCAAGAATTCCAGTTTGAGTAAGACATCCATACATCTCTTCAGACACTGCAGAGTGGTTCTTCACGACAAGAGACAGGGTTTTACTACTCTGGAGTTATTTTGGCAAACAATCATTTTATCATCTGTCCCAAAAAATAATGAGGTAAACTGTAGAAGTATGCTCTCCCTGATGCTAAGTTATCTACCAGGAATGTACACTCGCACAGTCCCTGTCCATTTTCCATTATTGGTCTGGACGTGGCCTTAATATGCGAGTTCAGTCAATACTGTCTATGTTTCAGTGTGAGCATTGACCACTGGAGTGAATCTAACAGGGACACATTGTTGACTTTGGTAGCTGTGTTCTTAGCAAAAGTTAGCGAGTGGAACTTTGGTGTCATCTCACTGCTTGTACAGTATGTAGTGGATGTACGTCTTCCTTTTGAGATTCCTCTTTCACCGTTGAGGTCAATGTCAAGGTTATATGTGGTGTCGAGCAGCTCATATGATGAATGCATGTCGAGATAAGGAAGCACCTGGTAGTTAGATAGTATGAAATCTTGCAGACTGGAAGTGCGTAAAATGAATGATTGATTCAAAATCGGATTTTGAGTGTTGTTTTTGGCTACATTAGACAAAGTTTTCATTGAGGTCTATGGTCAGACCATAGTAAGAGTGTTTTGTTTCTTTTAGGCAGGGGCCAGCAGTATATTTACTGCATCATGGCAATTTTATGTAAAGTTGCTTTTACATACAACAGTTAGCGGTTGCATTGTGTTCTACATTGAACAGTATCCAGAATATTATGTAAGCAGAAGGCGGTGGAGAGCAGAGCTTCTGCGTGGGACGCAGCGAGGAAGAGGGTGCATGTTAGAGCCAACAGTCTTTCATGAGCCCAGGAAGCTATGTGTGATGATCGAATGTAAGCATACAACACACACTTTCAACACCTCATAAAAATGTAAACTTTTTCGTGGGAAATAGCTCCACATTAATCTGCCCTGCTCTCACTTTCACACTGGGTTGGACTTAATCACATCTTCAATGAAAAATGTTGAGAAGATAAATGAAAACGGTTTGGGGGGGAGGGGGTTAAATGTACGTCCAGGTCTCCTGTCTGAAACTTAGAATGTAATTATTGTCCCATTTTACAAACCGGTGTTTTACAGCCGAATCCCGCTGAAATTAAATTATTACCAAGGTTACCCCGTGGAGTCTGCTAATATAACGACAAAGGGAACCTTAGGGATAAAAGTGTCCCTGGATGTTCAAGCCTCCTTGAGATATATGGTGTGGGCAATTCTCCTGTATTCAGTCCAGCAGTTACAACCTTCGCTGCATGACTTATGACAACCATCAAGATGGTTATAAAACTGACTCTAATGGACAACTAAGAGGCATAATAGTTTCTTCCGGATGAGTTATCCTTTAACCCAATCTGTAAAAGTGTGCAGGCAGAGAGTGGGGTTAATCAGTCGGACATATATTGGAGACGTCCTTTGACCGGCCTAATGGCCGCAGCATCCTGTGGTGCTCCGACACACACCTGATTTTAGAAGTGAGTTGGTGGCTGGCTCTCATAAATTAGGGGCTCTTGTGAGAACATTTTACGATGCGACAGTACATGAGAGCTTTATTTGAAGTGTTCACTAAATGTCCGGCAAATTCATTCCTTGCTGTCGTGCGATGGCCCTTATGACTGCTGCAGCGCTCTTATCCGTTATTAGTCGTGATGATAATGTAGTTGAGGCGGTGTCAAAGACCTCCAGCTGATGGCGGAGCAGACGCAGATGAGGCATGTTGCTCCGTGGAGCTGGCCTGGACAAGCCGGACCATCGTGATGTGGACACTAACTCTGTCTCGCCGCTGCCTGCTCGGTTGGTGCTTCATGTCTGTCTTCTGTCTCTCTCCTCTCTCTCCACGTTTTCCCGCCTCCCTCGCTCACTTTCTCCATCTCTCCCCTCACTCCTACTGATTGTAATCTGCCGCTGTCAAGCTCCCAGTAATTGAAACTGACTTGATGAATCGCTTAATTACCTTTAATAGCTGATTCAGGACGAGCTGAATAATGAAGATAACAGAGAATGAAGTGGAGGTTGTGGAGCATCAGGCTGTAATTGCCCCATTGTTGTGGGGTTGTTGTTGTTGTTGTTGTTGTTGTTTTTGTTTGCGGCGGTGCGGCGCGCGTTCTTATTCCGTCATCGCCACCCGCAAGCCCGCTTAGCACAAGAAGATACGGGCTCAAAACTAACAGGATGTTGTTTCAGACTTTCAGAAAAAAGAAACGCTGCCTTTATACGCTGCGCACAAAGACGGGAAGGATGATGGAGTGGAGATTGATGAGCAGTGATGAAAGCACAAGCCACTGTTCGGGAGATGGGAGGAAGAAGTTGCAGAAACAAGAAAGAGCAAACTTTTATTATGCCCTCTCAGCGTGTTGTTAATGTTGCGTGTAGTGTGGGCGGAGCAGCAGCTGACATGGCTGTGAGGTACAGCTGTATGGAGATCACCATGCTTTAATATCTAGCCACGATGCCCAGCGGTACCAGCAGCCCTGGCACAGCACACTCTGACCTATAAAGGATGTGAAAATGTTGCATTCCAGCCCCATTTATTATTCATTAATTGGCTAACTTACCCCCTAGTCAGCAATATCTAATATCTGAGGGAGGACTGGAGCGGTAGGTTTCCGTGTAGTTCACATTTCTGGTATTCATGAAAGAGAATCCAAATTGTATTCTTTTCCCTTTCATTTTACATCAAAGAGACTTTGAATATGTTTGTTTGGAAGCAGTTCAGCTTGTGCCTGGTCCTCCTTGTGTTTGTTTCTTGCTCAGCGCACACCTCCTCATTCTGACCATATGTGTCACAGAAGTCAGTTGAACCGTCGGCTCCATCAGATGTGAAGGCCGGAGCTAAAAGTCCTAGTTAAGCGTTTTCAACCATCCTTTTTTCGCAGCATCCCGAGAGATGGCTTCCTGCTGCTCACCGAAACAAAAAAGCATCAGAAAGATGATGAA
The DNA here is from genome assembly GCF_022379125.1 of Scophthalmus maximus. Lineage (NCBI taxonomy): Eukaryota > Metazoa > Chordata > Actinopteri > Pleuronectiformes > Scophthalmidae > Scophthalmus > Scophthalmus maximus. Next base: position 17,615,977 of record NC_061533.1, on the reverse strand, counting down.
AACAACAGAAAGGAGAGACTCCACAGAATCAGACAACGTGCGATGCTCTGTTCTCAAATCTCGCCACTGCTCTCTAAAATAGCACGGGACATAACTTCAGCATGAAATTAGTTTCAGACCTTAGTATGATAAACCCCAAAGTACAGCTTTTTTCCATTTACAGGTCACGTGAGAATGAACGCTGGAATCCACATTCCTGGAAATCTGCTTTGTCCTGACATCTGATTACCAGGTTTTATAATGTGTCTGACAGTCACAATGTCACATCAGTGGAGTAGGCTTCATGATTTGTGTTTTTGGTGGACTATATTTCTTGTCAATTCGAAACACAGAAACGTTGACTCTTTACTCGCTCTTGAGCATTTGATTATCAGGGGAATTATGTTGAAATAACCCATATGTAATGAACGGCATGTAGATAGGCAGAATAGTTAAGTAATTAGCAGATATAACATTTCTCTTATCATGGACATGATCTAACCTCTAGAACTAAAATAACGTCTGTGTTGACATACAGTGTACAGCCCTTTTTTCAGTCCTGTTGTCAGACCGGCCACAGCAGGAACAAACTAAAGTCAGGGACCAGACTTGCCTGGGGCGGCGATGCAGAGACATTATTCACTTTTGTGCCTGAGCCTTTGGAAACAGCAGTGGCTGTAGATATGTTATTAGTCTGACCAGGAAATAGAGCAGTAGTGTGCTGAATTTACAGAGGAATTTGCCGAGCCTAATGGCCCAGACGGGATGAATGAAAGAATGCTGAAAGGAGGAAGACGGAGAGAGAGACAAACGGATGCAGAAAAAGTGCATTTGTCTGGCAACGGTGACATGACGGGGTAAATACATTGAGTGAGGAGAGAGGGAGCAAAGGAAACAATGGTTGGGAAAGAGGTGGTGGTGGAATTATTAGGATGTCAGTCTCATTTTACCCTCCTGGAGTGTTTTTTAATCGCAAGTCGATCTGTGCAGCCTTGGCCCGAAATGTCTGTTTGTGGAAAACCCGAGCAGACGCTCCCTGCCTCCCCCAGCGTGGCCCCCTTCAATCTCCTGACAGAGGACCAATGCCAGAAACTGGACTGGACGCCCTGCGAAACACATACACACTCCCGGTCCTCGTGCTTACACTAAAGCTTAACTCAATGCATGTATTTATTATTCTACTCACTGCAGTGCCGTTAGAGCCGTAGCCTTCTTCTGCTTAAAGCGACTGTGCCGCTTTTTTCAGCACATCTGCGAATTCAGCGTGAAATGTGACCTGTTCCAAAATGGGAGAGACAATTGTGCAGTGCAAAGGAAAAAAGGTGAGTTGGGACATTGAGACTGAACATTGTTGGTTTAAGTGGTCAGAGGAGTCAGATGTCATGCGTGTGGACGGCACAGCGACAGAGGGTTTAGCGAGCTGACGGGGGGGTGAGGGTCAGCTGGAGCGGGGGGGGGAAGCGACACAGCTGTTGCTGCGGTATAAACAAGTGCAGCACTCCGTCCGTGCGCTTCTGTCGGAGGAACACCCACTCAGCGTGTTTCCATCTATCCGTACTATGTGCTATTTTATAATCTTCCTTCTTCCTTTCTCTCTGTCAGTCAGACTGTACATAGACATGTCTATGTCTGCCAGAGAGGATGTGATACCTTAAGCCCCGGTCCCCCAGCTCTGTGCCTTCCCTACTCCTGCAGACCAGAGGAGGATCTAGTGTCGGCCTCTGCTCACTTCTTCCCCCAAGAGATCTTGCCAGACACTGGTTCATACCGTAGTAGCTTACAACATTTAAAAGACTTTGCATATAATAACAGAGTCTTTCAACTTCCAAAACACCGTGATGTAATGTGAAATAGATGTCAGATGTTAAATGAGGAACACACCCAACTCATTATTTCTGACTCAGGCCGGCGATCTTTCCTCCATACGATCACCCGTGCCCAGTGGCAGCAGCACCATTGCTGGTAAAATCCTCCTTGCTCACTGTAGGCGACGGCGCTCTGGACCTCCCTAACTCCTGGAGGAATGACACAGTGATTTACACAGAACACGGCACCATCCCTCAAAGTCATCACTGCAGCATAACCGCCTGTGTACAGCCTGCTGTGTAATGAAAAGTGACAACACATTGCCATGCTTTTAATGTCTTTGGTTATGGGGGGATGGGCAGGGCTCTGGATGGATAGGGGCCTTGCAAAAGAGTATCTGAATGATGTGTAGTCAGTATGTGTGGCTTTTCGCCGTCTTTTTATCAAGCTGTGTGCAAAGGAAGAATCATTGTGCAATGTTAATCAATACGTGACATTCAAATCCATTTAGCATGCGCCACAGGCTTACTGTGTCGTTAAAATTGGAGGTTGAATTGAATTCCAATATTGGTCCTTTGTAGAGGTAGTTTGATTGGGACAAAATGCCACGATGACCTCTTCAGCAGCTAGAACCCTCCTTTCTGATTCCCAATGTTTGTGTTCCAGCTGTATTTACCAGCGTGTTTGGTATGGTTTCATTGACTATCTTGTTGGATTTATTCCCAGAGGGTTCAATAATCCTCAATATCTTCTTGCTCCAAGTGTGCCTCCAGGCATAGCCTAAGGCTTATGGCAATTTTGGCCACAGCTTGGAAACCCCAGCCTCAACCCATACACCCCAGCCTCTGTCCGGGCTGTCTCCTCTGCCCCTCCGCATTGCCGGGACCCAAGATCCATTTTTAGCCTGCAGCATGGAACATGTTTCTAAGTAATACATCAGTAGGCATTATATCTTGGGTTAGATCAGCCTCCGTTGGGGGAAGCATAACCTTGGGAGTGACTTTGTGGCGAGAGCTGTCATTGCTCCTCCAACTAGCCCGCTGTGAATCTTAACATGCTTCCACACTGAGGAAAGACTCTGAGGAAAGTCAAAGCTGATGGGTTTGTCCAAGGTGGAAGAGACGTATGTGCCAGTGGAAACTTAGAATCCGCTAGCGCCATCATCTACGCCCCATTCCTTTATTTTGATAAAATAACGCTTCCACTGTATTGTACTGTAAATAGTCCAAAAAACATGTGGATTCATTGTGAAAGTCTTCACTGTGAACTAAAGTCTTCCTGTATTATTTGCAACACTGCTTCTGTCTGTGTCTGGTATGTGGTGCTTCGAGCATACCAATTCCTCAGGGCAGTGACATGATTAATACAAGGTCAGTTCAGGTTGTTCCACTTTAACCCAAGAACACTAGCAAGGAAAGAAAGGGCAAGTCAGGTTTGATTTTTCTGTAGGTCGCTGCTACCTGCTGAACCATGGTAGGCAGAGGATCAGTGAGGATTTTTCTTCCAGCAAAATCTATTTGGTTTGTCCTATATTTAATGTTCAGGCAGGTTTAGTTTGAAACTAATTTGCACATTTCACACTCATTTCACATGTTTTACGTGAATTTGTTCCATGTCCACCAACCTAGAAAGGTATGTAGTGGCTCATACGGTACATCCACCTAAGCTTTTTCCATTCTCATCGGTATAAATTGCGGCTTTTAATTGAGCCATCGTTTTAATGCATATCCACATCACTGTATTACATCTGCAGCCGTTTCAGATGTCTGTTTAGTTCCTGCCCCACTGTTTATGTAGCCTGTGTTCAGGCCCATAATGTGGCAGGTTTTCGGATGAAATGAATGGGAAAACACACACGGCGGTAACTAATCCCGGCGGCACCATCACATACTCACCACAAGCCACAGAGGCCCTCTCCGTCCCTGGGTCCCACCCACTCTGGCTCCAAAACCGTTTCCATCCATGGTGTCCCGTCACTAGCTGTACCCCAGTACTTAGTAGCCTATTTGTCTCCATGCTGATGCAGCAAAACAGTGATGGCTTGGCTGTATGGTGAATGAAAAGAGATAGGTTAGATATGCTGCTATATATAAATCTGTCTCTATAATCTCTCTGCTGTGTATTTGTCAGTGTGTAAGAGAGGATGTTGTGGATGTTGGTGTGTCTGTTTAAATCTGTCTTCTTTAGGTTTCCCTTATGGGGATAAATAAAGTCCATATTATGTAAATCATTACAATTTAAGGTGACAACATATTTTAAGGTTAGTGTAAGGTCAGGTTTAGGTTAAGGTTAGGATTAGGCACGTAGTACTTATGTTTAAGGTTAAGAGTAAGTCTCCAAGAAATGGATTTAAGTCCATGTAATATCCTCGGAATAATGCACTGTTGGAGTGTGTGTGTGTGTGTGTGTGGGTGTGTTTGTGTGTGCGCCAGATTGTTGCCTGGCTGTAGGGTAAAGCTATTATTTTTCCAGAGGATGGTATTTTATCAGAGATAGTACGCACAATGCAACGGGTTCCACATTATTTATTATTCCTCCACACGTATTGCATTTTACTCTTACTTTTGCAATACCTACAATTTATTCATTTTATATATTACATATCTTATTTTCTGTTTTGGTTTTGTTTTTTTGTTTTGTACTATTGCACCGTGGGTCCGAGAAAAACGTTTTATCAATTCCTCTGTATGTCTGGAACAATACTGCAGGAATTGACAATAAGTTGACTTGACTTGACTTGGCTCTACATTTTAATTACCATAATTTTGTGGGAAAGTGATTTGTGTAAGCAGTGAACAGATGGCTTATTTTAGAGCATATTTTAACAACCAAATGACTTGTTTTGTACATGAAGAGCTGACGGGGCACTTGAATTTGATTCAATTAAAAATTGTTCCCTCAATGGGTCTTTAACTTCGTCTTCTCACCCTCTTTCCTCTCTCCACAGGCATTATCCACCAGATGAAGGGGGACTATGAGACTGCACTGAAACTCCACAAAACACACCTGGCCATTGCTCAGGAGCTGAATGACTACGCTGCCCAGGGCCGGGCCTATGGTAACATGGGTAATGCTTACAATGCCCTGGGAGCCTTTGACCAGGCTGTTCGCTACCACCGCCAGGAGCTGCAGATCTCCATGGAGGTCAATGATCGGGCCTCGCAGGCATCCACCCATGGCAACCTGGCTGTGGCTTACCAAGCCCTGGGAGCCCATGACCGCGCTCTGCAGCATTACCAGAACCACCTCAACATAGCCCGTGAGCTCAGAGATGTCCAGAGCGAGGCGCGGGCTCTGGGCAACCTCGGCAACTTCCACTGCTCTCGAGGAGAATTCCCTCAGGCCGTGCCCTACTATGAGCAGTACCTCCGGCTGTCCCCGGACCTCCAAGACATGGAGAGTGAAGGGAAAGTTTGTCACAATCTGGGTTATGCCCACTACTGCCTGGGCAACTATCAGGATGCTGTCAAATACTATGAGCAGGACCTAGCTCTGGCCAAGGACCTTCATGACAAACTGAGTCAGGCTAAGGCATACTGCAACCTTGGTTTGGCATTCAAGGCCCTAGGAGACTTTATTAAGGCAGAGGAGTGTCAGAAATACCTCCTGTCACTGGCCCAGTCTCTGAACAACGCACAGGCTCGCTTCAGAGCTCTGGGAAACCTGGGAGACATATTTGTCTGTAAAAAGGATGTGGCCGGAGCCATTCAGTTTTATGAGCAGCAACTGGCCTTAGCCCACCAGGTATGGCCACACATAGTGAATGTGTATACTTGAACAATTCATCATATAAATGGGAAATGTCAGGTGAAATGTAATTTTGTTATCATTCAATCATGCCCCTCATACCGGCATTGTGGAATTCTTTTTTGTTTCAGGTTAAGGAGCGTAGGATGGAGGCCTGTGCCTACGCCGCCCTGGGGGCCACCTATAGACTCGTGCAGAAATATGACAAATCTCTGGGCTACCACACCCAGGAGCTGGAGGTGTACCAAGAGCTGGGCGATGTGGCAGGAGAGTGCAAAGCCCATGGCCACCTGGCAGCCGTCTATATGGCCTTGGGGAAGTACGCCATGGCCTTCAAGAGCTACGAAGAGCAGTTGGAGCTCGGTCGGAGGCTGAAAGATCCCGTTGTGGAGGCTCAGGTGTATGGAAACATGGGCATCACGAAAATGAATGTAGGGGTGATGGAGGAGGCGATTGGCTACCTGGAGCAGCAGCTGGCCACTTTACAGCAGCTGAGTGGAAATGAGGCTTTAATGGACAGGGGCAGGGCCTATGGGAACCTGGGAGACTGTTACGAGGCTCTGGGAGACTTTGAGGAAGCCATCAAGTACTATGACCAGTATCTGTCAGTGGCCCAGAGCCTCAACCGCATGCAGGACCAGGAGAAGGCCTACAGAGGCTTAGGCAATGGACACAGGTGAGTCTGGCATCATATTTCAAATTTCATATTGTTAGAAAAATACTTCTCAGGCTTTGCATAACACAACGTTTAAATTTCCCGTTGCTGTTGCCACAGCAGACAATTGTATTGACAGGGTATAGCTAGTAATCACAGTAATCCTACTTTGCATGTATTTTTCCTCCCTGCCTTCACTATCAAGGACCACCATAGTTTAGAGACACCTTGCTGGTGAGCAAAGCTTGGATGTGGGCCTGGTGCTAGCTGTCTCAGCAGCAGCCTTGTGCCCCTGGCCTTATCTGTATGCAAAGAGGCTTTGGCACACAGATGTCTGAAACTGGGGGGGGGGGGGGGGGGGGTTATTTCAAGGCAACCTCTTACATCCTGTGTCTCTTCTCCCCTTCTCTTTCTCGCTGCATCAGAGAGCCGATAGCGTCCTAGGATACCACACTGCAAAATGAAACACGAAAGGCTTGCTGAAATCCTCATTTCAGAGACGATTTTCTTCTCATTGTGCGTCATCAGCGCGGCACCACAACAATCGGACACACAGAAGTATTAGCCGTGCATGAGTTCAGAGGGGAACAATAGACATCACACCCAAACCTTTCTCGTCTTCCGACAGCTCTTAGTCAAGCACATACATTATCACACAACACTGATTAAGCTGAAGGCTTTTATTCATTTTAATGCTCCATTTGAACCGGCATCTGTCAGTTGTTGGTATGCTTGAGAATGTGAATAAAGTCTGCTGGAAGGCTGTGAAGGCTAATAAAACGTCAAGATGGGATGAATGCCGCCCTGTCAACACATGCACAAGAGGATGGAAGCAGGGATCCTTTCACAGATGGCCCATCTCGTATTACCCTTCAAAAAGAGCCTTAATTTAAAATTTTATACCAAACATTTGTCATATACTTAAGCCTTCCACACACAGCAGCTAACAGCACTGTACGGGACATCTAACTGTATTTTATTTACAGCACAACTGTCATTTTTCAAATGAAAGTATTCCTGCAGTGTCATATTCTAGTTGTGTAGAATAGATATGTATCTGTATGAATAGATAACAGGTACCCTTATATATGAGATAAGAAGAGCTTATTTTGAATGACTGACAGCATTTGTTCAGCTGAACAGGAAGTGTCAATGAGAGATTTCCTTTTTAGGTTGTGTTGTTGGGTCGTTATCTCACATATCTTGTTCCTAACCTGCTCCACTCTGACACTCATCGGTATTCTGTCTTCCCCTGCAGGGCCATGGGACACCTACAGCAGTCACTGGTGTGTTTTGAGAAGCGGCTGGTGGTGGCCCACGAGCTAGGGGAGTGTGGGGGCAAGGCCCAGGCCTACGGGGAACTGGGTGCTCTCCACAGCCAACTGGGCAACTACGAGCAGGCCATCTCCTGTCTGGAGCGTCAGCTGGCCATAGCCCGTGACACCCAGGACCGACTACTGGAGGGTGACGCCAGCTGTGGTCTGGGTGCCGTGTATCAATCAATGGGAGAGTACGAGACAGCCCTCCGATGCCACCAAAGTGACCTGGAGGGTGCAGAGGAGGCGGGCAGCCCCGCACGCCAGGCGCGCGCCTACGGCAACTTGGGCCTCACCTATGAGTCGCTAGGAAACTACGAGCGGGCGGTCGTGTTCCAAGAACAGCACCTTAGTGTGGCAGCTCAGACTAATGACTTGGCTGCCAAGACACTGGCCTATGGCAGCCTGGGGAGAACACACCATGCACTGCAAAACTACTCACAGGCTGTCATGTACCTGCAGGAAGGTGAGTGAGTCAGGGGGAGAGCCGGAGAGAGGATTGCCTTTGTTGCCTGAGCTGATAGGCTTAGAGTTTGTGAATTCATGAATATGAAATTCAGAGCCTATTTGTTGCTAAGCCTTTGCCACATTTTTATTAGGCTGTGTGCATCTGTGTGCGTGCGTATGTGTGTTTGGGCTTTTGTGCTTATGTGTTATGAGTGCACAGGGGGATTTTGTGTGTGCATTATGCATCTGTGTTCTTCTGTTGTGTAAAGGTATACCCGCATTTGTGTGTGTATGTCTGTGCAAACCTATTCAGGATGCACGCCAAGGCATTTTCCCTGTTTACCGCTCGCTGTTCTTCACACCTCTATATCTACTTTTCTCAGAGGGTTCTTTGCAGTTAGTTGCCAAAGGATCTTTTCACACAGCAGCTGACAGACTCCTGCCTCTCACAATTCATTGTCCCCTACAGATTATAGTAAAAAAAAACAACCTGCGGCTTGGCCCCTCACAAATTCATTATGTCAGTGACAGAGCAGGAAGTGTTTGTCACAGAGGATGTGATAAGTGGAAGCATCCATGGATGCGGGCTTAATGTCCATGCCACCAGCCCATGCGTGTGCCCAGTGATAGACCTCATGCGCGGGCACACCCGCCGTGTTACGACCCAGACCCAGTTTGAATCCCAGAAAATTGCAGCTTGTGCGAAACGACAGTTGTATATTTCACCCTGCAGGGAGTGAATGCAAAAATACAGGAATACATCTCCTCTGTCTCTCCTCAGTCCGCTTTATTAGAGTTAGCCCGGCCTGTGGTGACCCATACACCCTCTGCAGACCTGCTTTTTGAGCGTTAATGGAAACAAAGGCGACAGGCCATTCTGTCTCCACCCTGTCCTCCTGTTGTCCCCTACACCGTCCTTGTATTGTTCCTTGGTCTGGCTGTGAAAAAAGAACAGTGCCTTCACTATCGCTGACAGCCAATTATTTCTGGCCAACCTACCCAGACCGAAAAGTTGGCAAGGGTTTTTTTTCCCCTTCAGTTTTTCTCTTTTTTTCTGCTAGTTTAGTGGGGCTTTTTTTTATTCTTCATGCTGCACTTGTTTTTTGTTTTTGTTTCCTGAAAAAGATTAATTGGACGGAGGGATAGAAAGGCCGATCCAAACTAGTGCAGATGCTGTTGACAACATGACCTCCAACTCTGTGTGTGTGTGTGTGTGTGTGTGTGTGTGTGTGTGTGTGTGTGTGTGTGTGTGTGTGTGTGTGTGTGTGTGTGTGTGTGTGTGTGTGTGTGTGTGTGTGTGTGTGTGTGTGTGTGTGTGTGTGTGTGTGTGTGTGTGTGTGTGTGTGTGTGTGTGATTGTTATTCTGTGTGGCACAGAGTGATAAGACTGCAGTGGAAGACACACGGAGATAACAATTAACTAGTGATGGGAAGACATCATTTCTGACACTTCCCAAGTCATCTTCCTGTGATTTTACATGAAAGGACATTGCACAGCGATGTCCCAATCCTGAACAGAATAGGCATTTCACACCAAGATGCTCTTTTCAGTGATTAACACAATCGTGTCATTTAATCAATGCCGTCAATGTAGCGACTAATGGAGGTATTACAGTTTCTCCTGTATGCTCAGTTTATGGAACAACAACTAATTGAATAACAATATTAACCTGCAAATGCACTTGATGTGTGACCCAGGAACAAATAGGTGATATATTTATTTATTATTATTAAAATTAATGTAAATAATTATGGAATACTATAGTACTATATATTCCCCTATGCAGAAAATTCAATAGAATCACACATATTTGTGAAATTTATAATTTGCATACAATTTTAAGTATACATATGATGCAATGTATAACATTGTTTTTAATTCTTAATATGTTAAACACATATTCAGTATAAGATTAGAATTATTTATGGAATTCAAATAAAACATATTTATCTCCATAGGCAGTAGAAGAGTTTTTCAGGGGGAAATATAAAAGTTGGATTATGTGTCGTGGTTGGTATCGTCTTTCATGGTCATACATGGACCCCTCACGATTTTCAGCTTTACATTTTATGCAATAAATATTGAATGTTGGTCGTTTTCTGTGGCGGCAGCGGTTTGTCTGGTGGCATAGTGTAGTGGGCTACTGACATAAAGATGTTTTATTCTCTCTAGGCTCAGAACACACAAAATGTATATAAATCGTAGTGATTAAGATTTGAAAAATTGAAAAACAAGTTAGCCCAGCCTTCTATTATCTCATAAATTATTACTGAAGCTTTCACAATACCAGGATGTAGTTCTCAACGCAGTGTAAATTATCTTGATTAATCTTAGCAGCAATGCACATCATTGTAGAAATGCGTTTACGCAGCCTGATTTTAAAATGGGTTGTGATGTTGTTTCAATAAAATAAAATAGAATAGTCAGCGAATGTTTGGATGTCATCATAGTAGAATATGTTTTGGGGAAATGTCTCCAAAAATTGTTTAAGGTACAACTTGCTGTAAATGCCACACCGCGCTGTTCCACATGCGGTCATGATCAGAGGGCGCTGGATCAAGTGGACGCATGGGTGAGGATGGAGGTCTTTCGTGGGATTTCATACCGTTATTCCAACAGCATTTGTGTATGTGGTGTCTGCGCGTAAAGCTCGTGTCTGAAGGCAGAGGTGCGCGGGCCTCCGGGCTGCAGAGAATCCCTCACCCAGCTGTCAAGCAGCCTTTAAAGTGTTCTCTAGTTGCTCTTCTGGGTGCAGCCAGCCACGGCCACATCCTCATGTCAGCCGCTGCTACGTGACTGTGCCTGCGGGGCGCACCAAAGGCGTGCGCGGTGACAGTGACAGACACTGAATGATACAGAGCAGGGGAACAGAGGGAATAAGAGAGTTAGGGAGGGAATGAGGGATGGAGAGAAAGAAAGAGGATGTAAAGGCGGGCGGAGGGGGAAAGACAGAGATCGGCGTTAGTCATAACTCACATGTATTATTTCACTGTCAACTGGAGAATAAAGAAAACATAGAGTTGGTTG